>NC_043700.1:174449784-174642936 GCF_006229205.1 Suricata suricatta | reverse complement strand
CTCTATCATAGTTAATGAGCTCTAAACATATGCTTCAGCGGAATGGAGTATTTCTAGTTAAAGGAAGTTCTGCTAGACTTAGATTTGAATACCTTTTTTTTTCATAGAATACAACTAATAATTTATTTCTAAGCTTGAACAAACCTTCCTTCCTTCTTTCCCCCTCCCTCCTTCCTTTCTTCCACCCTCTCTCCCTCCCTTCCATTTTTTAAAAAAAATTTTTATGTTTTTTAAATTTATTATTGAGACAAAGAGAAACAGAGCATGAGTAGGGGAGGGGCAGAGAGAGAGAGGGAGACACAGAATCTGAAGCAGGCTCCAGGCCCTGAGCTGTCAGCACAGAGCCCAAAGCAGGGCTCGAACCCACGAATTGTGAGATCATGACCTGAGCCAAAGTCGGCCACTTAACTGACTGAGCCACAGGTGCCCCCCTTCTAGTCTTCTAAACTCTGGTTTCCTGCGGGGGACCAGCCCACGCACCAGAATCTAAGGGTCTCTGAGTAGGGGGTTGGTGTCGGCGAAATATCTACAAGAAAGAACACAGACAACATGAATGGTGGAAGAGACGACACTTCACTGTGAAACTTGGTGTCTTAAATACCATAGGTGATTACATCTTTCTTTTAATGATTACATTGTTTGCAACTTCTTAGGAATCACATGTTTCAGAATAGATCATTGTTTTCATGGGAGAGAGAACAGAAAGTTAAAGACAGAAATGGAGTACAATACAGAGGATCAAAAAACATAATTTACCACTAAAAATACATCAGCAGGAGTCTTATTTTTCCTACATAGTGTAATATTAACTGAGGCTTATGACAAGGCTATTTTTCTTTAAAGGTTAACAATAGTCTGTGAGTAAGGTGCCTCTAACCAGGGGAAAAGTTTCAATCAGAAAATCTGCCCATTTACTGAAACCACAATTACCAAGTGGCATGAACAATAGGAGAACTAACTCCAATCTCTGATCCCTTTAAGTCAAGCATTCAAGTGCACACATTTTCAAGTAGGGGAAGCAGGGTCCCAAAGGCCACACAGCACTTCTGGCTGGATGGACCCCCAACAGTTTCCAGAATTGCAGGAGATCTCATTGTGCAGTGCTTTTCTTCCACTTTCTATGTGATAGTGTTACAGTGTCCTTCTTCACCATGGCTTGAGGTCTCTGGGCTCCTGGGGAGTAGGACAGGTGCCACAACAGGTGAGAGAGCCAGGCACCCAGGCTAAGGGGCCTCAGGAGAGGCTTCGTTCCAATCCCATTGCTGATTTCTGCATCCTCTGCAGAAAGTTTGGCCACACTTTTTCATTCCTTGCCTCAGCCAGGGCAAGCCTTCCCTTCCTTTTCCGGTCACTTGAGTCACCTGTCCCCCTTGTGCTTCTGGTTCATTGCCAGCATCTTCTGCACCTCAAACCCTCCGCACTGGGGGTGAGGTGGAGGGGGAGGCTTGTAGCTCATAGAACCCCCAGGGCAGTGGTCTGGGAAGGCACACTAACACCCCTGCCCTCCCAACAGCCATCATTGTCAAACTTTGCTCAGGGAGTTTGCCTTTAATCCCCGCCCCCCCCCCCCCCCCCCCGCCTCCAACCCTCCCCCCCACCCAGTTTGCTCTACCTTCTCCAGGCCAACAAAGTTTGGTTTGCTTTTTAATCTGTTTGCAAAGTGTTTTGACTTCTTGAGAGATTTGGAGATCACAGGGGTCATGTGAGAAAGGAGGATGTCAACAAGAGATTACCCCTCCACCCAGAGCCCCATGCAAAGCTCCCTGTCTGTTCTCCTCATCTGCTTGCTCTTCTTAATTTCAGACACAGAATGGATGATTCAGGAAGTTGTTTTTTGTTATCCTGTCCTTAGAGTTTTCGATCCTTTCTTGTCTCCTCCTCTCCCTGTCCCAGCAGCATTCCTCCCATTGACTCTGTGACTGATGTCAAGAGGCGACATGGTAGAGTACTCAACAGCCCGTGAGGACCCAGAGTCAGCCCTGGCCTGGCCACACACCTGATGTGAGACTCTGGGAGAGACTCGTGTTCAAAGACGGAAGTGAGGAGTCCTAGCCCACACTCCGGAGGGCAGTGGAGGGTTAAATGAGAAGCACGCATCCTCGCTTAGACCAGGGCACTGCTGTTGCTGCTGGTGTGGTTGATACTATTGTTAGTGCAACCACTGAACTTCCCTCCAGAAGACCAGCAGGTAGAGAAAAACCTGTAAACGTTAGCGGCCTCTGGTGAGAATAGGCTTGAATGTTTGAACAGAATCCGGCTCAGGCTGTATACACTCATTTATCGTGTATTATTACAAGGTACTTAATGCATCATCATTGTTCATACTCACATGGCTCCCTTCCTTTCTTCACACCTGGGGACCAGGACCTGTGATTGTCTTTTGATCAATGACTCAGTCTAGAAGTCCTGTCCCTCCCTGAGCTTTTAGTTTTGAGCTGTCCAGAGAGACGAGGAATCACGATATCTGGGATACATCATCAGACACGCAGTATGTGCCACTCAACTGGGCTGAGCATGCTACACACATGATCTTTTTTGGTCTTCACCACAAACCCGTGAGGTAGTGTTGTGACCGTCACCCTGTAAAAAGGGAACAGAGGCTCAGAGAGGTTAAGTAATTTGCCCGAGGCACACAGTTTGCGGTGGGCTTGCAGCAAGCCCCAGATGAATCCAACATCCATGCCACTGCGTCCTGCTCATTCTACTGCGTGAAGATCACCTTCGTAGTCTCGGTTTTCACAAACCACCTCCCTCTCATGTCTTACATTCTTCACACTCTCTGGGGACTGCTTCCTCACCTTGTTCTGTCAGGGTCATGGTACCTTCTTGGGGGGAAAGAGAGTCACAGTGTGGCTCTCGGAGATGCCCCTTCAGTGCACATCTGCCTCCAGCACACACCTGTGGGTCCCCATCCATAATCACTTTATGAAAATATGCATGTGCAGTGTGGGGTAGGGATGCTGCATCTAGAAGAGGGGCTAGCAGCTGCCTCAATATTTTGCAAGAAGGGATCTCAGAATAATATAAAGCCAATGACTACATTTTACAAATGAAAAAAGGGGGCTCATGGGAGGATGAGGTAGAAGGGGGTGCACTTGCCAAGAGGGAGAATAGAGGGAAAATTACCTGCAGGAGCAGGTGATATAGAGGCAGGACCCAAACCCAGGACAGGCTGACGAAGCCAAGCAGCCCGGGAGGTCTCGGACCTGAGTGTCTGTTCACGTCAGGCCGAGGTTTGCAAAGTGAGGTGAGCTTGGGGCCTGGCTGGGAAAGGTTCATGGCTCTGGGGCCAGTGTTCCAGGAGAGGGGGCTCTGCCTCAGGTCTGGGGCAGGAGACACAGAGAGAAGCTCAGGAGAACTAACCCATGCCGTCCCCACCTTGTCTAGGGCCTGAATGTATGATCTCTATTTTTGGAATCCCCTGGGGTGCTTGTTAAATTCAGATTCCTGGGCCTCTTCTCTTGGGTTTGAGATTCAATACTTTGGGGATGAAGACATCTGGATTTTTTAATGTTCATTTATTTATTTTGAGAAAGAGAGAGAGAGAGGATGGAAAGGAGAGAGAGAATCCTAAGCAGGCTCTGTGCTGTCAGTGCCGAGTCCAATTCAGGGCTTGATCCCACAAAATGTGAGGTCATGACCAGAGCCCAAATCAAGAGTCAGATGCTTAGCTGACTGAGCTACCCAGACAACCCGACATCTGACATCTGGATTTTAATATGAGCTTCTGGAGGCTCTGAAACAGAGATACACAGGACACATTTGGAGAAACACTGACTTAGATGGATGGTTGTAGCTTAGAAAAACTTGCAACCTGCCCTGACTCCCAGGGCCCCTACAGTCAGCTGGCCATCAACTACTACTGGTTCTTACTGGGCCCTCTTGCTTCCACTGTTTGGGGAGAAAGACAAGTTCATCCCTGGACCTGGCCACTTGCCTGCATGGACAGAGCAATATAGAAGGCGCCAGAGTGTGGAGAAGGGACTGACCTTGGGGGACCTCATCTGCCTGAGAAATAGCCCCTCCCTCTGGTCCAGGGAGCAGAGGCAGGAAGTTCTGACTTGGAGGTCCAAGATGAGAGCTCTAGCTCCAAGTCGTTCACTTACCTTCCCAAGCCTTAATGTTCTTATCTATAAAATGGGTCAACATATATTTTTAGTTAAAGGGTCATTGAGTGACTCCATAAAGAAATGCATGTGGAAGGAAATATCAAGCACTGCAAGTGACAAGACTGACAAGGGGAAAGTCATGGCTCCCGATGGTGACCGACATTTCAAAGCCCTCCCTGAGTGCCAGGAACAGTTCCTGGAGGTTTACAAGCACACATTCTACATTAATTAGGGTCTCAAGCCTCCTGTGACTGGTTGCTAGTTGAACGACAAGTTAGCACACCCTGTGAAGGGAGACGATTAGCATGTGACTTGTGTGAGGGGGAAGAGTCATAAGTCAGTGGTTCTCAACCTTGGCTATACAGTGGAATCTTCTATGGGAGCTTAAAAAAACACCCACACCTGTGTCCCAGCTCCGGAGATTCTGATTTAACCAATCTGGATGTGGCTTGTGCTTTGAGATGGTTTTAGAGCCACCTGGTGATTCTAATGTGCAGCTGTGTGGGGCCATTTCCCACACCACCCAACACTGTCCTGTACCCTGAGCAGAGACAGCCTCTGCCTGCTAAATCCCTCCTCCCAGCCTGTGAAGTCTGTCCATCACCCCTGAGCAGCCCAGCAGTACAGGGTGCCCGCTAGGAAAACATGCCCCTCCAGAATCCCAACATACAACCTCATTTGGGGTTACCAGATTTAGGAAATAAAAATACAGGGCAGCTGGTTAAATTTGAATTCTCAACAAAGAGTAATTTTTTTAGTATAAGTATGTCTCATGCAATGTGTGGAGCATACTTATACTACGAATTCATTCATTATTTATCTGGAATTCAAATGTAACTGGGTGTGCTGTATTTTATCGGGCAGCCCAGATTCCCATCCCTAGCAATCGGGCCTTCCAGGGAGAGCATCTGAGGTGGGGGTGTCTGGGCCTGGCATGGGGCATCTGGTTTTATCAGATGAGGCCGTTAGGAAGGATTGGTTTTCAGGTTCCTTTATTAAAGCTGCCCCAGATGGACAGACACAACACCCCCCCCCCCTTGTCTCCTTGGCTGCAGCGTTGGCTTTCCATGAATATGCTTCATGTGAATGAGCCAACCAGTTTCTCCCTCCCTGGCATCCGGCTGTGTTCGCCCATGACACAGCCCGTCTAGAAGCTGGAAACCCAGAATTTGAACAAGGAAAGATATTTTATTTTCCTGGAACCAAGTAACATGAGCCAAACAGCTATATATAAAGTTCGGTAGAAATGTCGTAGATAGCACATTCTACGAAATGTGATCTTGACTTACACGTGCAGCTGGCACTCACACTGTCGGGCTAGAAGTAACACTATCTAATAAAAATAATTGCCGAGTGAAGTCAGGGTGAGGAGGATCTAAACTGCAAGGGTATAAATTAGTGTAAGTTGCCTGCTCATTTATTGATTTATTAAAATATATATTTCTTGGGGTGCCTGGGTGGCTCAGTTGTTTGAGTCTCTGACTCTTGATTTCGGCTCAGGTCATGATCTCACAGTTCGTGGGTGCGAGCCATGTGACAGGCTTCGTTTGCACTGATAGCACAGAGCCTGCTTGGATTTCTCTCTCTCTTCTCTCTCTGCCCCTCTCCCCCTTGCACTCACTCTCTCTCTCTCTCTCTCTCAAAAAAAAAACCAACCTAAAAAAAACCCATAAAAATAAAATAAATATTTAAAAAAATAGTTCTTGCTCACCTACTATGTGCCAAGCATTGGCTGTGCAAAGATGCACCACTGCACTCACGTTGCTCCCATTCTGTTGGGAAGACAGAGGAAGGAAGGCAATTACAATGCAACGCGGGGAATGCTTTGATGAGGGTAAGTACGAGGTGCTGTAAGGATCCTTGGAGGAAACTTACCCAGAGGTGGGGGGCAGGGCAGGAGAGAATCTCTAGAGGAAGACCTGAATCACGGATAGTGGGATAAGGAAGGTGGAAGGAACAGAGAGTACTCCAAGCAGAAGAGACTGCATACACCAAAGCTAGGAGAGGGGAGCGAATATGGCACCCTCAGGGAGCTGCACGTTGGGGATTATAGCTAGTGGATAAGAGAGGGAGGAGCTGAGCAAGGGCCAAAGAAAGCTTTAGTAAGTGTGGAGTGTGGAGCAAAAGAAAGTCATGGAAGGGCATTTAAGCAGAAAAAGCATATAAGCAAAATTGTCCTGACTATAGTATGGAGATTGGATTGTAAGGGATGAGCCTGGAGTCAGGGAGACCAAGTTGAAGGCTGGTGGAGGCATCCATGTGAGAGATGATGGTGGACTTGCTTAAGGGGGAGTACAAGGGGGTGGATATAGGTGGTTATGTTACAAAAGTTTTACAGAGGTAGGGCCTACGGGACTTGGAGATTCCTTAGGACATGAGGGGTAAGGGAGGGACAGGGTCTAGAATGGCTCCTGGCAGGGGAGACGCATCCAGCAGCACAGTTGCCTGGAATAGGAGACACATCTCCAGACCCAACCTGGCACCTGAACTCCAGACTTAAGACCCAACTGACTTCTTGACCATCCCTTTGAATGACTAATAGTATTTTCCTGGATGTGGCTTTGAAGGAGGGAAAATTTTTTTCCTCTACTCTCTTAGGTGTGGTACCCTGTAAATTAAACTGACAAGACAGATTAAGAGGAGGAAAAGCATACACATTTTATTTGTTATTAATATTTTACTTTTTACATGTATACAAGGGTCTCACAAAAAGAGAAGGCAGTGAAGCCTGAGAGCTTATATACCATTTTAACAAAGAGTGAAAAAATTGTGGGGAAGTAAGACAAAGGAAAAGGGTTGGGACATCTGGGGTGGTAAATTGTGGAAAGGTGAGCATTTGGCATAAACTCATGGCAGATAAGGGTTCTTCCAGAAAGGATTGCTTAAGCAGATTCAAGTTGGTACTGTCTGTAGGGATGAGTATTCTCTTACTTCTGGTACAGGAGAGGAGGGTGGGTCCACCTTTCCAAGGGGAAATTTATGGCCTGCTTTTACATGGAAAGGGGGAGGTTAAAAAGCTTTTCTTGCCTCTGCTCTTTCTCAATTGCCTTCAGCTCAAAATACTCCTTATGCCAAAGTGGCGTATGTTGGGGTGGCATATTCCTATCCCCTTCATGGCAAGTACAGAAGCCTTGATCTTACTGTCCACCCTCCCATCTGGGTCCCTCATCCTTCTATCTTTGCTTCTTTCCTGCCCTATAATCCCAGCTCTACTTGACCTCGCATGGACCACGCAAATCCCTTAGATCTTAGTTTCAGTAAAACCGAGGCTCCAGTGAATCTTCTGTAGCTCACTGTCGAGATCCCTTATTTTCTAAAATGTGAAGCCTGGGCCTTTAAAAAAGCAGAGCACTGCAATTACAAGGGTGAACTTTTAAGTCCAACCAGCGGAATTTTATCCTGGCTCTCCCATTGCTATCTCTTTAATCCAGGGCAAGTCATGTCAACTGGAGAGCCTCAGTTCCCCATGTATAGAATGGGATCAACAGTACTATCTACCTCATGCAAGTTTTGTAAGGAGATAATCGATTTGGCTTACTGCCTGGCAAATAGTAAGCTCTTAGGACATTCCAGCTATTAAAATAGGATTGTAATATATTAATAATAGCCATTATTATGAGCTATGCACTAGCCAATCTGGTGAGCAGGGAAGTGAACATAACAGTATGTAACATTTATTAAGCACCTACACTATGCCGTGAATATTTCTATGTTGCATAGAGTTCATTCTGTACATGTTCTTACGATGGGCTTTATAACTAATCTCCGTTTTATGTCAAGGGAGCTGATGCACAGAGAAGTTAAGTCACTTACCCAAAGTCACACCACTAAGAAGTGGCAGAGCCCAGCCTTGGAACCCTCTGGCTTTGAGGACCACACTTGTCACTATGTGGTACATGGGCCAATCATTATACACTCAGCATCTTTTTCTGCTTATTCTTTTGCAACACTCCCAGTATTTCCACATCTAAGGAAATGAAATTGACATTCATTTAGTTTAGATCGTATTCTCCATCAAGAACTCCAAATAACCTGGATCTGTGCTACTCAAACTGAGTTCCATGGTCCACTACCTCTGTAGCAGTAACAGGTTATGCCCTTAGAGAATTCTGTGGCTAAGTGAGTTTCGAAAATGCTAAGCTAAGTAAAGTCAACTTGCTGAGTAAACTGCAGGGCATCTCAGGGACATTAAAATGCTATGGCACCCTGTCAATTTCTTGGTGGGAAATATAAGAGTAATGTTGCTCAGACACATTTGACCATGGAACCTTTCCTTTTCTTTTCACCGAACATCTCACAGGACTCGTGTTCCATGGAACACACTTTGGGAACTAGTTCTAATGGTGCAATAGATTAATAGAGGGCTGGGAAGACTGAAGAGGAACAGGTCAAGTAGAAACCTGTAGTTTGGCAGGGAAATCCAGAAGTTTGAGTACCTAGTTCAGAGAAAAAACCAGAAATTCTATCTAACTAGAAGTCAGAGAAAAAGGCAAACTGAAGGTGAATTTTGTCTTGGGGCAAATTTAAATAACTATCCAGGTTCAGAGCATTTGATAACACTAAGCTCACATTCTTATGTGACAATAATTGCTTACCCTGTTTCAACTAGGAAAACATTCTCCAATTTGCTACAGTCCGCCCTACTCCCTGTTACATTATGGTTGGCCTGCTTCCATTACAACGGAAGTGTTTGGGTGTAAGACCCCGGAACCAGCTGCACCATGTAAGCATCACAGAACCTGGAATAGGGGTTTACATCCTATAGCTGTCACTCAGGTGTATATTTTTTAAATTCTCATTGTAAAAGTTATTCATACTGATTGTAGAAAGCTTGGGAATATAGAAAAATATGAAAAATACAAGTATGTCATGCATAACAACCAAAACTGAGGTAGTAACTAGGACCGTTAATCTCCTGGTATATTCCTTCTCATATTTTTCTTTGCATCTACATATCTAAGTTTTCATCATATTTTGGATCACACCATTTATGAGATTTTGTATCTTCCCTTATTCAGAGGACATTTTGTTAGTTACTAAGTATGGCTTATTCTGCTCTATTGTAATAGGTGAGTTTCTAAGAACACTCACTTTCTTAAAAATCAGTTACAATGAAACCAGAGAGGTCAGGGTCCAGAAAGTTTTAGACTCACAATAAAAAAGGTATTTTTTATGCCTGAATATCTGTCTTTGAGTTGCTTTCCACAGTGATAAGGGCACAACTCTAAAGTTAAACACAAACAAATCCAACAAAAAAAGATTGTAATGAAAAAAGGTAAAGTGCATGTGAAGGACTTGAATGTGATTTCATTAAATGTGAGACTGGAAAATGCAATTTTTCTAAATTTGCATTTGATAATGTTACATAATACATAAATGTAGAGATTTATGTGGCTGATATAATAAAAGTATAAATAGACATTTGAATATTTCATCTATATTCCTCAAAGTTCATATCTTCAAAACCCTCTTACCCTGCAAAAATTGGACACTCTTAGATTCAGGGCAGAAATAGTCACCATTTGGCACCTTTTAAAAAATTTTTTTAAAAATGTTTTTATTTATTTTTGAGACAGAGACAGAGCATGAGTAGGGGAGAGGCAGAGAGAGGGAGACAGAATCGGAAGCAGGCTCCAGGCTCTAAGCTGTCAGCACAGAGCCTGATGCGGGCATGAATGTGAGATCATGGCCTGAGCCCAAGTCAGAGGCTTAGCTGACTGAGCCACTCAGGCACCCCTACCATTTGGCACCTTTATTGAGGATCCCAGCATCCTCTAAGTGAGAAGGCTTTAGTGGTCATCCACGAAGCTGTCTTCTTGAAGTATGACTCCCCTCCACAAACCCCAACCAGTGACTGTCTGTTCTTGGCATGAAGGTCTCTTCTGATGGGACACCTAGTAAGCCAGTGCTTATCACTAAATGCTTCTTCCCCACACTGACACCAAACATCTTCTGGGAACTTCCACCCAATCACCCAGTCCACTCTTCAAGTTGAAACTCAGTTCCTTTCCATATGGCAGCCTTTTTACGTGTTTCAAGAAAGCTATTATTTTGCCAAGGAGTTTTTTCTAAGTGAAGCATCTTTAATTTGTTTGAGTTTCTAATGTATCATAGTTTCTAGATGTTTCTAGAAACTCAGAATGATTTCAGGATTGTACAAAACTAAAGGAGTTGAATGAAGATCGCTTTGGCTCAGAGCAAGAACAAGCAGGGGGAGGGAATCCGGGCTACTGTAGGTATCTTCCATGTCATCTCAATCAATATCTATCATTCCCAGTGAGACATGCTGGAAAAGACCTACCTTTCTGCAAGGGACCAAAAACCAACTTAAACAGGCTTAAGCAGGTTAATAAGGAACCGAAAATCCCAAAAGTTGATCTTGGCCTTCATTATAATTTGATCCAGAAACTCAAATAATGCTTATTTTCATCTCCCAGTAATGCAGTCTGCTGAATGGCCTTTATTCGTAGTCAAAACTTTGATCACTACTTGTAACTTCAGGTTCACATCCTCCCAAATTCAAGTTTAGCAGGAAAGAGCCCCTGGAGTTCCAATAAGAGTCTCATTGCATCTCATTGGCTTTGGCTGCATCATATGCCTGCCTTTGAACCAATGGTTTAGACAATGGATTGAACATCAGTTCAGTGATTGACGTGGGTGACCTTGTTACACACAGGCCTGAGACCCATGTCTACTTCTGAAGCTAAGAGTGGGAGCTGCCACCCAAAATGTGTGGACTATGAATGGGGGGGTCCCCAGAAGGAATGGTGGGTTCTGTTACCCAAAGGAGTGGGAATGGAACCCCAAAGCAGCCATGTCCACTTAGTAATATTTTAATCTCCCCTTTAGAGACAAGGGACCCTGAACTCAGGACAGGAAGCTGTTTGTCCAAGGTCACGTACATAGAAAGTGCAGAATGAGAAATTACATGTGCTTGGCTACAAAGCCAACAAGAATAGTTCTGCTTACCCAAACTGAACCATAGCAAATGTATTTCCTCTTTTTCTGATTCAGTAACTTTAGTTGACAAAGTAACTAATTTTAATCCCTGGTTGATAAACTGTCCTGAATCATTTAAGCTAAACCACACATTTCATCCAGAATTCCTGGCAAGGTGTTAGAATTTCTCCATGATTGGTCAGTGAGCTCATCAGCATTTCCCCAGAACCTGGGGTCCGTGGCCGATGGGACTTTAGAAGTTAGTCACCCACTTCATGTTGATTTTCATTTCCTTGTAGCAAGTCTATGACGGTCTGTTATGGGCCCTTGTTTGTTATGGACAGCCTTACTGGTATGTCTGGGGATACCAGAGTGGAACCCTGTGATGATCCTGCTCCTAGAATGAGATTTATTTGGTTAGTGCACTGTTTTAAGACATAACTATGAATGCCTTGGTCACCATGAGCACTAGTCCCTATTACCAAAAAGGTGTGGTATACATTAATCTGTTCTGAAGATGTTTGAAATGCTACCTAAATATGGGGCACGTGGGTGGCTCAGTCAGTTAAGCATCTGGCTTCGGCTCAGGTCATGATCTCATGGTTTGTGGGTTTGAGCCCAGTGTCAGGCTCTGTGCTGACAGCTAGCTCAGAGCCTGGAGCCTGCTTCACATTCTGTGTCTTCTTCTCTCTCTGACCCTCCTCTGCTCATGCTGTCTCTGACTCTCAAAAAAAAAAAAAAAACCCATGAAATGCTACCCAAATAGACCTTGAAAGTTAAACTGTGTCCCTTATCAAGAACATAATAAGCCTGTATGGAATCATGCATGAAATATATTCATACATGGAACATTAGCCAGCCATTAAAAAGAATAAATGAGGTGACCAAATATCAGTATTGGCAAATTTCAAAAATATCATGTTGAGGAACAATAACAAAACTATAGAAGGTTACATGCAAAAGCATGCTGTATGTGGTGTAGGGTTACATAAGGAGAAAAATATAAACACATGCATAGACATTTCAAGGTGGTAAACCATTGGGGCAAGAGGAAGGGGCTTCACATGGTAAAAGGGAAATGGGGCATCATCAATTTTATTGGTAATGTGTTATTTATTAGGCTGAGTGGTGGACACATGGATGCTTGTCACCTTATTCTCTATACTTTGTTTTTTAAATAAAATATTTAAGGGGCTCCTGGGTGACTCAGTCAGTAGAGCATCCAACTTTAGTTTAGGTCATGATCTTATGGTTCGTGGGTTTGAGCCCCACCTTGGGCTCAAACCTGAACCTCTGTCCCCCCCTCTCTACCCGTCCCCTGCTTGTGCTCTCTCTCTCTCTCTCTCTCAAAAGAAAATAAAACATTAAAAATAAAATCAAATATCTGATAGTATTTGGTAATGGGACATGTTCCACCTGAGTCATGGTTAAGTTTTCACCTCCCAGATGCTGTATTGGTTAGAATTCAATAGCAGAGACATAATCTACTCTGGGTTTCTAGCTAGTTTAGGCTGAAGAGGACTTAGTAGTGTTTACAGAATTACTCAGGAAGAGTAATTACTCAGGAAGGCACCACACTGACTTTTATGAATAGCAATGAGAACCATCTTGTGAAACTAGGGGGTTCCAAGAACTCTGTTGTCTTTGAAGATCATAAGAAGACTAGACTCTTTGCAGTGACACTTGCCAGGAGAGACTGCGGGGGCAGCAGAAGTGTGGCTGGCCCCTCCCTCACTGCTTCCTTTTTGGTGGCAGAAGCTCATGTGCACCTGGGAAGTGTAAATCTGAACTTTCCAGCCTCTACAGTGGGGGAAGACACGTGAGGAGAAGGGAGGAAATGTTGATCTACCACATTTCTCACCCAAACTGTATTGCTCCATCATGTAACCTCTTTCTGCCCCGATACCACTTGGCCCCACCTTCAACTCCTACCTTCACCCCCATTCTGAATGTCTACCCTCAGCCTCCACAATCAGTTGGGGAGCAGCAGTCAGAAGATTCCATGGGAAAAAAGATGCAATTCAGTAAGCACTGTTACTGGATGGTGGGTTTATGAGTATAGGACCAGGCACAGGATTACAAAGAATGCACTTGACCTGGAAAAATACCTGGGGTTACAGAAGACCCTAGTCAGCTAGGTGGTCCCAAAAGGAAGGCTTAGTGCTTTGAGTAAAAGAGCCCAGCTCTGGACTCAGACCATCTCAGGCCGGTTTTAATGGTTTTACCATTTACTTAAGGGTAACCTTAGGTGAGTCCCTTAATCTCTCTGCCTTTCTGTTATCTGCAAAATGGGGATGCTGCTGCTGCTGATAAAAATAATAAAACCCCCCTCACCAACTGTTGGGATGATTAGATGTTATGAGATAATGATAAATGACAAACAGAAGCAATGTTTACAAGGCACTGAGCTTAGCAGAGCATATACTTTAATATATTTAACTTCACAGCATTGCTAGAGATGGGAGCTTTTGTTGTTCACATCTCCCAGGTCTGGAAACAGGTTTGAACCCGGTGCTCAGGCATCAGACTCAGGCACCACTCCATGAAGCTCCTCTCAGGATATATGAAGGGCTCAGGACAGACTGAGTACCTGGTAAGACTGAATCCTCAGTGCTGATTACCTGGAACAGCGGGTAGAGAGAGGTGAGCATTGGAATCACAAGACTGAATTCTGTCCAATGGAAAAAATGTGCTGCCTGTGGGCCCAGGGCTGGGGCACAGCTGGGTTGAGTGCCCCTGAAGGCAGTTGTGCTAGCCGTCACTGTTATGTTCCCACCTTCAGGGTGGGGAGTGAAGGCAAGGGTAAAGAAACAGGCTTAGCAGACGTGGCTGTGATTTTTATAGACCTTTAGGAGAAAGCCTCCCTATTTCAAGAGGTAATAACCCATGCTTGGAAGTCTGTAGGTAGGAAATCTCACAATTAGTGGGTGCTCACAGTCTGTAGGTAGGGGCTCTCACAATTAGTGGGTGCAGGATGGGAACATGGGCAGGAGCAGAGGAGGGAACTTGTAAGGAATGGCCAGTACCCTTTGCTTCTCCTACTGAAATTCACTGCTGTCCTATGAGAGCTTCTTACCACTACTTCATCCCATGAGTGGGCGCATACAAGTGACGTGGTTAGGTGTGCCCGGACACCTGACTTCTGGGAGCGGGAAGTGCCGGGGGTGTTTAATCTAACCAGATATTTCTGCCTGGGGAAGGTTCTGTGCCTGTGGCTTCCTCGCTATGGTTAGAGAAACAAAGGGAACATGGTGAGTGTTAGAAAAGTATTCAAGACACGCTGGAGCCCAACCGAGACTTTCCTCTTCTACAAACTGTATATAGTGCTAAGACGTCACTGTGGATTAAGGAGGTCTTTCAAACAAATGTTCTTTATGAAATTCATCAATGACCACATAGCTTTGAAAAATAGCAGATGATAGATATACAAAAAGTACTCAGTCTTTGGGTAAGGACTTGGTGGATATTCGGATTAGAGGACAGGGACTTGGTCTTTGTCTCCAGGGCATGAAAAATAGGAGGATCTGAGCCTATGGTCCCCATGACTTCTGTACTCACCAGGCAGAACTGGCTACACAGTTGGCGAGGCCCCGTGTAAAAGGAAAATGGAAGCCCCTCATTAAAAATTTATTAAGAATTTCAACATAGCTACAGTAGAACATTAAACCAAATGTGGAGACCCTCTCAGTGTGGGGTCCTCTGAGACTGCACAGATCACACGAACACAGAACTGGCCCCACCACTAGTGATTCTCCCCAAATGAAAGTGTAGTTTGGTTGTTGGACAATGGTCCCTCCACTGAGGTGCCCTTTTTCATTCTAAGAAGTTAGCTGAACAGGATGACAAATAATTTCACACACAACACATGAAGCTCAAAGAACTTCTCATTGCTCCTCTTTCCTTCCTTCTACCTATGAGCATTGAGCGCTGTTCCGTGTATGAGGCACTGGGAAAGAGTTTATTTCAAACTTCAGGGCACTCACGGTCTAGAAGACAACACAGGTTTGCAAGGAGCTCCTCCAATTCTTTGTGGACCTTGCGACCCAGGGTTGCGATTGTGTTTTAGAAAGTCACACGTATAAACACGATGGAATATTACTCAGCCATAAAGAAGAACGAAATCTTGCCATTTGCCATGATGTGGATGGAGCTAGAAAGTATTATGCTAAATGAAATCAGTCAGAGAAAGACAACTACCATATGATTTCACTCATATGTGGAATTTAAGAAACAAAACAGATGAACATAGAGGGGGAAGAAAGAGAGAGGCAAACCAGAAAACATTAATGGTAGAGAACAAACTGAGGGTTGCTGGAGGGGAGGTGGGCAGGGGAATGGGCTAAATGAGTGATGGGTATTAAGGAGGGCACTTGTGATGAGCGCTGGGTGTTATATGTAAAAACCAATCACTAAATCGTACACCTGAAACTAATATTACAATATATGGTATCCAACTGGAATCTTAATAAAAACTTGGAAGGAAACAAAACAACAAAACAAAACAACCCCAAAACAACAAAAAAGGAACAAAACACTGGCACAGGGTGGAGGCCAAATTTGGTGAGGCCAGGCTGGTACTGGGGTGCCCGGGTGTCTCCCTGCCGACGTGAGGCCTAGCCAGGTCCTGACAACAGCAGTGGTACCCGGCTCTCCTGGAGAGGAGGGCGTAGGTTCAAGAACTAGCTCAGAAACCTAGGCCACTGAGCCCGGTAATTGATTGTGTGTGGAGGGGTGGGGGTTATTAAAATTGAAAGAAAATCTTAAAACAACCTCTTGGCTTCTTACTTTGAGCAGATACATGGGGACAGAAAGAAAGCCAGTATGGAGGATAGGATTATCCATATTATTAGTAATTCTGAAAGTAAAAGATCTGATATTGAGAGAGCTACATATCACTAAATGCTTTTCTGAGTTTCACAGCACATCTGTCCTTCCTCCCCACCACAAACCTCATCCACAAAAATTGTCACACAGAACACAAAAGAATCACCAGTCTTTAGTGGAAATATGCAGAGTTTGAAAACTAGTGGAATGCAAGGAGTAGATTGTTTATTCCACCTTGGAAGCAATGAAAATAAAATTTTGGAAAAGGAAATTGTGGCTTTCTGTTTTGTATTGTCTGTAGTTCTGTAATCAAGAGCAACCATCCTAATACAAATATGTTTTTTAAAAACAGAATTAAATTCCCTGGCTTTCATCACCAGACTAGTGAGTAACATATTTATTTACACTTTTAAGGCTATAATAGATGAGCTCAGGTATTTAATTAAAAGGTATGGGGGTTGAGGGAGGGAGAAGCAGGAATCCTTCTTAAGTTCAGACAGATCTTTTAATTAAAAAATACCTTTAATAGGTTAATTGCTTAATAGTCACCTTGGATGTACAGCACGAGTCCTTGAAATGATTAACAGGAAGAAAGATTGGTGGCAGCCCATAACATTCCCCTTATTTAGAAAGCATTTGAGGCAGACTCTGTAATTCAGTCTTAAAATAGTCGCTAATCAGATTCTGATTTGGGGACTGTAAAAATATGGAAGTTCCAGCCACATCACCTGAGAGGTAATTAGCATTAAGCTATACTGCGTCCACTTCTCATTTCACACTTTATAGACCCTTAGTTCCACCTCAGCTGTAATGGAGGTAAACTATTCAGGTATTTATATATGCCAAATCACACCGATACTCTCGGGGGAGAAATTAGTCCTTCAATAGAACTCAGCGAGTGAATTCTTGTCTGTTTTCAAGTAACCCAGAGTTGGTCTTAAAGGGAGTCTTTTTCTTTCCTTCCAAGTTGTGGCTAGGACTCTGACATCGTGGATTGCATCCCCAAAGCCATGTGCTTTTTTTAGGTATGGCTTCAAGGGACAGGCCTGAGAGCTACAATAAACAAGCATCTCTTTCTCAAAGTTACTGCGTCTCTGCCGTGGCAGTTGTCAGAGGGAGAACAGGAGAGCGATATTCCTTCTGACCTGTTAAATGGTGTGGTAATATACTTTTCATAGATGTAATTGCTCAGTGAATTCAGTCTTGAGGTACCTCCACCCACAAGGCTGGACAGCTAGGGAGGTGAATTACACAACAGCATCTGCCAATACAGCTCGGCCCTTCTCTCTGCCTTACACCTGCTGGCTTCTCTCAGAGGCCAGGTGTCCAGTGACACATACGTCCCTTTTGACCAAAGGGTCTGAGCTGACCTGAGAGACTTTCTATGTGGGAATTGCTGTTATTATTTCTTACAGGAATCCATCTCTGTGCTTTGAACCAGCCAAACCAGACTTGTCTCTAGAACAGTATTTGATTAGGAATGTTTCCGTCTCATGACGGGCCATGCTCTAGGGATTGAAGAATGACCGAACTGATTTGGGTTCTAAAAACTTAATCAAGCATCTTCTTAAATGGGATTACTCACATTCCTGAGGCATGTGGAGTGAAACTGGAATCTGCTCCAACATTTTTGCTGGAAACAGGTGGAAGTATTTTAACCAGCCTTTAGGGGAAGATGCCAGATGTCCAGATGGGGAAAGAAGGAGCCTTCCTGGGAGAGTTGGCAGTCAGAGGGCATGAATGGAGTTACAGATTGTACTTTGGAGCCAGAGTGGGAGGATTGTTGGCTTTGGAGGAGCCACTGAGAGTCTGCCTGTCACGTGGCTTTGTGTCAAAATATCAGGCCATGAAAAGCCTTATTCAGCCCTAGGTAATTTCTGGAAGACTTGAGTGTAGAACACATCAGGGAAAACCAGCTTCAGACTTTCTGCTAAGTTAGTGACATGACCTCAAATGTCCCTTCTTCGTTGAAGCTGTTCATGGCCACCCAATGTAATTTATCTCCCATCTCTGGCATTATCTACTACATCACTCTGATACATTATTCTGAAGTATTTGCATATTTCATAGCACTTATTACTGCCAAAAATTATCTTGTTCATTTAAGCATTTCCCTAAGATCTCTCTGCCACATAGAATATAAACTCCAGTTGGAAAAGAATCTCATCTGCCCATGTGCACCCTTCTGTCCCCACCAACTGGACAGCGCCTGCTCGATAGCAGGCACTCCATAAACACTTTCTGAACGGATGTGTGAATGTACTGGGTGTGAATATTCGATAAAACCTCATACTTTTAAAAAAAATTTAGACATTTGGGTTAGAAATATTACTGAAATGAATTATTTCATGCCTTCTGTAGATAGAAGATACCAGAAAATTAAACCCACTCTGAATGACCCAGGACAACATTCTGAATGTTGGTTATTATACTAGATTATCATTTAATCCTACCGAGCACATGAATTTAATTATTTACTTATGTATTTATTTAGACTCTACACAAATAATTTTGAGTGTTGAATTTTTGGCTCTGCCTTTTATGACGTTTCTCTCTTAATTCTGGCTGGGCTATCAGCTCTTTTTTCTCTATCCTCAAAGACCTATAATAACCATTCTTCTTCTATTCATTTATAATTTTGATGAAACCAAACAATTGAGCTTGAGAGAGATGATTGTAAAATGTAAGTAAATAGTTCCTGCCTGAGAAGTAAGGGAATCTCTTGGCTACATAGGTAAATGTTAAAGCATCTTGGTGGTGTTTCTTTAATGTAATTCAATGTATTTTTCCCATCCCTACTTCATGAAGAACAGATTAAAGGTTATTTTGGTTGCAAGTAACAGAAACTGATATTGGTTATTTCATGAGAAAAGAGGACATTTTGGAGCCTGATGGGAGAGCTCATAGAATTGAAAGGATTCTATGTCACCAAGGAGCTTCCAAACTAAGATAAGAAACTAGATAAAGTTTGTTTGAGACAATGCGTTAGTCAGGGTTCTCCAGAGAAACAGAGCCAGTAAGAATATATCTATATTTGCATCATAATATATCTCTATCTATACTGAGAGAGACAGATAAATATAAGAAGACATCTATTGTAGAAATTGGCTCATGTAGTTATGCAGGTGGAAAAGACCCAGGATCTGCCATCTAAAAGCTGGAGAACCAGAAAAACCGGTGGTATAATTCAGTTCAAGTCTGAAGGCCTGAGAGCCAGGAGAGCTGAGGTCCAAGGGCAGAAAGTAAATGTCCAAACTCAGGCAGAGAGAGTGAATTCACTCTTCCTTCTCTTTGTTTTGCTCAAACCCCCAGGTGATTGGATGATGCCCACCTACATTATTAGTGAAGATGATCTTCTTAACTCAGTTTGTGGATTCAAATGCTAATCTCTCCTGGAGACAGCCTCAGAGAAACTCAGAAATAATGTTTTACCAGCCATCTGGGCATCCCTTTGCCCAATCAAGTAGACACATAAAATTAACCATCACAGGCAACAATGGCAAAAACCCCTCAAACATCACAATGCTCTTTTATTGAATCTCCAAATTAATTAGAGACTCCATAGGAGTTAGGGATTTTAAGGAAGAAGGAATCCCTGTACACTGAGGTAGCATTAAGCTTTAAGGAGAAGCTGTGATAGGATTTGGGATCCAAAGGAAGTTATAACTTATCTAAGTAGAGAGGAATGGGCCATTTTTAGGAGCAAGCAGGTAAACTGATCTGCTGGAGTGGAAGTTTCCAGAAGGGGAGTAGTGGGAGGAAAAGCTGGAAAGCTAGGTCAGGGCAAATTGGATGGGGCCTTGAATGCCAAACTAAGAACTTAGAGTGACATCCACAGCTGAGCAATTGAGCTGGTAAAGCAGAACAGAAACCAATAGCTATACTGAAGCAATCCCTACAGTCTCTTCCATAGTTAGCATATTTATATACTGGCCTCGAAAGTGTGACTTGCTTCTTTGTAATCTCCCAAATAGAAAGTGACCACAGGCAGGTGTGCTGTTATTTCTTTACCAGAATTCCATAATCTTGTTTTAAGACCTATTACCCAATTTGGAATGTGCCTAAAAATCCTAAATCCCAGACAAAATGAGGTTGGCCTTGAAGAGCAAGAATTTTCTTCTTTTAACACAAGCTAGTCATTCCAGATAAGAATAACAATAATAATAGCTGAACCCAACCCAAAATCCTGTCACAGATTCCAAACTCTTAATCACTAGGGCTGGTCTCACCATGCCTGAAAGGTGTGAGATAAGTAAAACTCTTCCCTGGAGGTAGAAAAGGGTCATCTCTCCCTAAGGCCTGGCTTGGCAAATTCTGTCAATTGCTTTGCAAATGCCAACTGAGTCTTCTCAAGAGAAAGATGTAGGTTTCTATTTTTCTTTCCTGGATGGATGTATGGATGGATGGTGGATAAATGTATGGACAGACAGATGGACAAGTGGATGAATGGATGGATGGATAGAGGGGAATAGAGCCCATTTCAGGTTCTAGGGCAGCTCATGTAACGTCTCAGGAAATCATCATACTCTCATTGAATAAAAAAAACACCTTCCTTACTACAAAAAAATGTTTAAAGAGGTTCTAGCCCAGGAAAGTGGAGAAAATCAATAATTGGCCCTTCATTTCAGCTACTTCTTAGTGTCCTATACTTTGGAGTTAAATATTCATCCTGTGATACATTGGATCTTAACTAAAAAATGTGCACGCATCATTCAAAGGCAAAATGCCGAGTGCTCCTGCATGAAGCTGGGGCTGGGGTTAAAGTAACAAACGGGACAGAAGTGGTTCCTCTCTCCTCATACATTCTGAAATTAAGTAAGATACTTTATGAGAAAATGCTTAGGATGATGCCAGCTTAGTGAGTAACTATTCAACCAGTGCCGGTAAAATTAAACAGTGAGTGAGTGAATGACAATCATAAACTAGCGATTTCTGAAATGAATTATCTTATTTGGTGTTTTCCAGTCTTTTGTCATTTGCATACCGGCATCATGATTTTTTCCTTATATGCAAATTGCATTGTTATTATCCATTGAATATTTATTTTTAAAGTCTAATCATTTGTTTTCTTCCCAAACATTTTTTCTGAAACAAAAACAATCTACTACTTCCACAAATGGAAAATCATTGCCACTTGCTATTAAACAGAAGTAATCCTGAAAATACATATAATGGTAAAAGTAAAGCAGTGATGTTATTCAACTCTTGTTTAGGGAGGTTCTGGGCCTCAGGCCTCCTTTCTATTGTTTATACTACAGAGTTTAGCAAGTGCTGGAGAAATGCTGAAGACATGCTAGTACCCAGCTGAGACTTTATCTGGTACAAAATATATACAATGAGGAAATGCCACTTTGAAAGAAGGAACTCTTTCAATGAATGTGGATTTTATTAAAATCGACTATGACCACAAAGCTATGAAAAACAGCAGTAGATAAGTCAGCTTTCAGAAAATAAATGTTTGGTGACTTATCTGCATTAGAAAACAAGGACTTAGTCTTGTTGACACTTGTCTGACTTGTCTGTCAGACTTCCAGAGCTGCCAATAACAGACACTTATTTCTCACAATTCTGGAGGCTGGAAGTCTGAGCTCAAGCTGTTGGCAGGTTGGTTTCTTCTGAGGGTTCTCTTCTTGGCTTGTAGGTGACCATTTTCTACTTGTAACTTTACATGGTCTTCACTCTGTGACTGTGTTCAAATTTTTTCTTCACATAAGGACACCTGTTATATTGGATTAGGGTCATCATTAATGGCCTCACTTTAACTTACTTACCTCTTTAAAAACTCTATCTCCAAATACATTTCTGAGGTATTGATGGATAGAATTTCAACACATAAATTTTGGGTAGACACAAAAACAAGCTGTATCCTTTCTAGCATCTAGAATAATGCTGGACACATAATGGGTGCTCAATAAATGTTTGTTGAATGAGTGGATGACCCTTGGAGATCTACAATATCAAGAGATTCTACTGGTTTCATATAGCTTTGTCTTTTCAGAAATGTTTTTCATGGCTTTTCATGACTGTCCATTAGTTATTCCAGGGAGTTCATGGAAGTACAAAGAAGAACATGCCTATTATAGACTCATTCATCCATCCATCCATCCATCCATCCATCCATCCATCCATCCATCCACCCACCATCCATCCATTCAATAAGTGTGTAACTAGGAGGAATGTTTAATTGGTCTTGGCTTCTTTCTCTGTTTTCATCTCCTGAGTTTCATCTCGGATTATGTCATAAGTCTTGGTTCACATTCAATACCAGGAATCCTTGACAGATGATCTCCACATCTATAGACTTATGTCTGCCAAGGCCTTATAAATTCCAGGAGGCCCCACACCTTCACAGTCCTGGATTTGTGTTCAAATCACCTGAGAAACTTTAAAAATTTTCCCCATTGCCCATGCCTCAACCCAGATGGACTGAATTGGAATCTGTTGGGGAGAGGCCTGGGCATCAGTATTTTGTCAGCCTTCCCACATGCTTCCACTGGAGAGCGAGCATGGAGAACCCAGGAACTCTGTGTCTCCCTGGAGAATAACCAGATCATATACTTGTAAATTCCACGGGTCTGCATACATCTCAGTCTCCTAAAGATACTGCCTTCTTGCTTTGACCATCCTTACTCATGCTCATTCTTTCACATGGAGACACACTCATCCATCCATTCAACCAAGACTCATGGAGTACTAATGTGGGAGCTTCTAGGGTAGAAATATAAACAGGGTATTTCCAGTTAAAAAAATGAAAAAAAAATAGCTGGCAATCTTATAGGAAAACCAGAAGTGTATTTGCTGAGTTTGATGCTATTCATTCATTCATTCATTCATTCATTCATTCATCATCTGTTTGTAGAGAGTCTATTAGGTACCAGGATTGAAGATACAAAGGTGAGCAAGAGATCCAATGTCTATCTCCATGGGGTTGACTGTCTGGCAGGAAAGAGAGATTAGACCACCCATAAGGGGTGGTCATGCTATGACAAAGATGACCAGGGTAATCTAGGGATGTACATCAAGAGACATAACCTAACTTAGGGGAGAAGGAGAATTTCCTTGAGGAACAGATATTTAAGCTGAACCTTTGAAAATGAAAAGAAGTCAACCAGATCAGTGTAGGCCTCATAAGAGCAGAAACCCTGTTTGCTTTATTGCACCCCCCACACCTGGCTCACAGTAGGGGCTCAGTAAATTTTCATTGAGTGAAGAAGCAAATGAATGGCAAAAAAATCCAGAGGAAAGTTCAGCCTGTCTGAAGCAGGGGGTGTCAGAGGGAAAATCTCAAGGTTTATGACTGGAGAGGTAGGCAGAGGCTAGATCAGGGAGTCTCATAAGCCATAAAAAGGAGGGGAGACTTTATTTCTTGGGGTCAAGGGGGAGCCACTAAAAATTTAACAGAAAGGCAACTGGCCAGATTGGCATTTTGGAAGCAACCCTTAGGCTGCTGCTGTGTGGGATTGGATAAGAGGGGGTCCAGGAGACTGCTGTCCTCCAGTCTGTGATGTGTTCAGAGTACTGGAAGTCTGCTCTGGGGAGTGGGGAGATGAGCATCCTCTAGGCAGAACAGCCTGGGTTTAGCTGTTGATTGGCTGGATTGGGGGTGAGCTGGTTTAGGAAGTGTGCAGGGTAATGACACCGTTTCCTGAGCCAGACAGCCCTGGAGACGAGGCAGGCCTGGGGTAGAGGTGCAGTGTTTATCTTATGTCATGCTGAGTTTTGGGGACCCATGGCAGCTGGCTGGATGTGATGGGGGCTCAGTGGAGAAGGCTGAGCCAGAGGCAGAGTTGCAGGACACCTGTACAGAGAGAGGACACCTGCAGCCCTGGGAGTGGCAGGATCACGGGGAGGGCTGTGTAAAGGGAGAGGAAGGGAGACGGAGATATTTCCCATTTTGCAACTGCCTTGGTCATAGTCACTCAATCAGCTATCATTCTGGTGGAGGCTTGCCCCTCCCCTTCTTTCCAGGTGGGAAGATGCTACCTAAATCCTAAACTGACTTTGGGGGCTCATTTGATTAGCATAAATAATAGGTACCATCTATTGAACAGTAAAACATGGATGAGGCACCTTAGGACCTGTTAGCTCTGTGGTTTCGGGGAAAATTTCCTAGCCTCTCTATTTCTCAGATTCTTAGATGTTCACATGAGACTGAAAGCACTTAATTCATAGAGTTGCTGTGAGAGTTGAGTGAGTTACTCTGTGTAGGCTCTTGGATCAGTTTGTGGAGCATCTTAACCACCATATAACATGTGCTCTTAAATCACGCTTATTATTGTTGTTGTTATTTTATCCTTCCAATTTATCTGCATAATAGGAATCAGTAGTGTCATCTTTAGAAGGAGGAAATAAAGTCTCAGAAACTCAGCTATAAGAACTCTTTCTAAAAATTTTTCAATGTTAATCTATTTATTGAGAGAGAGGGAGAAAGAGAGAGAGAAAGTGGGAACAAACATGATTGGGGGAGGGGCAGAGAGAGGAAGACAGAATCTGAAGCAGGCTCCAGGCTCGGAGCTGTCAGCACAGAGCCCAACATGGGGGCTCCAACTCATGAACTGCGAGATCATGACCTGAGTTGAGGTTGGACGCTCAAACGACTGAGCCACCCAGGTGCCCCTTAAGGACTCTTTGTGATGAGAAATGGAAATCCACCCAGACCCACTTAAGGGGGAGTATATACGAGCAGCCTGATGGAACCCATGGAGATGATGCGATTGTTGACTATCAGTCAGGACCTCTTAGTTGCAGACAAGAACAACCAACTCTGTTTTTGCTAAAACAAAAGGAGATTTACTGAAGGTTGATCTGGCACAGGGAGCTTGTGGCTGACAGCAGATGGGGCAGGGGCCAAGGCTGCCTGGAGGGGAAAAACCTGGAGGTCCGGCAAGGACTGCTTGGTCATTCTAGGCAACCACCACTTTGGTCACTGTGAAGGGTGAATGGTCCCTGTCAGCCACCTGCCCATTCTGAGAGAGGTCACTGTGTTCATGCAGCTCAGGACAAGTGCCTGTATGTGGCAGTCCCTGGGGTGAGAAGAAGGCTCTGGATCCCCCTCACAGAAGTGAGCAGCTGTCTGGAATGACCCATCCCCACAAGGTGACTCACAGAGAGAGGTCACTCCCCAAAAGGACAGGAGGGTGTGCTTTTACAGTGAGTGCAGGGCAGCCAAAGCCCACCAACCTGCACTTACAACTCTTGACCAGAAACTGACTGGGGACAAGCATGCCCATGAGACTGTCCCCAAGTCCCATTCTGAGCTCTCCTTATATTTCTACTTTATTCACTTTCTTTGTTTCCCTGAAAACTGACTTTCTCTGCATCCAAGGTGGAAAAATAACTGTCCAAAGCCTCAGGATTTCTTGACAGGCCCATGGTCAGTGGACTGAATCTCAGTCCAGTTTTAACTTCCCAGGCAGGGAACTGATTGGCCCAGCTCAGGTCAGGTGTCTACATCCAGTCCAATCAGTTGAGGCCAGGGAGTCAGAGACAAGTTGAACACACTCCAGATAGAGACTGGATGAGGGGAGCACTTGGCAGGACCAGCATGGGGACTTCTCATAGACCATGAGCCTTTGAGAAGGGGGTTATAAGTTTGTAAGTCTCTGGCTATCCTGCCTTTCAACTGCCAGTTCAACATTCTGGGTTTCCAGACCAGTCTCTAACTTAGGGTGATCCCAGTATCAACAATCTTCAGAGACTCTCAGATCTCAGCAGGACAGAGGTGACAAGATACTTGTCACTGTGAGGCCAGAAGTGAAGATCGTTGGTTGAAGTGGCCCAGGAGACGTTGGAGGAGGTGGGTGGACGGAGGTAACTTGTGCAGAATTTGGGACTATGTGTTATGTGGGAAGACGTACAAAAGGAATGAAAGCTCTGTTCCCTACCTTGGGGAGTGGTGCTCCCTCACACTACCAACTAGCTGCAACTCCAGTTCTTAGGGTCTGAGACCAAATCCAGGAAAGGAGGTTGGTGATGGAGCTGGGATCTGCCCAACTTGGGGTTGGAGAAGGAATCTTCATTTAGGTCTCTGGATTCTTCACCTGAAGCACTCCCCACTCCAGCACCACCTCCCATGTTTTATTTATAGAACAACACTTTATTCTGAGTTTTGCCATGCAACCAGCAGGAAGGAAGCGAGCTTTCCTCTGAATGGCTGTGGGTTTGGCGTCACCTTGGATTCTGCAATTAATCCCAAATGTGAGCTGTTGGCTGTGATATTCTTTGTTCCCCTCCAATGAACCGGGAGGGTGGTCAGTCCAATTATAACTCCTCTGCATTCTCTGGAGATGTCCTGTGAAGCTGGTTCTTCACTCTAGACCACTTAGGGTCCCGAGGAGAAACTTCTAGGCCCAGTGTTGCTCCAGACCTGATACTAGAGGAAAGTCATATATCTGGGGAATCTGGACTGTGGGCCCAGGAAATGAATTAATGTTGGGGAGGCCAGAGCACCCCATCAGCCAGGGAAGACCACTCTTCAGGACCTGCCAAGATTTTCTTGAAACCAAATGTGTGGAAGGGCCAATCCACTCCAGCATTCTCCTGAGGATACTTTGCAAGTTTTTCTTTTCTATTTAAATTTTTGAACTTTAATATTAACCCTTATTTTTAAATAGATAATAATTATATGCAGATGGCTCTAAGTGCAAAATGGTATGTGTAAAAAGTCTTCTTGGGCGTGTGGGTGGCTCAGTTGGTTAAGTGTCCCACTTGGACTCAGTTGGTGAGTTCAAGCCCCACATTCGGCTCTGTGCTCTCAGTGTAGAGCCTGCTTTGAATCCCTGTCTTCTTCTCTCTCTGACCCTCCCCAGTTCACTCTCTCTCTCTCAAACAAAAACAAGAATTTAAAAAAAAGCCTTCTTCTCACCCCATGCTCCCTAGGCAGGCAGCTCTATCACATGAAATCAGCCAGTGGTGACTGGTAATTTTTTTTTTTGGCCAAGTTTCCTCTTGGGGAAGAACCTACCTGATGAATACAAGTTATTGTTGGTAGACTTAGCTGGAGTGTGCTTCTGAATCCTGGGTGTGCCAGGCACCTTCCAGAGCTGCCCAGACATGTGGGGCTGAAGATCACCTCTGAGGGCTGGTGTCAGATTCTGAATCTCTCTCTTGCTCCTTCTGGGATTTCAGGCAAGTTCCAGTCTCTCGCTGACTGGTCCTGTCTGCAAAATGAGGGAGGACGAAAGAACCTCCTCAGTAGGCTGGTTGGGATGATTACATGAGACCACACAGATTCCTGGCACATTCTCAGGCATGTGCACTGCACAAATAATTCTTAATATTACCTGTTCTCAGTCTGACTTCTCCATGAGCACACAAAGGCAAGGACAAGCACAAGGACATGGCTGTGCTCACTTGTTATGTGCCAGGCATTACACCAACCTTACTATAGATGAATCCATAGTAGCCACCCTCTGAGGTAGTTACTACTGTCATCCCCATGATATAGACGAGAACATGGAAGCACAGAGATTGTCCCTTAGCTGGAGAACAGCAATGCCAGTGCTTGATTTCTGGAAGTCTGGCTTTAGTACCTAGGGCACTCTGAAGGTGACCAACTCTTCCTGATTTTCCCAGGGCTATCCAGGGCAAATCAAAATGGGCAAACCAGAAAGTCTGGGGCTAGGATGATGTGAGTAAGGGACTTGGATCAGGCGCAAAATTTAAGGGAGTGCCAAAAACCTCAGCAATCAGAAGAAATAATATATTAATGCAGTATTTTAAAAAATTATCAAAATTAATATCAAAAATATCCACTATGAGAAAATAACAAAATTTAAATAAAGAAAAGGTCTGGGCCAGTGAGAATCCCTGCCCCCAATGTGAGAACATGATTGGGTGGGAGAAGCGAGGCCAGACACAGAGAGGGAAAAGCATGACCAGCCTCTGGCAGGTCAGGGGAGACAGAGAGACCAGGTTCTCCTTCCCCTCTTCCTCCAGCTAGGACTCAGGCGCTGTGACTTCCATTCTTCCTTAGCTTCAGGCAGGGGGCAGTGGGTCTCTGGGAGCCCTGGGAGCACCTGATGCAAAGCAGAAGAAGGAGTGGGTTGTGCTTGTTGGAGGAAATGGTATGGCCTCCAGGAGAGCGTGCAGCCAACAGGAGGAAGGTCACAAGAGGAAGGACATAACAGGAGATAAGACTGTTTTCTCAGCGTTAGAAGGAGAGAGGACCAACTGTGTCAGAGAATGCTTCGAGAAGCCCTTGGCAATAGAGCCTGCAGACCCAGGGCTTCACCAACAGCCAGGATCAGAGGAAGGGGAAACTGTTGAATAAGGGAGGGATGAAAACAGCATTGCAGCAGGGATGGAGGGTATCAGAGAGGAGGGGGTAGAGAAGGATGCTACTGCAGTGACATGATGTGACTTCTCCCTGAGACCTCTCATCTCCATCTTGAACTACATTTGCAGGTGTCACAGAGTGCTGGGGGTGAGATCTAACAGGGGTACAGAGGCCAGGCTCGGTGCAGCTCCCCATCCACTGTGGACTTCTCGAATGCCATCGTTAACTGTAGGAAATGGATGCATCTCCCTGTTTCTGGGAAGGATGGCTCATTTGTGACTGTGAGCCAGCAATTAAGAGATTTCAGAGTGAATTTGTTACTGATTAGAAGCCTATTTCTGTATCCATTTTATCTCTGTAGATCTGGGATGGCAATAGGCCTCTCCCAAGTGTTTTTAGTTTTTATTTGTTTATTTATTTTAGAGAGTGAGGGCATGAGTGGGGGAGATGGACAGAGAGAGAGAGAGTGTGTGTTAAGCAGGCTCCATGCTCAATGCAGAGCCTGACACAGGGCTTGATCCCATGACTCTGGGATCATGACGTGAGCTCAAATCAAGAGTTAGATGCTCAATTGACTGAGCCACCTAGGGGCCCTCTCCTAAGTGTTTTTATAGTGGCTTTGGCAATTGGTAGAAATCTGGGGAGATCATTTTGGGTGTCTCAGAAAGCTAAACTCTAAATTTTCCCCCCTGAACTTGCTTCTCTCCCTTTTCCCCAATCCCTGTAAATGGCACTGCCATCCACCCAACTGTTCAAATTAAATTTCTGGACATCACCATAGAACTCTCTTCTGCTTCCATCTCATTCAGCAAATCAGGTGGACTTGGCCTTCACCCATGGTGGCCTAGGATGACCAGCTGTCCAGGCTGGACAGGGGGTTCCCACTTCAACACCAAAGGCCCACATTTCAGGGAGCCTCTTAGTCCCAGGAAAACTGGGATGGTTGGTCACCCTAATTTGCTGTGGCCCCAGGAGTCCAATCCATGCAACTGCATACCCTGCTCGCTGGCCTCCTTGCTTTGCTCTAGACCCATATCCATTCCCTACACAGCAGCAGAGTGAGCCTGGAGTCAGGGCTCTCCCCCTCCTCTATTTGAGACCCTCTGACACACTTGAACCCACAGCAGCCCTCAGCACAACTTCTCAGGGCCTCTGATAGGCTCTGGCCTCACTCCAACTTCCTCTGTCTCCATGCTGGAGCACCCCCTTAACATGCCCCATCCACTCCTCCACATCTGTCCTTGCTCTCCCCACACTCCCGGAACATTGTCCCTGGCTCCCCACATGGGCCTGCTCATCATTCAGGTCTCAGATGTCACCATCTCAGAAAGAGCTATCCTACCATTCCCAAAACTGTCACTCTTTACCCTATAATTCTGGTTTATTCTTATGTCTGTGTCACTGTTAAGGCAACTGTGCATGTTGTTTATTTATTGGCTTGTTTCTTCTCTGCTTCTCCTCAGAGTATAAACTTGAGAGCAGAAACTTTCTTATTCTCTACTAAATCCCCAACACCTAGAATGGTGCCTGGCATGCAGTTGGTGCTTAATTAATGAGTGGAGGCAAGGCCTCCCTTCAGAGGATTCAAAACTGCAGAAGAAATGGATTCCAGCCTTCAGCTCTGAGTACTTAAAGGCTGGAGGGCACAGCAGCAGAAGGAGACATATGATTAGGCGTTATTTGAGTCATCCAGAGTAAAAGAAGGTCTGAGTCTTCCTGGAAGTTGTGAGTCCTCAAAGGAAATGAGATTTCCAGAGGGAGAGCTAAGGGCATGTTAAGGGCATTTCCCATATGTAGAGGATGGAGGCAGGAGTGAGCGATGCAGATAGGAGTCTGTATTGGTCATGACAGTCATCAATGCCCGGGGAATGAAATCTGCCATGGGAGTAGCAAAGAGCCTCAAAGAGCTTTGGAGCCACACATCTGAGTTGTTCAGGGTGTCAGAGAGAGCCTTGGGTCCCCTATAGCACTATTGTTAGTGTGAAGGGTAAAGGGAAGAAAGTGGACTGGGAGGAAGGAAATAGGCAGGAATGTTCCCAGGGAAGACTTCCTAGAGTTTTGTGGCAATTTACATCTTTGTGGAAAAGGGAAAGGAAATATCCAACTGATTTCCTAATTCTATTAATTTCTAGGGGGATTAATTATAATTGATCAATAGAAAGAATTATGCCATTGTGGGGGTACCTGGATGGCTCAGTCAGTTGAGCATCTGACTCTTGATCTCGGCTCAGGTCATGATCTCATGGTTCATAGGATTGAGCCCCGTGTCAGGCTCTACATTGACAGTGCAGAGCCTGGCTGGACTTGTATCTCTCTGCCCCTCCCCACCACGTTCTCTTTCTCTCTCTATCTCTCTTTCTCTCAAAATAAATAAATAAGCTTTAAAAAATTATGGCATTGCAGACATCAATAGAATTGGGAAATTCAATAGAGACATCAATGGAATCAGGTCATTGGTTGAATATTTGGAGCAAAGGAGAGGGAGCAGGAAAGTGACCAGCATGCTGGGCAGAGAGAGGTCTCTGTGAGAGGGAATGGTATGGGTGAGTCACTCCAATAAGATGGCCATGCTGGGCATGGGTTGCTGGCGGGACATCCAAGTGATGCTCCATGAGGACTCGTGGGGAGGGAGGGATGCACAGGTCATTCTTGGCACAAAGGGGGGTTCTTAAGCTTCTTTGGGTCAAGGACCCTTGTGGATATGAAGAAGCTCTGTACCCATCCCCCAAAAAGCACACATGCCCTCTGAAAAACTTGCATTTCAAGTTCAGCCCAGTGGTCAAAAGGGTGTTTTTTGGTTCATTTGTCTGTTCTTATTTTTGTGTGCCCTTGAGATTGGCTTTTATGTTTGGAAAGGTTGATTCTGGAAAATTTTCAGAAATTTGAAAAATTTCAAAAATGTTAGATTTGTTCGAGCTTTCAATTTTAAAAACTCTTCTCTCTTCATTTTCTTAAATTTAGTTTTAAAATATCTTAATTCAATTCAAATCTACCCAAGTTTAAACAATCAATTAAAAAAATGTGTATTTTTGAGAGAGCACAAGTGAGGGGAGGGGCAGAGAGAGGAGGACAGAAGATCTGAAGTGGGCTCTGTGCTGCCAGGCTGACAGCAGTGAGTGTGATGTGGGGCTTGAACTCACCAACCAGGAGATCAGGACCTAACTGAAGTCAGAGGCTCAACCTACTGAGTCACTCACGCCCTTCTAAACAATTAATTTTTTTAAAGAATTTTAAAAAATCATGTTTATTATTGAGACAGAGAGAAACAGAGCATGACTGGGGGAGGGTCAGAGACAGAGGGAGACACAGAATCCAAAGCAGACTCCAGGCTCTGAGCTGTCAGCCCAGAGCCTGATCTGAGTCTCCAACCCTCAAACCATGAGATCATGACCTGAGCTGAAGCCGGATGCTCAACCAACTGAGACACCCAGGTGCCCCCAAACAGTTAATTTTAAGACTACTTTGTTTACACTTTCAACTTCATTTATACTTTGCAATTTTGGTTTCTTTGTTATTGCAATCACCAAATGTTAATAAACTTTGCAAGATACACAAATAATTTTTATAAATCTAAAATATTAAAACTTAAAATGGTGGATTTTAGGTTCTCTTAAGTGTTCCAACATTGCTTACAAACTTACTAAGATTTCCATTTAAATCACAAGTCCAAATCAATTGTGCCATGCTCTATTTTAAATTAAAATCACTGGATCTATTAAAAATACTAATATGCTAAATTGTCCCTAACATTTCAAGAAATTAAAATAATAGATATATAGGGATTATTTCTAAATTGATTACAAAATTGTTAATAGTCTAGGTTGGATTTGCTTAGTGGCTCTTCTTTGTCTTGAATCTCCCCCTGGGTTCATGTTGCGGATCCATCAAGGAAAAAAATCTTGTCACTTCAGTACAGTCTCTTGTCATAGTCAAACTTGGAAAAGGACATTTCCAATCTAATCACAGAAATCTACATCTCCACTCAGGCTGCTATAAGATTACAATTTTTTTTTTAAAGAACCTCAGCAGCCCTTTATTATTACCCCCCCCCCCACCGCCCAAATGTTTTTTCATTTTTGAGAGAACACGAGCAGGGCAGGGGCAGAGAGGGGACAGAGGATCTGAAGCGGGCTCTGCACTGAATGCAGACAGCCCAGTGCAAGGCTCAAACTCATGAACTGTGAGATCATGACCTGAGCCGAAATCCAATGCTTAACCTACTGAGCCACCCAGGCGCCCCAATTATAATTTTTAATTAGACTTGATTTTGTCGGCTTTTGTTTTTATTCTTAGGATATTTAAGTATTTTTTTACCTTAGACTTGATGGAATTCTTGATAATTTTATGTAGTTCACACCTGGTGCCAACCTCCCCCACCCCAGCTCTCATCTCTGATGGGATCTCTCAAGGCTTTGCTGAGTCCTCATCAATCTCGGGCCATATCCTTGACAACATCGAAGCTGTAGGAGACCCTCAGATCCCAAGTTATGACCCCTGATAAGTGTTAGCTGAATTTAGAGAAAACAGAGAAGTTGGGTAGGGGGTGAGGGGAATCATGGGAAGGAGTGAAAAGCTGTCAGAGGCAACACGTACTGAGCCCAAGGCAGAGAGGGGAGCCAGCACAAAGCACACGAGGCAATGCAATATCACAGAAGCCAAGGGTGTAAGGGGTCTTAAGAAAGGAGCATATATCAAGAATGTCAAAACTACTGAAAAAATGGAGATGGATGAGGGCCTAAGAGAGACCGGAAGTCACTTGGATTCCAAGAGCTTGGTTTCTGAACCTGTTAGCCAAAGCTTCTCTGATACCAGGCACAAAGGCTGGCATTATTTCAAGGAATGTTCCCTTTTCCTAAACTGTGTTAGGACTTCTAGGTCTTCCCCCGCCCCCACCACCACTAAACTAGATTCAAAGAGGCAGCGATGTCTTTTCACACAGGCTCCATATTGCCATAAGCAATATATGAAACTTCTGTCAAACTCCCTTAATCTCTTATTCTAAGAGCTGGAAGGAGAAATTGATCATCTGACTTTCCTTCAGGTCACTTTCCTCTGTCTCTTGGAGAGGGGAATTATTCCTGACACCTTGGACCTTCTAAGCAGGAGAGGAGAGCAGGGCCACACAGTAGACAGAACACAGATTTAGGCATAAATGGTGAAAATGCAGCCTCTATCTGTTTTGATGCAAACAGAAAAACATACCAGCTCAGGATTTCTAAATCTTGGCACTAATGGAATTTTTGGCTGGATCATTTTTTGTTGGGGGCAGGGGGAGGGGTTATCCTGTGCAGTACAGGATGCTTGGCAGCATTCCTGGTCCCACTAGCACTCCCCCACTTCCAGTTGTGACCACTAATAGTGTCTCAGACTTTGCCAAATGTCCCCTGGAGGCAAAATTGTCCCTGGCAGAGAACGCTTGCTCTAGCTCTTCTGATCAGAGAGGGGTTTAAGTCAAGGAATGGGGTGCTTTTACAGCCAGCACACTTGAGAGCTTTGACTATGTGTCAATGTCTGGCAGAACCGCCCGCAAATCCCTGGTTCTGCCCCTTGCCAGTGGGCACCCTTGAACCAGTTATTTCATTTCTTTGAGCTTGGTTTTCCCCTCTTGGAAATGTTGAATACCTATTTGGACCAGTTACTTAACTCTACTCCCCAAAATAGGGATACTAATTGTAGGGCCAGTGTGAGGATGAAATAGTAAATAGGCTTAAAGACCTTGCAGCTGGGTCAAATGCTCTAGGGGCTCACTGGGTTATTTTTATTCTTGTCAAGATTTCATGATAGCATTTGCAGAGAATGAATGCAGTGAGGCACAGGGCAGGTGAATGAGTAAGAAAGTTATTGTTAGTAGTAGAGGTATATCCAATGGCCAACAGCAAGGCCATCTTCTTAGGGAAAGAATTTGAAAGAGGCGATGTACCACCATGGGACACCTCTGGTCCTCCTCTTAATTTCAGCCAGATTACAAGGCAGGCATGAATCAGGAATTATACTTGAGAAACCAAGATATGGAGCTTTACTCTTTTCTCCTCCTGCAAAAAGAAATTTAATGTCTTTTACTTTTCAGACCAGAAACTTGTCCACAGAAGCTGAAGAAACGAGAAGTTATAAAGAATCCAAGTGCTTTCAAACTTTATATAGGAACAAATATTTAGTGTGTCTAAATTTGACAGCAACTCCCCTTGCCCTATTTTTTTTTCAATATGGAGGTTGTGTTTTTGGAAAAAGCCACGTTTATAAATAAGCTGGGTGAACTGGCTCTTTTTCCCCTTGCTTCTTTCTCTTCTCATCTCCCTCTTGGATCCCACTTGTCTCTCCCTGTCTCACTGCCTTGGTCTGATGCACTCCCATGATCTGCAACGTGGCCTCGCTCCTTCCGGCAATCTGGGCAACCTTCTCTTCTTACATCCCCTCTCTGCCCACTTCTGTCCCTTAGCCTCTCAGTCCCTTTTTCTTTCTTCTCTGTCTTCTGTTTTCCTTGCCATCTTCTTTCCTTTGTGTCTTTCCTTGAAACACTGAAGTACACTTATCAAATAAAAGATGTTATGATGCATTCTTTTTCTTTCCAATTTTGATTTAAATCCTGGTTAGTTAACATATAGTGTAATATTGTTTTCAGGAGTATAATTTAGTGATTCATCATTATGGTGTGTTCTTTAAAAGACATCGGATTGTAAAACAGCAACTCCATCAAAGAAAATCTAGAAAAATAAGGAACATTTTTGAAGTTCCTTTTAATCCTATTATCCTCATACCATCAGTCCTATAAATCTTGATCCATCTTGTCTTTTTTTGCTTTGCTGGCTTTCTCCTGCTTATTTTTCCTCCCCAACTTCTTTCTTAAATTTATTTTATTTTTACTCATTTATTTTTAAAGTGATCTTTATGCCCAATGTGGGGCTCAAACTCATGACCCTCAGACTTCCTTCCCAACCTATTTCTGTTTTGAGTTTCTCTGTTACATCGTATCACAAACATTTTTATCTTGTAACATTGTTTTCATAAATGCTATTTTTAAATTTATATATATAAAGATTTTAAAATATTTATTTATTTTGAGGGAGATAGAGAAAAAGTATGAATAAGAGAGAGGGGCAGAGGGAGATAGGGAATCCCAAGCAGGCTCCACACTCAGCACGGAGCCAGATGCAGGGCCCAATCTCATGACCCTGGGATCATGACCTGACCCTGGGATCTTGACCATGATCAAGAGTCAGACGGTCAATCAACTGAGTCACCCAAGCCCCCCACCTTAAATTTTTAAATTTTAAATTGAAGTAACGATTGACAAAATTATTTATTAGTTTCAGGTATACCACATAGTGATTTGACAATTATATACATTCTTAAATGCTCATCATGGTAAGTGTGGCTACCCTATGTCACCATATAAAGCTATTATATTATTGACTGTATTTTTCTTCCCTGTGACTGATTGATTTTATAATTGCAAGTTCATGCCTCTTAATCCGATTCACCTATTTTACTAACCTCCTCATCCCCATGCCCTCTGGCAATCAAGAGTTTGTTCTTTGTATTTATGAGTCTGTTTTTGCGGTATGTTTCTTTCTTTTGAATTTTAGATTCCACATATAAATTAAATCATATGGTATTTGATTTTCCCTGTATGACATATTTCACTGAGCATAATATCCTCTAGGTCCATCCATGTTGTTGTGAATCACAAGACTTCTTTATTGATGGTTGAGTAATATTTCCTTATATACATATACATGCATACCACTTCTATATCCATTCATCTATCAGTGGACACAGTAGTTGTTTCCGTATCTTGGCTATTATTTCAATGAATGTAGGGGTATTCACTGTAAATGAACATAAGGGTGCATATATCAGAAGACAATACCCAGAAGCGGAATTTCTGGGTTGTAATGTATTTCTATTTTTAATTTTTTGAGGAAACTTCATGCTGTTTTTCATAGTGGCTGCACCAATTTACATTCCCACCAATAGTAAACAGGGGCTCTCTTTTTTCCCCATCCTCACAAATAATTGTTAATTTTTGTCTTTTTGATACTAGCCATTATGACATGTGTGAGGTCTCATTGTGATTTTGATTTGCATTTCCCTGATGACTAGTGATGTTGAATATCGATGTGTTTGTTGACCATCTGTATGTCTTCTTTGGAGAAATATGTGTTTAGGTCCTCTGCCCATTTTTTTTAAATTGTATTATTTGGTTTTTGGTGTTCAGTTTTATGAGTTCTTTACATATTTTAGATATTAACCTGTTATTGGGTATATCATTTATAAATATCTTCTCCCATTCAATAGGTTGCCTTTTTGTTTTATTGATAGTTTCCTTCACTGTGCTTTTCAGTTTGATGTAGACCCCATTGTTTATTTTTGCTTTTGTTTCCTTTGTCTGAGGAAATAAATCCAGAAAAGTATTGCTAAGGCCAATGTCTAAGAGAGTACTTTCTGTTTTCTTTTGGGAGTTTTATGGCTTCAGGTCTCAAATTTAGGTCTGTAATCCAGTTGGAGTTTATTTTGTGTATGGTGTAAGAAAGTGATCTAGTTTCATTCTTTTGCATATAGCTACCAACTTTCCCATCACCATTTATTAAATAGACTGTCTTTCCTGCCACTGTATATTTTCAACCTCTTCTGTTGTAAGTTAATTGACTATGTAAGTGTGAGTGTATTTCTGGGCTCTTTATTCTGTCCCACTGATCAGTGTGTCTATTTTTGTGCATGTACCATACTGTTTTGATTACTGTTGCTTTGTAGGATAGTTTGGAATCTGGGATTTGTTCTTCTTTCTCAAGAGTGCTTTGGCTCACAAATGCTATTTTTAAAAGTGCAGATAGCCTCATTTACCCAGTGGACATATCATAATTTATTTATCATACTCCCATTTTGGACATGTGGTGTGGTTCCTTCTTTCTTCTTTACACTATGATACATATATTTATATGTTTTGGATCTTTTCTTTTTAAAAAATTATTTTAATGTTTTTTATTTATTTTTGAGAGACAAGGAAAGACAGTGTGAGCAGGGGAGGAGCAGAGAGAGAGGGAGACACAGAATCTGAAGCAGGTTCCAGGCTCTGAGCTGTCAGCACAGAGCCCGACACCGGGCTCCAACCCACCAGCCGTGAGATCATGACCTTAGCCGAAGCCAGATGCTTAACCAACTGAACCACCCAGGTGCCCCTTGGATCTTTTCTTAATGTGGGTTTCTGTGAGTATAATTAGTAGGTCAAAGGGTAATCATGTTATGTTTCTTAACACATGTTTACAACTTTCCTCTAGAGGCTACATCAACTTGAATTACCAGTCAAACAGGAGAATATCTATGCCATTGTTCACCATGACAGAACATTAATGTTTCAAATCAGTCATACAAGTAGGGAAAAGGGGTCTTTAGTCTTTTTCTTTTCCTTTCTTTTCTTTTCTCTTTAGTCTTAACATGTATTTCAAAAGATTACTAGCACTTTTAAAGATTGGATTAGTAGATCTATATCTTTGGTGGTAGATTTTCTGCTTAATTTTGTTTATTTATCGAAGTCTCAGTGTTTGGTTTACTAATGTGAATGAACTTGAACAATAAAAAAAATCAATTCAATGCTTATTATTGAGCAGGGATATTTTTTCTTACTGTATTTAAGTTTTTATCTATTCAGTTAAATATATAGCTCTTTTTGTTTATCTCATTCATCATTTTTCTGTGGTTTCTGTTTTATGTTTTATCTGGAATTAATTTTGACACATGATGTGAGTGTATCTGAGTTAATTGCTTTTTTTTTTACAACTTGCTAATAGTTACTGTAGAAAATTTATTAATATGCTTTAACATTATAGTTAATTTGAAATGGCTTCCTTATCAGATTTTGGCAGAGATTTGTTTTGAGGCCATTTTATTCAATTAATCCATTGTCTAGGATATTACCAGTCTGTTTGATAACTTTAGACTTTTAGTATGTTTTGATATAAGGCGTTTTCCACCTCATTTCTTTCCTTTCTTCTTAACGTTCTTCCATATTCTTTCCTTTTCTCTTCCTCCAGATGAACTTTAGGGTTGTCTTGCCAGTGTTTATACCTCCTTTCCTGGCGGGAATCTCAGCATAGGTTGGGCCAGGTGTCTGCTTCTAATGCCCCCATAGCAAGGTCAGACTAGGCAGCTCAGGCAGGTCATCAGAACAAGGGTCTCTGTAGAGTATGAGCAGAATCAAGGAACCAGCCCCAAAACTGGGCCTCTAAGCTGAATAAGAGAGGGTGAAACCAATCCTAGACGGGAAGCAGCTATTACTGGGTTTAGGGAGAGAGCGGGCAAGGATGAGGCTGTCCCACCCTAAACTGGGTAGATGAGATTAAGGGAGACTGTAGGCTGTATCTTGAGAGTTAGGGCTATATCTTGGCTTACCCTGGATAAGGTCTGCTGTCTTCCTCTTTCACAGCAGCAGCAGTTTCCAGCTCTTCTTGACTGCATCCTTCCCAGGTAGGAATATTAGGGTGTGAAGGACCTGGAGTCATTGTCACAGTGTGTTCATTTTCCTCTGGGTGAGCAGAGCTGATCTCTGGAAGCTGGTGGAGTGTGGGGTGTCACATTCTCTTGTTTGGCAGAGTGACAAAAGAAGTCTGAGTGATCCATCAAGAGCTCTCCATTTTCCAGTTGCAACAGGTTCTTTGTTGGGAGTGAGTCCCTGTGCCCTGAATAGCAATGGTGTTCTTGTGTGTCACTGAGCTCCTGACTGGGGGACCCCTGTTGGAGAGTTTGGGTCCACAGATTCATACAGAGGCTTAAGAAGGGTTATGTGGAGTGGTAGTTAATCCAGGCTTGAGTCCTGATTGGATCAGAAACACTTGGTGTCTTTGGGAAAAATATGGAAGCTTCTGAGACTGAGCTCTTCATCTGTAACATGGAGATTAAATGACCAGTTAACTTAAGGTTTGTTGTATGAATTAAGCAATGAGTCTTGTGGTTTGCAACATAAGTTTAGAAATGAAAAGTAATAGCTCTTGGTGCAATAGGTTCACCATGCTTTGCTACTTATTAGCTATGAGATATTAGGTAATTTGCAAAATGTGGATAATGATGGGATCAAGCTTACTAAAATGATGCGGATTAAATGAGATAAACCCAAATGCATAAAGATTTAGCCATGGACTGTCATGTCACTCCACTCTGGGCCATGACGACTTCCAGAGCCCCGGCAGTAGTTCATCACTCACCAGGTGGTCCTACTCCTCCTCCTCCTTGGGAAAATCAGGAAGGGGGAGTTGGGACCGTGAGAGCACCCTTGGTATTGCTTTCAGGCTAAATTATGTGGCCTTGCTTTTTCTCTCTTGCTTCTGAGGAATTTAGGGTGAGAAGGGAGGGTGTAACCCCTGAGAGTGCATAGGGCCACCTCATCCTTAGGCAAGGACCTACAGGACCTTGTGACTGCAGGATGGAACTACCCAGTTCAGGAGTCCCTATGAACAGCTATCTTTGTAATATGTAGGACAGGTGGAGAAGGATGAGGGTGAAGTTAACCACTGATTTCTCTCAGAAGAGCTCTCACTAGAATTGGGAAGAGATGTTTACAATTTGTGGAGTCAATTTGACTTCAAAAGTAATAATAAAAATGTTCACAACGTAATAGAAGGAGAAATAGGGAAAGCAAGCCCTGTGTATAGAATAACAGTTCTATCAACATCTCCTTAAGCTGTCTCATTTGCATGCCAGTGGTGGTCTATAACCTTTGCAAGGTCCCCTAATCCAGTGCCTTAAGTTATTTATCAGCTCAGATTCTCCCAGTTTGCAGAGGGCAGCCTGGGAACAGGAAGCCTCATTGAATATGGAGTTACAAAATTGACTTGCCTTTTGAGTATATAAATCTTAGCAAAAGCCAGCTTGATTTAAAGTAGAGAATTTATACTAATGTAACATCTGGTTGGGGTGGGATAGGTAAGCCAAGTTCCATAACCTTGTCATTCATAATTGAAGTTTCCTCTAGATCTGCTCTTCTCCACAGTCCCCCTGACTGGCAAGTATTCCTGGACAGGATGAATTGCCAACTGCTTTTGTGTTTCAATAATTCACCTAGTCCATGTGGTTTCTATAATGCCTCATAGAAAATTCCCATTTCAGGTAGAAAGATGGTCCCTATACTGGATTCAGAAGAACTTTGACTTACCTCGGCTTTTCCCCAAATTGCAAAGTTACCCTTGACAGTCACTAAGTTTTGAACCTCACATTGGCAACTTGTTTAATAAGGAAGGTCTCAAAGAACTTGAAGATTCCAATTCTAGTGTTCTGAATTTTCTAAGTCAAAGTCCCCTCTTTGTCCCGTTTAGATTAGTTTTGTTTTACATGTGAATCTGAATACCTTAGGGCAGATCCTGCTCTATCCATTTTGCCTCAAGCCCCACTGTCCCTTATCTCTGTCTGGTTATTCTTGCATTGACCTGCTTGAAATGAAGCATTTGAGTAGCACTTATTAATTCAACAAATATTTATTGAATACCCATTGTGTATCAGGAACCTACTAGGCCCAGTGAACAAAATAAATCCTCTCTCATGGAACTTAAAGTCTACAGACAATGGAAAAAGTAAAAATTACATAACAATGTTATGTGATGAGTGTCAGGAACAGGAAAACAAGACACCTTTCAAAGTTCTTTCTTGAGTGAAGCAAGGAAGCAAGTTGTTTAATACCTGTACCATCCAGGAGGGACTTGTGAGGCCGTGGGATAGGAATATACTTGTCAAGTTTGAACATCAGCAGGAAGGCTGTGGCTGGAGTGGAAGGAAATAAAGTTAGGCCAGCCATCTGTTGAGGGTCTGAAAAGATTTTAGAGATCATGTTGTAAGTGGGATGGGGACACATGGGAAGGCTTGAGTAAAGGACATGATTTAGTTTATACTGACGATCCCTTTGGCTGCTGTTTTGAAGAATAGACTGTAGATGGGTTGGGATGGAAGTGGACAGAACAGTTAAGACAAAAGTAATCCAGATGATAGGTGTAGCTAGCCTGCCATGGCCCAGTTTGTGAGAAGTGATTGCACTGGAATGCATTTTGAAGGTTGATCCATTTAGAAGGATTTTCTAATATATGAGATATCGGGTAAGAGAAGAAGAAGTCAAAAGGGTGCAAATGCAGGCTCTGAAGGTTTTGATCAAATCAACTGGGTAAGTCATTCCTGAGCCGGGGAAGGCTGGGGAGTCAGGAGTTGAGTTTGAGGCATGCCAAGTTTAAAGGGCTGGTGGAATGTACCTATGAAGGGACTGTTGTGTAGGCAGCTGGAAATTCATGTCTGAAGGTCAGGTTCAAGCTAGAAATGTTACATTGAGGATTGTCAGCATATAGATGGCATTTAAGACTAGGTAATGACCCAATGGTGGTCCTGAGCAGCAGTAAAAAAAAAAAAAAGAGAGAGAGAGAGAGAGAGAAACTAGAACATTTCAGAGTGTGTTTGTACATAGTAAGGTTCATCATTGTTTTGAGAAAACATTTTATTTCAGCTGTGTTTGTGTGTGTGCACAAACATCTTGAGGTAGGATGTAAAATGTATTTCTTACTGTGGGTCATAATCAGAGAAGTTTGAATGTCATTGACCTAAGGGATGAGTGGAAGACAGTTAAGGACTGAGTTCTGGTATGAGACACTTGGGCATCTAGAGATCAGGAAAGGATTTTAACAAGCGAGGCAAAGAGTGACTGGCTCATGATGTAGGAGGAACATCAAGAAAGAAACTGAGTGATGAAACCCTTTCAGGTCAGGGAGAACGAGTGTGCACCTCACACACTGTCACGAGGTTGAGAAAGATAAATGAGTGCTGACTGTTGGGTTAGCAACATGGAGGGCAATGTTGACCTTGATAAGAACTCTTAGTGGCAGCATATTCAGGGCAAAAGTCTGGTTAGGTTCAAGAGAGAATGGGTTGGAGGAAAGAGGTGAAGATGGAGTATGGGTGACTCAAGGAGTATTTGCTATAAAGAGGAATAAAGTAGCTAAGAGGGGGCTGTGAGGTCAAGGACCAGGAGTGGTTTCTAAAGATGGTGGAAACCTGGCATTTGTATGTCAATGGGAAAAATTCCCACTGAAGGGAGAACTAAATGATGCAGGAGAGGGAGAGTGAGAGAAGTTGTTCTAGAGCAGGTGTTAGAGGATCCAGGAAGGAGTGTTTTTGAGAGGACCCAGGTACTAAGAAGGAATGCAGAGGATATGAGTACAAAGTCAGGAAGTTCAGTTAACTTGGGGGAGGGGTGGGGCAGTCTCTTCAGAAAACTTCTGTTCTCTGGGCAAGATTAGAAGCAGTTCATCAGCTGAGGGCGGGGAAGGGGGAGTTAGTGACCCTTGCTTACTGCTCAACGTTAATCCAGTGGTGTGCACCCTGACCCCGGAGCACTCCTGCCTGCCCTCCTTCCTCCCTCTGACCTGCTGCAGAATGGTTGGGCGTCCACGTGGTGGCTGAACTCTGGCCTCATTTGGGGCTAAATCTACCCACTTTTCCAACAAAATATCTCCCAAAGGCCCTGAATCAGCCACTGTGCTCACCTATGCTCAAGAGTGAGGTCACCAGAAAGGGCAACTGTGGTTCCGAACAGAATGAAGTCGGATCTGTGGAGTCAGCCTGGTATGAGTTGAAGTCCACTGCCGCTATTTCACACTTCTGCATGAATCAGGGGAATATGCCTTCTCTGGCTGGCTGCAAGCCCTAGGTGAAACCCAAAAGGAAGACAAACTCATGTGTAGTAAAATAAAGAAGTGGGAGGAAATGTACCCAAATTGCCAAGGTGGCTGTTCATCAATAGCAACTTGCCCCCCTCCCCCGTTTTTGGAAATTTCATGATTTCCGCAGTAACTATAGATTCTTTTTATAATAGGGATCTTGGGTAAATTTTTCTTTTTCCCCAGTGGGTCAGGTTTTCCAACTGCAGCTTAGGACTATCAGCAGTTTTGTGGAGCTCCCCCTAAGTGCTCACCCTACCCCTGGTTATCCTGAGACTGGAAAGAGATGGGAAAGAAGAAGACACTGGGTAGGGGGGTAGGGGATCAGATCAAGCCATCAGTCTTGTTATCTGTTTTGTTTTATCTGTTTGCCCTGGAAAATCACCAGGCTAAGGATGATTTCTAAGACTTGTTCCAACTTAAACATCCTGTGCTTCTCTTCTCCCCTGTAAGTTCAGGTGATAGCAGCAATGTAATTTTATCTAAGGAGCATTTTCCCACGGAATTATACACAGGACGATCTCTTCAGTTTTGGGGTGAGAGGAGAGTGTTCTGATGGGGGGGGGATCAGTGGATACCACAGTGCCTGCAGAAGGGGTAACTCTGGAAACTTCTGGGAAAGAAGCAAACTTTGGCCAGACATACCATAAAGGAAAAAGACGATGTGACTTGTACGGTGACCCCAGAATGGGGAAGGCCCACTTCCTGAAATAAGACCCGGTTGTGATTGCCTTAATGAGGCTGTCCACCACTTTTCTGGGTCACATTCAGGGCTTCCACCCACTGCAGATCAGAAAGAATGAAATAACTTATGGGTAGCAGTGAAGAATGGCAAACTTCCTTGCCCTTTCTCGGGGATTATAAAGCCTCTAGCCATGGAGGGAGGAAAATATCTTAATTTTAATGGGTTCTGGTAAGGACAAAGAGCTTGTATTGTTCCTGGTAACTGTCTTTAGTTCCCAGTGTACAACCCTCTGGGCACTCACTCAGTGTAAACATGGATACATCATAGAGGCAAGGACCCCTTCCCTGCTTCTGCATTCTGTCACGGGAGAAAGCCAAAGAGGCCACCACATTGTCATTAGCAGTGGGAGAGCACTGGGTGGGCTCTTGGGGGCCTTCCTTCCCGACCGAGATGAGCCAAGTTTAGATAAGGGGGGATCTGGTACAAAGATGGCCGTGATGTTGATGGTGTAAGGCTGGCCTCTGTCATTAATTCATTCCTCGAATGTCAACTGAGCTCTGCTCGGAGCCCAGTACCCTCCTAGGTTTGGGGAACACAGCAGTGAGTAAGAGACAAACCCCAGACCTTCATGACGCACATACTACATTGTGATCAAGAACTTGAGTTCTAGGGAGAGCTAAATCGGTGCCGGGCAGAGGAAGCAAGCTCTCAGATGCTGAGGGTGTGCTGCATGTGGTCTGAGATGTGCTTTGTTTGGCTCCTAGAGTTGGTTTTTGGGAGTTTTGTTTTTGTGTTTATTTGTTTTGAGCCAACATCTCAAGGTCCCGAAATTTTACCTGAAGGTCCTAATTTGGCTTCTGAAATGTGAGCAGAAGAGCAACCTTGGTCCCCATTCCCAACAGTAACCGCCAGCTGAAACTAAGTAGTGGCTGCCCCTTTCAGTGTGTCGGTTCACTATTCTGAGCGCCTCTGTGGCACCTGGCCTTTGTCACTCAAGACTTGTGACTGTGGCCCAAGCCCATTGGCCAGTGTTCTGGTTCTGATAGAGGTTCCATTTCTCCATGGTAACCACACCCTGAGCCCCACTTTTGCATGTCTTGCTTTGATTTCATTGCGATTCAACAAACATTGACTGAGCAGCTCCTGAGAACCAGGGACACAAAGATTAATAAGGCAGTGTTTGCCCTTCCCCAGGGAGGGCTTCCTGGAGGAGGTGATGCAGGGAGAGAGGAGCGATGAGGTTGGAGGTGTGGACAGAGGCCATGGAGGCTCTGCTAAAGCAGAGCTGGGGTTCTACGTTACACAGGTCAGCCGTTCTCAAAATTAAGGGCACACCAGAATCCCCGGACGGTCGCTGGGCCACATCTCTAGACTTTCCGTTCAGAAAATTGGGGGTGGGTGAGGTGGGCAAGGAAGCTATGTTGCCAACCACGTCTTGGGGCGGGTGCTGCTGGTGCTGCTGGTCTGGAAACCACACTACGAGCTGCTGTTTAGAGGATGAGGAGCTGTTGTGAGTTCTCTGGTTTCCCCCCAACCCCTCCCTCTCCAGCTCTTGGCTTGGCTTGGCTTACCTGGCTGGCTTTAGTGCCTGGGCAAGTACAAAATATCCTTGGCCATTTGAGCTGCATCCAGTCCTGCTAGATCGCTAGGCCATGATTTTGGTTCAGGATAGCTGGCAAACTATGCCAGCACACAGAGTCTACTTTCTCCTTAGAGGCCACTGGCCCAGAGATTTGTGCCCCCAGAAAGCCAGGAATGGAGGGACCACCTGCTATGGTTTTGGAGCTCCAAGATGCTTTGGGGCAGGACAAAATGTGAAAGGAGAATGAATCCATTTAATAGAAAACCTCCAAGCTAGAATCTTACCAGGTAGGAAATGATGCAGATATCAGCAAACTTTTGGGGTCCTGTCAGAAATGGAGATGTGTGCACTTGCACACTGATGGTGAACAATTTGAGTTCTGCATTTTAGGTGCCTCTAGCCCAAGCCTGTGCCTGGACCTGAACAGAAGCATAAGCTTTGGAGCTAGGCAGGCTTGAGTGAATCCCAACGGGCTGGGGAAGTAATGAACCTCTGTGGTCTGGATTTCTTTTCTCTAGAATGTAAACAATAATCGAGTCATCCTCACGAGTCACTGTGAGGATGAAGTGAGGTAATACATGAGGAGCTAAGAAATGGTGCTGGGAGCAGAGAGGATCTTTACACAAAACTAAAGGTAAGATTCACAACTGGCTACCTACTATGTGCCGAGCATTATATTTGGCACTGTGCGAGCATCGGTTAAGTTGCTCTGTGACAGTCCACCTCTACTATAGCACCAAGACGGTAGGGACCAGGCCTTCACATATAACCACTCAGCAGATGCTTCATGAGGCTTGACCGATGGCTGTGGAAGGTCCCTGTCTCTAGAATGTGGAGGCTGCTACTAACCAGGGAGAGGGGATGGGGAGACCACAGGGGACAATAAACAGGAACGATTTGTTGCTATAGCAGAAGTGGGAGAAGGTGTTGGTGAGGATAAATGAAGCCAGTAGCAGTGAAATGAAAGAGGATAGCAGGGGATTTTAAGGGAATGTTTTAACTTAAAAAAAAAACAAAACTAATTTGAGGTAAAAAAAAAAAAGTTCACGTTTCTGAGGCCTGATTCATTACACTGATAATTATATATAATACCTACTGTGTGTTCAAAATATGTATATAAGGTGGTGGGAAAGGTTTGAGAGCCAGAGAAGCCAGGATTGAGATCCTGGCTGTGCCTCTAATTATAATAGACCCAGAACAAAAGGAATAAATGGCACTGTAGCTATTTACTGAGTCCCTACTATGCACTAGGCACTATAATCCTTTATAGTCATTCACCTCGTAAATCACTTATTATATTTATGAAGTTCGACAAACTTAATTAGGATCTAGTAGTTTTTAAATTTTTTTCTATGGTTTAATTTTGTTTCTTGAGAGAGAGTATGAGTAAGGGAGGGGCAGAGAAAGAGGAGGACAGACGATCTGAAGCAGGTTCGAGCAGCAAGCCCCACGCGGGGCTTGAAACCATGAACCGTGAGATCCCAGCCTGAGCCAAAGTCAGGCACCCCTAGAATCTATTATTTGACTTAGACAAAGCATTCATGTCTCTTACCAGTACTAACGATTGTTACTGTGATTTATCTCCTCAGTGTCAGACATCATGCAAGACACTTTCCCTATTTATTTATTTTTTAGAGAGACAGAGAGACAGCGTGAGCAGGGGAGGGTCAGAGAAAGAGGGAGACATAGAATCCAAAGACAGGCTCCAGGCTCTGAGCTAGCTGTCAGCACAGAGCTTGAAGCGGTGCTTGAACCCATGAACTGTGAGATTCTGACCTGAGTCGAAGTCAAACGCTTAACCGACTAAGCTACCCAGACACCTCTATAATGTTTAGACTCAACCAGTTTCATATGTGAGTTTGTTGTGTCAGAGACTGTAATCTTCTAGGGCTTATTTGTTACTGTATTCGACTATTACATATACTTAATAAATGGTTTCATTAATAACACTTGCAAATCTTAGTTAATTTCACAAAATATCATCTACTTTGAGTACTCACAGCCACATTTGGAGGTGGATTAGCAGAGATTTTTCTCCCTTGAGAAAAGGGGTGAAATGGCCCCAAATCTGAGGACTCAGGGATGGGGAACTCACAACCAGCATCAACTTCTTTAAAAAGCATTTACTGTAAAAATCTCGTTACAAAAGGAAACTATGGTCTTAGAAAATACAGAAGGAAAGCCCTCAGCATCTCGTTTGTTTTCACCTGGTGGACTCTGAAGGTTTTTAAGTGGTACTTTTTCCTTCCTCTAGTTGATGACCAACCAGACAACAGAGAAGTAGACTTAACACCCGCAAGTGTAGATCTGCATTTTGTATGAAGTTCAACCACATGACGCTGACCTACAAAAATGGCAATTTCATTCATTTCAACTTCTCATATAGCTGCTGCCTCAATCCTGTTCCCAACATTTCTCTTGTCCTCTTCTTTCACTTATTTTGAATCTACTTTCCTTTGTCTGTTTTGTAAGCTGCCTTAAATCTTTTTGGAGCAGCATGCAAACAGAAAATAAAGTCACCCATTTCCACCATCAGAGATAACTGCTAGGAAGGTTTTTGTGCATCCGTGTCCAGAGTTTTTCCCCTGCACATTTACGTGCATATTGAAGCAAGGCTGAAAGCAGCCTGTAATTACACCAGCCTGTGTTCCGCTAGCAGCTCTCCGCTTAAATCTGACCCTTTGAAGTCTAGTGCTTTCTCCCAACCATGTAACACATTATTTGACATTTCCTGAATTCTGGCAGCATCCAGGGGGCACAGATTCCCTGTCGGTGGGCCTGACTGAACAATTCTAAAATCATCGGCGCTGTCAGAGGGCCCTCGAAGAAGCTCCTAATGAATGCGAAAGTTCAAAGTGGTTTTGTGCAGGGGTTATTTTTGGAGTCACTGCTTCAGGATTTGATGGCACAATCCACCTCAGTAGCGGTGGCTCCTTCCAGGACAGCGCGACGCTGCTTGCACACTGACCCAGGGAAGCGGGGTCGGGGGAGGGGGTGGGGGCCTGAACACCTGCTGCCTTTGCAGGCCCCGCCTGGAGCTCCCAAGCCAGCAGCCTCTGCTCCTCTCTTCCTGCTTGGGTCCCTGAGGGCTTTTTGCGGCTGGAGAGCTTGGAATGCACAGGGCAAGGCTGGGGCTTTTCCCGTCAGTCTGGGTACCTTGGTTTTCCCAGGCCTGGTGACTCAGGGCAGGGCACTGAGCCGAGGAGTAATGAGAGCCAAGCTCCTGCATGCCCTTTCTTGGCACAGCTGTCTCCTGGGGAAGAGTGCCATCCTCCCCTCTGCAGCCCCTCGGTCCCTGTGCTGGCTCTTTACAGTGACAAGACTGCTGGGAGGAAGCACCGGGGGCCCGGAGGACAGGGACAAGCTATGTGTGCTGGTCTAAAGGGCACTGGGCCAGGGCCTGCACACCTGAGAATGCATTCTGGAGTCAGGATGAAAATCGGCAGTCCACAGACCTGCTTTGTTTGGCCTGTCCAGTTCTGGGTTTTGTTTGTTTTGTTTTGTTTTGTTTTTAGTGGTAAATTTTACAAAACCGGTTATCAGGCTTTTCCAGAAAAGTCCAAAGATCTGGCAGCATCCCTTCATGTCAGCTCATGCGGCACCTGGAGCTGAGCCCTGGACAGGGCATGTCATCACCAGACTCACCAGAGCGCACCTGTCTTCTACTTGCCTGGCTTCCCCATGCTCATTTCTTGCTTGCAAGCCTGCCCTTGACGATGGACTGACTCCTGCCCCTCTCTGTTCAGGCTCTTTATCTGCTTCCTCATCCACTAAGCAGGACTGATGGGTTCTAGAAGCAACAGCCCTGGCCATGGTGGGTCTGGTTTCTCTGAAGGCAGCAACATGGGGCCTGAGGGGGTAAGAAGGCAGGGACACTAGGGGACACGCGCTCAGTCTGCTGGATTTTCAGGAAATAGATCTTTCATGAAGGAAAAAGTGTGAGAGGACGTTATTATGGGCAAGAAGGGTAAAAGTGTTCAGTCAGCTGGTAGAGTGTAGGACGGGTAATTGGAGGGGGGCGGGTTAATGCAGGAAGCACTTGGGGAGAAAGAGAGAAGACAGTCATCCTGGTAGAGGCCAGCCCTCCCCTGAACCTCCCTGGAAGCATATTCCTTCTAGATTGGTATTTGCATGAGAGTAGGTACGCAAAGAGCTAGGATTTGTGTCATGCTAAATTTATTATACATTTTGGCAACTTTTCAGGTAAAGTGAATGGACAGATAACTGATAAAAATGTTTAAATGCAGTTATAATCCTTGCCAATGCGCACATACACATTTGGTAGAAGAATTGGGGATACAGGCAGATTACCCTGTTTTCTACATTTGTAGCATAACAAGATGTGTGTGCGTGTATGGTATGTCAGTAACAGTTCACCTCCCATATATCTGTAACTCTTTACAGTGACAAAGCCCTTTCCTTATGTAATCTTACTAAGTGTTCATCATGAGTTAGGGCAGGTAGGTTTAAATGTATTGCATATTTAATGGGTAAGAAAACTGACTCAGATCAAGTGACTTCTCCTGATGGATGGATACAAAATTCAATTTTTTTCCTAGTTTTTAAATTAGTATGTATGGACAGTTGTATCTATGACAAGGATTTATTTGGTCGTACCCTTAGATTATCCCTGTTAGGGTTGGTGTATCCCCTCCAATCTTTTTCTTTCCATAGCTATTTTTCAGTGGTACCCCATTGGCTCATGGATGGCGTAACAGGGGATTTTGTTATGTACGTATAAAGCAGTAGCAAAAAATACATTTTGTCAATACTGCAGCATTATGATATGTCAATGTGAAAAAAATGCGATACATTCATTTATGTGGTTTTCAACTGTTTGCTACCATAAGCGTTACCTTTAGGAATACCTAAAAACAAAATACTTCTGGGAGAGAGTTTTTAGACAATCTAGAAGTATGGTAGTATAAAGACCATTTGTTTTTTTTTATTTTTTATTTTATTTACTTATTCTGAGAGAGAGAGAGAACACTGTGGGGAGGACACAGAGAGAGACAGGGAGGGAGAATACCAAGCAGGCTCCACACTGTCAGCCCCGATGTGGGGTTTGAACTCGAAAATTGTAAGATCATGACCTGGGCCGAAATCAAGAGTCAGACACAACAGACTGAGCTACTCAAGCACCCCAAGACACACCACTGTCACCATCATCTCCTGAGATAATACACAATCCCTTTTTTTCTATAGCTCCACCCACACTGATTTCTATAGCTTTCCCTTTTCTTTGGTAGTTGCACATAGTGGGAATATGAGATACCCTAACAGGCTGTGGGGGATCTTTCTGTGTGAGCAGGTTCTTGGGAATCAGTCATGTCTCTTCCTCTTGCATCTCAAACCAGGCCTGTTGGATCCAGACTCAACAGAAAACAGAAGGAAGATCTGAGACTCCAGGATGGCGTTCAGATATAAGTACAGAGCTGTGAGTTCCTTCTTAACTTTATTTTAAACTATCCTTTTATCGTTTGATTGTAATTAATCAAAAATCAATTTTAACTGATTCAATCAAAACTTATACATTCTCATAACTTTAAGTCCCCTTGAAAAACTTAAGTCGAGGTAAATATTTGGGAAGCAATTTTCCAGTCCCTCAACCCAAACCATTTCTTTGGAGATCTATTGTTGAAAAAAAAGAGGCCATATCACAATCTGGGTGAACGAAGGAAAACTAGAGTGAAAATGGCTGTGGACAAAGGAAATGCACAGGGAAAGCCTCTGAGACATGAATGGTAAGGAGGACTGTCCATGTGAAAATCCAGGAAAATGTTCCGGGCTGAGGGGATGGCCGGAGCATGGGCCCTAGGATGGGAATGAGGGATAGAAACAAAAAGAACACCAGAATGGCAGGGAAGATGTCTCATTCTCTGCACTGGCCTCCTGACCTCCACCCAGGCTATGGGGGCCCAGGTGATACTCCAATCTGCACTGGTCACCCCAAGCTCTCTGAATGGTACTGACTTGTTAGTCTTATTCCTTTATGGTGTGTCCTTATAAAATGGGGATTTATTTATTTATTTATTTATTTATTTTAATTTTATTTTAATTTTATTATGCTCATCAATCATTTTCCCCTCTCCCCCACCTCCCATCAACCCTGTTTGTTCTCAGTATTTACAAGTCTTTTATGGTTTGCCTCCCTTCCTCTCAACTATTTTTCCCCCTTTCCCTCACCCTTGGTCCTCTGTTAAGTTTCTCCTGTTCCACTTATGAGTGAAACCATATGGTATCTGTCTTTCTCCACCTGACTTACTTCGCTTAGCATGACACCCTCGAGTTCAATCCACGTTGGTACAAATGGCCAGATTTCGTCCATTCTCATTGCCATGTAGTATTCCATTGTATATATAAATCACATCTTCTTGATCCATTTGTTAATTGATGGACATTTAGGCTCTTTTCATGATTTGGCTATTGTTGAAAGTGCTGCTATGAACATTGGGGTATATGTGCTCCTATGTGTCAGCACTCCGGTATCCCTTGGGTGAATTCCTAGCTATTGCTATTGCTAGTGCTATTGCTGGGTCATAGGGGAGTTCTATGGTAGTTTTTTGAGGAACCTCCACACTGTTTTCCAGAGCGGCTGCACCAGTTTACATTCCCACCAACAGTGAAGGAGGGTGCCCGTCTCTCCACACTCTCACCAGCATCTATAGTCTCTTGATTTGTTCATTTTAGCCACTCTGACCAGCATGAGGTGATATCTCAATGTGGTTTTGATTTGTGTCTCCCTGATGATGAGAGACGCTAAGCATCTTTTCATGTGCCTATAGGCCATCTGGATGTCCTCTTTGGAGAAGTGTCTGTTCATGTCTTCTCCCCATCTCTTCACTGGATTAATTGACTTTTGGGTGTGGAGTTTGGTGAGTTCCTTACAGATTTTGGATACTAGCCCTTTATCTGATACATTATTTGCAGCTGTCTTTTCCCATTCTGTCGGCTGCCTATTAGTTTTGTTGATTGTTTCCTTTGCTGTGCAGAAGCTTTTTATCTTGATGAGGTCCCCATAGTTCATTTTTGCTCTTGATTCCCTTGCCTTGCAGATGTGTCGAGTAAGAAATTGTGGCTGAGGCCAAGGAGGTCGTTTCCTGCTTTCTTCTCTAGGGTTTCGATGGTTTCCTGTCTCACATTCGGGTCCTTCATCCATTTTGAGTAAAGTGGGATTTTAGTCTTGGTGGCCTCAACTCTTTAGAATCTAGCTCAGTACTACGTAGTAAAAAAATGTTTTCTGATTATCTAAAGTAAACGTTAAGTCTAGGCAGTAAATGATGAACATAAATAGACCCATTAGGCCTTTCAAGGTTACTTCTGTTTTACACACAATTTTAATGAGACTTAATTAAAATGAATGAGGTGAGCTATATTCTTAATGCACACAGGTTAGAAATAGCAATATAATGATGACAGCTACTGATAAAGCAGGGAGGTTATTGCTACCTGTACTTATAGTGACAAGTCAGAAAGAGCTTGTCATGGCCTGATCGCTAATACTATGAGCAAGGAAAGAAGCAGAGAAATCACCAAAAACTCCCCCAAACACACACACACACACACACACACACACACACACACACATTCATACACACATGCACACACATATACATGTGTGTACTCACACAGTAAAAAACCTAATACTTAGCTGTCTGGGCCTATTTAGGGTAGCTCTGAGATGCTTAAGAAATTGTGAGATTGTCACCTGATTCTGTAAAAATGATCCTAAGTTATTGGGAAGTTGTTAGATTCAGTTTGCTTCTGGCACGAAAGGTCTGTGTGTGTGTGTGTTGTTTTTTTTTAATGTTTATTTATTTTTGAAAGAGAAAGCATAAGGGGAGGGGCGGAGGCCGAGAGAGAGGGAGACACAGAATCCAAACCAGGCTCCAGGCTCTCAGCTGTCAGCACAGGCCTGATGTGGGGCTTGAACCCACGAACCGGAGGACCATGACTGAGCCCAAGTCAGATGCTCAGCTGACTGAGCCACCCAGACACCCCTCTGTGTGCTCTATTTTAAAAGTTCATCACATAATTGGTTAAACTTCTGGGACAGAGCAAGTCATGTATATGAGTGGTAGCCATGCTGACGATTATGGTAAACATTGATGTGACTCAGACAGTAAACAGCTCAAACTTACTGGCTTCAAAAGATTTCACTCTCGGTGATAGAACCCAGAGCCTTATCGCTTCCCTGTACCTTTCCCCAGTATCACTAGGTTTGTTTCCTTGAACTTTTTAACTGAGATATTCATAGGAAAAAAAAAACATACATGAGGTTAGTACACCTCAGGGACTTATCAGACAGTATATGACCACAACCCAAAAGGAGGACATTGTGAACCCCTCAGGAATCCCCACACGTTCCCTCAATCTTACCCACCCCCTTCACAACACAGGGTCTGCCACGTGACTTCCCTGGGAAGTCCTTGCTGCTTTTCTTCATAGTTTTACCACTTAAGCATGCATTCCTGAGCACTAAGACTTAGTCTGGGCTGAATCGGGAATTTTATGCCAGGGAAATCAGACAGTATGAACCCTTCCATAATTCAGAATTATGTTTGTGAGATAACACCTGTCCATTTCATTCCAGGTACCAATTAGTTGGACCTTGTCATCACATAGTCTCTGGCTACTTTTGCCCCCCCCCCCCCGCCCAAAACGGCGATTTCGTAATAGTATTTCATGGTCTACGTGCTCTGTGGAAATGGCCATCTGAGCTGTTTTGTGGGTTGTGCCACTATGGGCATCTTTGTGTACGTCTTTTGTTGAATATAGGGTACCTTTCTCTTGGGCCTATGCCCGGAAGATGTATACACTGGGTTTAAATCTAATTGTGGCCTAATTTGCATTTCCTTCAATTGTGATCTAGAGCACCTTTTCATGTGTTTCTTAATCATCCTCATTGTGAAGTGCCTGTTCTCTTAGCTTGACCATTTTTTTTAATTGGATTTTTTTCTTGGTATGTGAACATTCTTTACGTACTCTGAAATGTGCTCTTGGTCAGTTCTGTGTGTTCTAAGCCTCTTCCTCCACCCTGGCCTCCACCTCCGATGCAAATGTCTTTTCCTTTATGGTTAATGAATCTTGTGTGCCATTTAAGAAGTCTGTCCCCACACAGGGTTCATGAGTATTTGTTTATATTGTTTTCTAGAAGTCCTATTATTTTGGCTTCTCCATTTAGGTAAATTCTTTTGTGTAGGGGTGTTAGGTAGAGAGTCAAGTTTCATTTGTTGTCATTTGGATATCCATTTATTACCATTTGTCTTGACCCTGCTGCTCGGCAGTAAACACAAATCAAATGTCCATATATGTTTCTGAGCTCTATTCTTTCTACTCAGACATGTTCTTTGGGTATCCGAATACCCTTATAAGGGAAAGGAGGTAAGAAATTAGTGAAAATTATTAGTGATTGTGTGGGTAAAATCGATAACTGGGCTAAGATTTTAACTGTGTCACCGGCTAGTCCTACAACATCGGGATAAGCTATTTAACTTCTCTGGGACCCCATTTCCTGGAGTGTATACTTAGCTCTTGGTACTACAAGAATTAATGACTTGATATATGTAAAATGTTTAGCACACATGAAGCACTCAATAAATAGCAGTCATGATCCTTAATCTGCAATTTAAAACCTCATTTAGCCCCAAACTCTAAACTGAATTGATAGATAAAATCAAAAGTTATGCCATTTGGTATAATATTCCTACATTTTTACAGCAAACAATATCCGTAGGTTTGATTATAGGGTTCTGCCTAGGCCCCACTAGAGTGTCTCCCATCGTATTTTTTTTCCTTTTTTTTAAAATTTATTTTATGTTTTTTAATTTATTGAGACAGAGAAACAGGACATGAGTGGGGGAGGGGCAGAGAGAGAGGGAGACACAGAATCTGAAGCAGGCTCCGGGCTCTGAGCTGTCAGCACGGATCGCGATGCGGGGCTCTAACCCACTAACCGAGAGATCATGACCTGAGCCAGAGTCAGCCGCCCAACTGACGGAGCCACCCAGGCGCCCCTCCCATTTTATTTTCTAAAACTGGAAAGTTGGAAATTCTGAAACACGTCTGACCCAGAGGCTCAGTAAGTGTGGTGGGCTGATATCAGCTTAAAAGTTTTGTAGCCTTGGGCAAGACTCTGGGTGGGCCTCGAATTTGCATTAAGGGTGCCATTAATTCGATCAGTTTTAACTTCCAGGACAACAGGGACCAAAAAAGTGAGCTGAATGCAAGTGTTTTCGAAGTTCATGTGTAAACATAGGCTGTTTAAGGTATGTGTGAAGTTCTCAGCAGTGAACTTTCCCTTTGCAATTTTTTAAAAAATTTTGATCAGCTCCTTGTTGGAAGTGATCTAAAGTGCAAGTGGTTAGCTCTGTGCCCCACATCCAAGCCCGCGGTTACTGGGAGGAGGCTCGTCAGGATGAATGTCCAAGAAAGGGATGAGGTGGTACCCCCAGCCCACGTGCTGGGGGCTGGAGGTATTGCTGAGCTCGGTGAACAGGTGCCAACAGATTGCCACCACCAGGAGATTCTGTTTTGAAGGTCACTCTGAAGAAAGGTGCGGGTGACTCACTATCTCCAAGGGCTAGCTTTGAAGTTTGGCACACACTAGCAAAACCATTGTCCCACTAATAAAAACAGCCTGGGCTGATTCGATTTCCATGTCTGCTCTCCAAGCGATATGTCTTGACCCTTGGACTGATGTGCCCAGCATCTGAGGCTGTGGAGTAGTGACCTCAGGGCCCCAAGGTTCCAGATGACACTAATCAGAGCTTCCTACTCAATCTCACTCAATCTCGTCCCAACGCCGGACGTTCCCAGTGCAAATGGTTGATGTGGACTGAGTATGCATCAGGCACTCTGCTATTGCTGTAATAGTTGAGGTCATTTACTCTGATAAGGACCATTATTCCCATTTTATATAGGAGCAAATGAAGGCAGGGAAAGCAAAGGGTAAAACAGGAAACTGAGTTAAGCCGTTTGGCCCAGAGCTGGGCGTGCAAGCAACTGACTTGCTCCGGAGAGCCCTGCTCTGTAGACTTCTTTCCCCTGATAGAGGAGAGAGCTCTTGCCTTGGGGATGAAACCAGCCCCGTTCTCTGGGCCCTTCTACTCCTGTGTCGAGTGCAGCTGGGCAAATAGTAAGCTAAGGCTCACTTTTCCTCGGCTGTAAATCCAAGACCGTGAAGCAGAGGGAAGGGCCTGGGATTTGGAATAAGATCGAGGTTCGATCCCTGCTTAACAAATCCCGAGTAATCCTATGCCATGCCCCCTAACCCTTTTAGAAGTCTCACCTAGAACAGGAACTGCCCTCAGTCCCAGTAAGGCGTGTGTGGGCATTGGAGAGCGTCTGCCAGCAGGTAACCCGGCAGCTCTTAGGATAAGTGTGACAATGGATGCCCCCTGGGATAGGTGTGGATGGAGAAAGATGTGTGGCCACAAAAGGAATACACGGGACAGAGCCCATGGTCTGCTGGACCGGGACTAGTGGGCAGGGGTGCTGCTCTAGAGAGAAGAGCAGCCCCTCTCCCCACGCTGGACCTGGCTAAGACCCAGGGCTCCCGCTGGCCAAGTGTCCTAACTGCAGAGTCCAGGCTTCCAGGGCAGAAAGCACCCCAAACCCTGATAAGGCCGAACAATCCAGGCTTTGTTTTTAGAAGGATTTGTCTCTGAGTTTCCAGTTGGCTTTTATCTGTGTCTCAGCGTCTCTGACCTCTTCAGAAGCCTCACAGGCGCTAAAGAAGATTCAGCCTCTTGGGGAGGAAAGCGCAGGGGCCGGGTGGAGGTAGGGGGTGGGCCCTGCTAGTCGCCCACTTGCCCGGGTCTCCGCGGCCCGCGCTGGGGGGCGGGGTGAGGTCACGCAGGGCGCGCGTCGGGGGCGCTGCCTTTGGGGCTCGGGGACCGCGTGGGGATCTCCTCCGCCGCCGGCCAGGTCACGATGGGCTCGTTAAGCCGGCAGGTAGGCAGTGCCCTGGCGGCGGCAGGCGGTCCTGGAATGTGCGAGGGGCGTGCTGACAGCAGCTGCCGCCGGGACTTTGCGCAACACCTTCGCTATATATACCCAGGCGGCTGAGCTCCGCCTGGTTCCTCCTTGGGTCCACTGCCTGCGCTGGGAGCGCTGGTGAGTACCGCCGCCGGGCAAGGGCTCTTCCTTCTCCCCTCGTGCTCTGGAAAGAACCTTTATTTACTTTTAATTTACTTAATTCTTTTAGACATCCCTCGATGTTGACCTCAAGGAGCTTGGCTGGCTTTGGACTGCGGAAGACAAACAAATAATAATAAACCTTGCCTACATTTTCAGATTATATTTTTCTTTTCGCTGTTACTGCCATGGCTGTTCTTACAATTCCCATGACCACACTATTTACCCCTGGCCATGTTCTTAATCAGCCACCGTTGAGGGGTTCTGAAACTATAGATATTCTGGAATTCGGTGTTCAGGAGGGAAATGGGGGGAATAGAAGGTACCACATAGGGATTGGGACGACTGGGCTCTTTTTTGGTCACGAACTAGCTGTAGGACCTAAAGCAGGTTGCTGTGAGCCCCTGGGCCTCAGTTTCCCCCTCTTTGTGAGAAGGGGAAAGGAACCCTCTCACAGTCTTTCCTGCGCTGAAAATTCTAGGTGTGCGAGGCTGTCCAGTCATGAGATGCCCACGAATGTGATTTCCACGTGCTGCCATTCTTGTTTGCCGAGTGATTTAACTAAAGTGACTGCAGGGTACAGTCTAGTTTGCCGGTTGCATTGGGGCAGGTGGGGTCCGTGCAGGGCTGGTCTTTCAGCTTGCCTTGGGAGAACAGAGCCCAGACATTTTCACTGTTTTCAGAGTCAAAAGGTCCCAGGTGAGCAGTCTGGGGAAATGGCTTGCAAGGAAATGTGCCCAGGTGGGGGCGGACGGGGGACCACCGGGCATCTCCAGGCCAGAAAGAGGGTGGCACGTGGAATGGACTTAAATTCAGTCTTCAGATTCCCAGGGCAGATGCCTGCCATGGGTAGCTGGCACTGAGATGGAGAGAGTTAGGGTTAGGGTTAGGGTTTCCCATAAGGAAGCGGCAGCTGTCTGAACCATGTTGATTTCATGGAAGCAGCTTGTGAATTTCTTCCCTTAGAGTCCTCTCTACCTCCCTGCTTCTATTCACAAGTGATTTCTGCCTTAGCTCCACTTGTGTCAGGCCTGTTTGTCTTTCTTTGCTTTACCCTCTCCTGAGCCCGAGTTCTTTAAGTTGTTTTGGGCCGGAGTTCTTGTAAAAGTTGTGCCTCATAGGCGCAACAGTTGTTTCTGGTCCTTAGGAGTGTTTGAATCTCTCTTCTCCTGCCAGCCTACCAGCCGATAAGTATCTCTATTTTTGTAACTTTGGGAACTGGTGGCAAGAGATGGTGCTTGTACAAGGTTTGGATGTTTCACAAATTGCCGCCTCCCAAGTCCACCCCAAATCACTCAACCGTTTCATTGAAACAAGTCCCCAGTAGTGGGGGGAGGACGGACGGGACAGCTGGATTATAGCTGTTAGGGCACAAAGCTGACACAAAAATAGCCTGAATTCAGTTCAATGAAGAAAACAGCTTCTTGGGATCAGTGATTTGGAATAAACTTTTAATACCATTTTCAGCCACTGTCTTCCCTGCCCTCCCCCCTCCCCTTTCCCCCCTCCCCCCTAGGGACAGAAAGGCCAGTGTCAGCCGCAGGAGGTCAGGGTATCCCAGGGACTTTAAAAATGCACAAGAGTGTAAAACGTGGGCTGCAAACAGACTGCCATATGTTTAAACTGTTTTTGAGAGTTAACTCTTTTAACTACCCCCCCAATACAATACAAAATAATGAATATAGTTACAAGTTAACTGCAGGATTTATTTTAAAAATCATAAATGTAAGTTGAAAGTACACCATGAGGGTGTGGTTTGGTAGTATAGCCCTAGTTTAAAAAAAGAGTAAAATGTCTTTTTAAAATCCTGTTAGCACATATAGGCAAAAAGTAAATCCACTCATCAGTGCAAAACCCAGGTCACTTGCTTCTGTCTCCTGTCCCACGCACCCCCACTCCCACCACTGCCGTGTCCTTGGGGGGATTATTTTGCCTTGTGATGGTCGAAGGAAGATGGAAAATTAAGTAGCCATTGCCCTCTTGGAAATTTTTTAAGTCTTGGGTGGGCATTCTTTCAATGTAGGAACAGATTTCTTGAGAACATCGACATCAGACTACCTGAGTTAGAATTGTTTCTGAAGGAGCAGCGTCTTTATAATGTGAAGCAATGAATTTCTTTGGGCCTTGGTTTCCTTTTTGGTGGAATTAGTACTTAAGTATGAATACTTAAAAGTAAATTTGCAGAAATAAATGGGTTAATTTGTGTCCAGGGCTTGCACAGTACCTGATTCAAAATGCCCAAGGGCCGTTTGGGCTGCTGGTGGTTAGAGAAACTCAAGCAATAAAGAGCATAAGGGTTGGGTGGCCGCCAGGTGCCCTACATTTTCCTGCTCCCCGGGTCTGAGAAGAACTGAGAAGTTTCCTCTACTGGCTTGCAAGAGTTCCTCCTGGCATGGGGCACACATGTGGAAGCAGGGAGTTGAGCCAAAAGGGTTATTAACAAAGCCAGATCAGCTGTAGGGATGAGTGGTGAGGAGCAAGGAAGCAGATATGTGATCATAGCCATGAGCCTCATGCTTAGGCATTAAAACAACACATCTTTGTGGGTAATTATTAGTACCAAGTGGTCAACATGGATGACTTTATCCTTTCTTCTGTTTTTTTTCTGGTAGGTGGCAAGAGTGTGTTGGAGTGTGTGCCCTTGGGAGGATGGAAGAGCTAGGTCAGAGGGTGCCCTGGGGAGGATGTCTATGGAGGGGCTCAAAGGCTCCGAAGGCCTCTACTGATCCCCAGCGCCCCTTTCTAGAGAAGCAAGCTCCAGACAGGCCAGTGTCTGCCCACAACTGGGAAAGTGGGTCAGACTCAGGTGGGGGCTCTGTCCGGCTCGTTCAGTGTCCACCTGCCCTTCTTAGCGGAGACTCCTAAAAACGCTTCGCCTATGCCGGATCCCGGGCTCTGGTATGCCCAAAGTCTTTGTGGGAACTCAGCCTGTCATTACAGCGTTCTTGGCTGGCATTTCTAGCTGCTTGAGTGAGTCGGCAGGACGGACCCCTGCAGAGAGACCAGCCCCACCAGCTCTCCCAGAAGCCCCGGGAGCCCCACTGAGTCCGGAATGAGTGAGGCCCCTTAGCCCCTTAGGCCTCTTGGTGCCATGAGGCTTGGATGGGGCCCAGAGGAGTCCTCCTCCCACTCTGTCTCAGCACCTGGTCGAGAGGTCTACAGAGGGGCCCCCAGCTTTGGAGCCAGCATTCCTGGGTTCAAATCCTGACTCCATCTACAGGAAGCTGTGGGACTTCCTTAATTTTTCTGTGTCTGTTTCTTTGTAAAGAACTTCGTTGTTAGAAAATTTAACAAGGTCATGGATCCCATAGGACATGCCCCCATCACTCACACACACACACACACACACACACACACACGCACACACAAGATGTTAGTGTTTTTCTCTCCTGTGCTTCAGGTTCCTTTACTGCACAGGTATTTACAGAGGACCCGCTGCTCTGCTGAGCCCTGAGGTGAGGAGCTGGTGGGCCAGGGCTAAGTGGCATGCACTGTTCGTGATACGATTCATTCCTCAAAGCTCTGCGTGTTTACTCTGCCGGGCATTCTGTGCAGGGCTTCACCTTTGCTCATCAGTCGATATTACCACAGATAAGTGAGGGAGATGGGATTATCCCCATTTATGAGACATTGAAACTGAGGTTCAGAGAGGCTCAGGGTCACCCACTGTGTGCTTCTCTCAGTGCTGTGTGCCAGTGCTGTGAGGTCAGGAGACAGGGCAAATCCAGGTGCCTGGAAGACCCATGAACAGCTGCCCACGGCCGATCATGGGGAGTTCATTCTGGGTCCTCCCGTTACTCCAGATCCGTGGGGTCAGCCGCACAAGAGCTGGGGCTCTGTGGCCTGGGAAGGCCTGGCGAGTGGGGCCTGTGTGCCCACACTGAGGAGGACAGTGACTGCATGCCAGGTGCCCTACATTCCCTCCCTTCCCAGGTCTGAGAGGAGCAGCCAGCGCTGTGGAGGTGAAGAGGGCCAGGAGGGGAGTGGCTGTTGCAGAGTGCTTCGGGCTTGCCGGGATCGCCTGGCTGCCTGTCCCGCCAGGGGGGCAGGGCAGGAGTGGGTGGGCCTGCCCCTCCGGTTCTTACCTGCCAGGGTCTAACACAGTGGGTCTTCCACCCAACGATGGTGGAGTTTGTGACTGTATCAGAAAATGAAGTAGTGCATGAGGGGAAGTTATTGCTTCATCAGGGAAGTGCTTGTAAAGAGGGAATGGACTTGGACAAATGGTTGGACTTGGAATAGGGAAGGCAAGACTTCCAAGAAGGAGGAGGGGAGACATTCAACAGAAATTTTCTTTTGCTTTCGGTGATACTGGTAGTGAAATGAGGGCCTGCAGGTGAATGATGTCAGCAGTGGCCTCACACAGAGCCAGTAAGTATTCCAGACATTTTGGCGCATTGGACTCCTGATACCCTAGTCCTTGCTGCTCAGGTCGCTGCAGATGAGTGTCTGGAACCATCGCTGACAGTGTCCTAAACCACCTGGACATCGGCTTGTGGAAGCATCTGTTTCTGTGTTTGCTAGATACTTTGTGTTCACCCCAGGAATTATTCCAGTCAGCCAGAGAAATCCGGTCACTGAAAACATGACTTAAATAGGCCAACAGTCAACCTTCTTGCACCTTACTGCTGATAAGAACCCAAAGGGGGCTGTTGTGACATTGAGGGTGCAGTTTCTTGACACACTTGCCCCATATAACAGATCTTGTCCAACCCGACTTGCTCATCATGATGAGAAATAGCCACTCATTAGTCAGATTCAGGCTTGATTCGTTTCCTAGGCCTGAGTCCTGTTCATCCCTCAGCAAACCCTAGATGTCGACTCTTCCCTTCACAAATATAAAGGGCCTACTATGTATATGCTACTGAGCACTGGGAGGAAAAGCATAATATATAGGTCTTGCCCTCTAAAACTTAAGTTCCGGTTGAGAAGCCTGAATCCCTAGTTTTGAGATGTTGAAACTGTTTTCCTACATGTGCAGAAGAGATAGGGGAACAATTCTAGAATTAAGACTATGAAAGAAGAGAGGTGGTAGAAGGTCACAATTTTCCATTTTTTCCTTCCAACTACCCTTAAGGGCAGAATAAGCTGAACATATGAACGTCTGCAGGTCCATGAGGAGCCCAGAGCAGCCTACTGCCAGCTGAGAATTCATGTAATGCTTGCGCTCTCTCCTGCATGTCCCTGCTTGTTTACGTGTGAGAGCTGAAACCCACACAGGGCTTACAATGTGTCCAATGCTATTCTGAGAACTTTTAAAACACAACGCACTAATCATAATAATCCTTGGTCAGGGATGGTATCTTAATTTGACATGTAGGGAAACAGAGAAGCACAGGAATTACCGCAAGGTCACCCAGCAGATGGCATTGCTGAGACTTGAACCCAGACAATTGGGATCAAAAGGCTGGTTCTCAGCCCCCCAAGGGATATCTGTCAATGTCTGGAGACACTTTTGTTTGTCAAAACTAAGGGTGAGGGGGTGCTCCTGGCACGAGTGAGAAGAGACCAGGGGTCCTGCTAAATATCCTACAGGGCCCGGGGCAACCGACCCAACAAAGTATTACCTGGCCCCAAATGTCAGTAGTGGCAATGCTGAGAATGTGCTCGGTGTAAATATCCCCTCTCCAGCATAAATCATCGGCCAGTCCCTCTAACTAACATCCCCTCTCCCCAGTTAGGCGAGTAAAATCAGTGCTCCGGGAAAATATGTCATGGCCAAGGATACTGTAAATAAGGGTCCCAACCTCACTGACAGGTTGAGCTGTGTTAAAACTGTCTGTCACTCCCCTGCTGGGTGACTTTGAACAAGTTGCTGAGTCTCTTGGCACTCCCGGTTTTCCTATTTGCAAGTGGGGATGAGCAGGACCTCTTGCCTGCATGAAGGTAGAATGAGATAATATGTGTCAGGGCCAGCACAGCACCCAACACCTCTCTGGTGCTCGTTAAATGGTAGTTGTTGTTATTAGAAATCAATTACACTGTGTGCGGTGGAGTGCCTCATGAGTCACACAGGCACTACATGTCGGGCGCTTGGGGAAGGACAGATCAGAGAGGCCTGTAGAACTCTGGCTGGGGAGGAGGGGGCTGGGTGAGCCCACAGACCAGGGGGTCGGTCTTCTGAAGTTGGGGGAGAGATGCTGAGTTACAGGGCCATGGGAGATGACCTTGGGGTTCTGGGCGAATGGTAGCAGGATCACAAACATCCAAGTTCCACGAAGGGGAACATCCGGGGTGATGGGGGAGTGAGTCTTAAGTCAGGGTGAGGTCAAAGTGTGGGCTGCTGTTAAGTGGCCCGTGGACAGTGATGACAGAAGGTTGACATTCAAAGTCAGGTGGAATGCTTCTGTGCCAATACCTGGGGCACAGCAGGTGCTTCAGAGACCCAGGTCACGGAGCCCTCGCTTCCTCCCAGGACGCTGCATGCGGAAGTGGGGCGCTGATTCCTGCCACTGGGGATGTTGAGGCATCTTCTCCATTTGCCTAGTAATGGGCCTTTAATCAGATACATGGCACTTCTGATGTTGTTATTACATGACTCATCCCTTCTAGGAGTGTTCCAGTCATGTTGGAGTTAAGAGGCAAACACAGGCTTTGGAGTCAGAGACTCTCAAGTTGCACTGTGGCAGCCTTGGGCCAAGTGGCTTTGCCCCTCTGAAGTGCTTCAGTTGTCTCATCTGTAAAATGGGAAGAACGCGAACCCCTCACAGGGTTGCTAAGAGGAGGAACATGAACCAGGTGGACAGGTTACTGTTCCAAGCACTTTGCAGAAACTGACTCCTTGAAACTGCCTAATAACCCAATGGGCTATAGACTGTTATAAACTCCATTCTACATTTGATAAGCTGAGGCACAAAGCAGTCCAGGGACTTGCCCAGGTCACAGTGTATCTGGGGCAGAGCTGGAGTTCGGTTCTGAGCCTCTGTGCTATGTAAGGTGCCCAGCCTAGAGCCTGACTGAGGGTGAGAGCTCCAAGACTTTTCTTTTCTTTCCCCCAGCATGCTGTGGCTAAGGATCCCTGTGTTGGAAAAGTCACAAGGTAGATACTTGAGCTGTTCTCCTCCAAACCCATGGGCCTCGCCCTGTCTTTTCTTTTAACCTCCAGCTGTTTCAAAGCCGAGCCCATTCCCCTGCCTGGTGGCCTTGAGCTGAGCTTGGCGTTCTCCCAGGCCAGCCTTGGTCTCTTCCCCAACCCCACAGCTCCGCCCCAGCTCCCCTGTCCTGCCCTCAGCCTTGTAGCTGCCTCCCAGCACACCCTGGGAAGGGGCCCCCCCAAAGCCAACACACCTTGAGAGCAGCGGGCTTTGCCCCACCTTTGATTGTCAGCTCTGAGAAGGTTTTTCATTGAGCCTGAGGGAGGAGCCCAGCCTGTGACAGGTGCAGCAAGCAACTCCAGGAGGCCGGGCATCAGAGGCAGCCGCACTCCTAGAAGCTGACTGAGTGGCTTGTAGAGAACACTGAGCCCGAGAGCGACTGCTGGAAAAGGCTCTGGATTCAAACTGACCTGGGCTCAAGGCCCTACCACTTGGGGCCTTGGGCAAGTTACTTAGCCTCTTTATGCCTCAGTTTCTCCATCATGGGAGAATAATAATGACTCCCTGCAATGTTGAGCACAGCCAGGGTTAGTAAATACTGGCTCTCACTGGCCAGGCAGGTCCCAGCATCCCGCTCAGACACACGTGAGGCCTGTGGTGTGCCCGGCCTCGTGTTGGATGCTTGTTAAGTTGAAATGAAAGACACGGTTTGTGCTTTCATGGTAGCTAACTACTGCAGGATGTTTCCTGTGATCTTGGGTTCTGCAGTGGCGTGGGCAAAGTCAAGGAGTTCCTTAGGCTAAACAAACCGATGGAAACCCCTTCATGATGGGGACACAGAATCAGCTGACGTCTTCGCGTTCCCAGTTCGCCTAACAGTAACAACCCTGGGTGTCCCTGAACCATCTCACTTTGTGGGTCTGGTGTTGGGCTACATCTCTTAAAAAGAATTTGGAAATTTCATAGAGTAGAAAAACAAATCATCCACAATTCCGTCACCTATTGTGAATCCCATGGAACATTTCCAGATCTTGTGAGAACGTGCTGTGAGTAGGATAAAAAGGTACCTTTTATTCACAATTTATCTAAAGCATTTTTAGAGGGGCGCCTGGGTGGCTCAGTTGGTTAAGCCTCCGACTTCCGTTCACGTCAGATCTCACATTCATGGGTTCGAGTCCCGCGTCAGGCTCTGTGCTGACAGCTAGCTCGGAGCCTGGAGCCTGCTTCCGGTTTGTGTCTCCTTCTCTCTCTGCCCCTCCCCCTCTCATGCTCTGTCTCTCTCTGTATCAAAAGTTAATAAAACATTAAAAAAATTTTTTAAAAATAAAGTATTTTTAGAGAGAGAGAGAGAGAGAGAGAGAGAGAGAGAGAGTAGGGGAGGGACAGAGACAGAACCCAAGCAAGTTCGGTGCTGTCAGTGTGGAGTTGATGCAGGGCTCAAACTCACGAACTATGAGATCATGACCTGAGTGGAGATCAAGAGTCAGCCATGTAACTGACTGAGCCACCCAGATGTCCTTTTTCTAATTCTTTATAACCTTCTTAATGGCACGTGGCATGGTATTACATTTTATGGATGCACCATGGTTAGTACAATAATTTTCTTGTCTTTACTTTTCAACTCTTAAGCGACAGTGTGGCAACATCTTTTTCGGTCTGCATCCCATTCATTCCACCACACTGGGCGTTTTCAGTGTGCCAGGCATAGCTACAGACCCCAAGGATGCAGTGCTGTACAAGACGAAGCCTCTTTTTTTTGGTAGAGCCTGCATTTCAATAGGCAGGAAGTGGATCCATTGAAGAAAAATAGGAAATGGTTAAAAAAAAACACATAGGAAAGTGTCAGATAGACACAGATTCTGGGAAAACCTCTTCAAAGAAGTGATCAGAACAAGGAGGTACTTTGGATTTTCTGAGAGAAAATATTCGTAGGTACTTAGTTCCTAGAAGTGAAATTACTAGAGATGTATTGAAAATGTATAAAGCACTTTAGACATGTTGTCAGTGGTTTTCCAACAGTGCTCATCTCACTGGATCTTCTCCAGCACAGCATATTAGACTTAAAAAAATATTTTTTTCCTGCTGATTTGATAGTTGAAACTTATCTCACTGTTCTAATTTGCATATCTTGGGTTGTTAATGAGGCCGAATTCTTTGTAGTATTTTAGCCACTTGTATTTCCTCTTCTATGAATTGTTTGTTCCAGTCCTTTGTGCAGCACTAATGTGTGTCAAAGGACAAGGAACACAGGAGGGGGCTTCCAAGTGTGTCAAGAGCCACACTTCCTCTCTGGGTAACCAAGAAAGGCTTTGTTGAGAAAATGGCTTATGAGGAAGTGTCTCCCAAAGGTTGGAAAAAATGTGGTTCTGACAAAGGGTCATCGATCCAGGCTGCATGGCATAGAATGATTGCTACCATTTATCGGATGCCCGCTTGGTTCCAGGCACTTTCTAGTACCACCGTTAATCTCATAACCCTCCACACATAACCTGGACTTGTCCACATTTTATAGATGGAGAAACATTTATGCCTTTATGCTCAGAGGTATAAAAGGACTTACCTAAGCACACAGCCACTGATAAGTGGCACCACTGGGATTCAAACTAGCTCCAATGGGCCATGCAGCTCACAGAAGACTGGGGGGTGGGTAGAGCAGGCAGAATGCATATGAGCATTTATGTATATGTTAGGTCCACTGTGTGAGGTTTGGTGCAGATGTGCAGTCTAGAATAAAAGCAGGAGGGAACTATTGGAGGACCGAGAGGACTTGGTGTACCGTGAATTGATGAAGATGGCTGGCTTTGCATCCTGTTTCTGACTAAAGGAGAGAGTCAAGACAGAGGCTGAGCCAGAAGGAAGTTGGAGAAATCAAAGGAAGTTCAGTGGGTAGATTTGAGGCTAGAATGGAGAGAGAAACAGTGTAAGAAGTGGGTTGACTTAGTGGCAGCCTGGGCGAGTGGTTGAAGGAGACCCAGAAGTAGAAGAGCCCAACCATGGAAGGCAGATTCTCTCCCGAATCTTGGCAACCGCTAGTTCTTCAGTCATAGCACCTGAGTGGACGTCCCTTCCGTGGCTGCTGCTTTCAGCTCTGGTTTCCATCTGCAGACCATGGCTCCCTGGCCTCAGCTGGAAAATGCCCAGCCCAACCCCAATAAGTACACAGAAGGGGCCACGAGCCAGCAGTCCACCACACCTGGGAAAGTCAAGGACACCAGCCCAAGTAAGTGCCCATCAGCCTGTGCCCGATTGGACCCTGGGACTCAGGTCTGCGCCTCATTCCTCATGGCCTCTGTTGCTTGTTTGAGTAGATGAAAGCGGGGCCCCCGTCACCAAGATCGAGCTTCTGCCGTCGTATTCCACCGTGGCGCTGATAGAAGAGCCCACAGCAGTGGAAGACCCCTGGGACCTGCCTGAGCTCCAGGACACAGGGATCAAGTGGTCAGGTAAAAGCAGGTGGGAGGGGCTTCCTATGCACGAGGGATTGTGTCCACTGCCTCCACAGGATCATCTCCGTTGTGTTACCCTCTTTCTTTCCATTGCTCTGATGTCTTTCTTTTTATTAATTTTTTAATGTTTGTTTATTTTTGATAGAGAGCATGAGTGGGGGAGGGGCAGAGAGAGAGAGGGAGACACAGAATCCGAAGCAGCTCCAGGCTCTGAGCTGTCAGTACAGAGCCTGACATGGAGCTTGAACTCATAAACCGCGAGATCATGACCTGAGCTGAAGAGGGAGGCTCAACCACCTGAGGCACCGACGCATCCCTCTGATGCTTTTCAAAAAAAGGTCCTGGCTGAGGATACCTCTCACAGTCTTGGAGGCTTGGAGTCAAAGCATAATGTGATAATTGGGGCATCTTTTGTTCTCTCCTGCACTCAACAAATGTGCCAGCATGGGGGTAATGACAGGCTGGGTGCTATGCTGCCCCTTATAACCCACTGTGTGCTGACTGGTCCCAGGAACTGTGCTGTGGGTGCCGCAGTGACCAGACGAGGCCCCTGCTCTGAGAGTCCCTGGATGGAGGGCTCTCCTCACCTAAACATGGGCATCGAGGAAGGCTTCCAGAAGACAGACTATACAGCCAGAATGGCTGGCATGCAAATGCTGCATTTCTTTTCCGGGTGCTGGGTGTAAGGTCTGTCTGCAGATCAGACAGCTGGGAAGGAGGAGGTGAGAACCACTGTAAAATCGAGCAGAGAAAATAGCATCCAAGGACATAGCATTCCAGGATGTATGAGTACCCGAGCCCTCCCCAAATGGAGACTGTGATTGCTACCTTGTGGCCACATTCTAGAAAATAGTCTGTTCTGTTCTGAAGGTGCTTAGGAGAGCCATTATCTCTGACTCTGCACTTAGGAGGTGTCAAGTGCCCTTAACTGCCTCTCTCAGCGACACTGGTTCAGCTGAGCATGGCGTCTGGTTTGCCTTGTCAGTGCCCCAGACCACACCAAACCCCTCCTCCCTAAAGCAAATCCTATAGAGACGCTTCACCGCAGATTTCAGCTAAATGGACTACAGTGGTAATTGCTTTGAAAACTGCAGTCATGGTCACATCCCATCTCTAGGCCTCCATACATAAGAGCTTACAGCCACCTGGTGTTGGGGGGAGGGGACTAATAAGGGAGGGGAAATGGGAGCTCTGAGCTCATTGCCCAACTTCTCAGAGTTTCAGGCACTAAAAGCCTTTGTACTTTTTTTCCCTCACCCCAGAGAGAAATACCAAAGGGAAGATTCTCTGTGTCTTCCAAGGAATTGGGAAATTTATTTTGCTTCTGACATTTCTCTACTTCTTCGTGTGCTCGCTGGATGTCCTCAGCAGTGCCTTCCAGCTGGTTGGAGGTATGGATGAAAGGGACAGAGATCTGGGTTGGGGTATTTTCATGGAGTTTGGTTCAGATGGTCACAACTTGGAAAGCCCTCTCCAGCTGCAGCCTCCTGGCATGTTTTAGGACAGAAGGTCACCACTTATCATCTTATGAAGTCATGTCCCCATTTTCGAGAAGAGGAAACTGAGGTCTTTAAAGGAGCTATAACTGGTGAGATGGCTTAGGCCAGCAGCCAGGGCTGGGGCCAGTTCCAAGCGAGTCAGCTTCTTATGTTTGTCCACTGACCCCGGACAGGAAGCTGTTTGATATAAGGACTTATCTGAGGGATCCCTGCAGTCTTTGCCCACCCCCCTCCACCCGCAGAAATTGTTAGATAGGAATGCTCTCAAGCTAAAGCAACTATAGAAAACCAGGGCTGGGCCTTTGTTGGAGAAGGACAAGGGTCCCAGAGCTGGTGGATCGTCAATTCTTAGCAGTTGCTTAAACATCTTCCAGGACTAAGAGTAAGCTAAGCAGTGTGAGGGCTACCCAGAAGTGAAATACCATGTGCTTGGTCACCTGTGTTCCCCTGATGGGCGACAGCAGTGACAGCCAGAAGGTTGAATGCTTCCTGCAGTCCTACATATTTCTTCCCCAAACTCCCATTTAAGAGGAGCATCTAAAGTTTAAAGACGTCACACTACCCAGCGCTTAGTTTCACAGCCTTGAGTTGGCAAAGTGGGATCCAAACTCGGATCCCAGAGACACAGAAGACCATGGATTTCTGTTCCCCTGGGTGCCTTCTTGAGAACTCATCTCTGTGGCCTGGGAGAATTGGGAGAGGGTGCACTTGTGAGGGTTCGTGAAGGGCAGACTGACTTCCTGGATGACACCCTCAGTACTCCTCTTCCAAGGCAGCATCAGCAAGGGATTTTGCTCTCCAAGTGTGAGATGAGGTGCCTCCACTCTCTTGGGCCTCAGTCCTCTTCACTGAATGCACTGGGGAATCGATTGATGGCCTCGGGCATCTGAGGCTAGGCTGGAGCTAGAGAATAGGGGCTGGGTAAGATGGATAGAGAAGAATGAGATATCCATGCCTTCAGGGGAAATTCTGAATTGGGAATATTTCCCCAGAGACAGGAATAGCATATCTGGAGACTCACCAACACCTATTAGGCCAAGTGCAGAGTCAAGGGGAGGTTGGTGATCAGAGAAGACTGTGGGAGGGCTTCCTGATGGAGCAGCAGAAGGGTGGGAAGCTGCAGGGTGAAGGGACAAGAAAAACAAGGGGTGTGGCATGAAGTCACAGAAGTGGAGATGTGGTACCAGGGCAGCACTGGGAAGAAGCACATGGAAGTAAGATTGCAGGAGTACCAGCTGGGCTGGAGGCTGGCCTCCCTGACTCACAGCCAGATGACTGTGGCTGGAGACGTCTGTGTATTCAGTGCCCACCTAACTTTCCATCTGGTGGCTGTGGCTTGTTTTCAGGAAAGGTGGCCGGGCAGTTCTTTAGCAACAACTCTATTATGTCCAACCCTGTGGCTGGCCTGGTGATCGGAGTGCTGGTGACTGTCCTGGTGCAGAGCTCCAGCACCTCCTCGTCCATTGTCGTCAGCATGGTGGCCTCTTCATGTGAGTCCAGGCACCTGTGGGCCCAGACGTTCCAGGCATTTCCCCATCAAGCTGAGGAGCCTGGGGTTTACTCTGACTGTGTCCAGGCTTGTCACCATTGTCTTCCTATCTTGTGCAGCTGTGATGTGCTCTATTTTATCCCAAGAAGCCTCCCGTTTCCATTCCCATGACTGAGTCTTAAATCGTCCCAGAGGCTTGAAGACTCAACTCTAATTCTCTAGAACTGTGTTGTCCAGTCTACCAGCCACTACCCACATGTGGCTATTTAATTTTATTTAACCCTGATTTGTTTTCATTTAAAATATAAAAATTAGTTGCTTGGTTGCACAAACTGTATTTCAGGGGATCAACAGTCACATGTGGCTTGTGGCTGCCAAGTCTGACCATGTATCTACATGATCAAGAGCATTTCCATCACTGCTCAGTGCTAAGAATTAAATTATAAAGAAGTCCATCACACATTGGTTTGGGGACAACCAAGCATGGGAAGCTGGCATTCCAAATATGAACCTGCTGATATTTGCTCTGGCTGAACTGGGACAGATACTCTGAGGGGGACCAAATTGAACAGGTTAATTTCAGTCCAAACTGGCATTTTAGCAAAATTAACTAGAATTTTCTTGGGCTAAATTAGGAAAAGGCATTCTTCAAAATAACTTTACTTTTACACGTTACAACATTGTGGCAGTGTACTAATTTTGTTAGAAAGAGTAATTATACTGCTGGGAATTTGCCATAATAAATACACAAGTCCTTATACATTGTTTCCTGTTCTCCAGTGAGCTGGCTTTGCATCTGTAATACAGAGGACAGAGAACTTTAGAAAGGAACTTTGAAACTGGGGTGCACAGAAGGGTTCCTTCATGGAGCATGTGAATTCCCTGAAATTATGTGCTGGAACTTTTTGTTTGCTACACGTTCATATTTCTGTGATGAGCTGTCTTGAATCAGATTCATAGCCTCGTGCAGACCCCAAAATGGGTTAGGAAATGCTGCTTTGTTAATTACCAGCTTGAATGGGGTCTGCCTGCCTTGGCCCATGTTGGGAACATGGTCAGGGTGTCTTCCTAAACTTTCTAACTCTCACTAACTTTCTCTTTTCTACCCCCTCCCCTCCCAGTGCTGACTGTGCGTGCCGCCATCCCCATCATCATGGGTGCCAACATTGGGACCTCCATCACCAACACCATTGTGGCACTCATGCAGGCGGGAGACCGGAATGAGTTCAGAAGGTAGGAGGCCCAGAATCAGCCTTTGCTGCCATGAGGCTCATTGGTTTGGGCCAGGTTGTCATAACTACCTTTAACTAGCCAATGAGAACATTCTGGTCATTCCTAGAGCTCTTCTAAGTACCCATTGTGGAGTACAGATGGGGTTAGAATCACGTACCTACCTGTTGATTAAACTCAGCTCCCTTGTGTGCAAAGCCAGGATAATTGTGTTTATCACCACTGTTGTCCAAAGGAGTAAACCCAGCCAAACACATAAATGCTTAGCAAGGTACCTGGCACACAATCAGAGCTCCCTAAATGCAAGCCTTAGCTAGAAGCTTACTTGCTGTGTGGTGTAGTTAAAACAAAGCCAGTTAGGATAGGATTTACCATCCCGCTTAGTCAGAAATAATTATAACCTCCTAAAGCTTCCTCTTTGGGTGAGCTCAACCCCAGTTACCTTTCCTTTGTTCTTCACTTGCCAGTAAAAAGCAAAATGTAGCTTTTGTGGATGCACAAGATCTGAACATGGGGCAGGTTGAAACAGGCAAAGGTTAATGTGAAAATTAAGCACATTCTCTGGCCTGTCTTCTAAACTGATGGGCTTTTTCCAGAAGTTCATAAAATAGAGAAGTAGTTTGTCTACATGATGTAATCACCATGTGGGTCAGGCAGACAGCATTACACAGGCTGGCTGGGGAGTCGGCACATGTCATCCCTCTTCTGTGGGTGAACTGGCAGGTGGCAGAGGGCCTCAGAGCTACTCAGTCCCATTCAGACACCGCTAACCTTCTTTGGTCCCTGATGAGGTGTCCTGAGGGTTGCAATAATAATACACGTGATGGGGGGAGCGGTTGTTAATTTGATCTTCTCAAGAAGCTGAGTAGACTTTTCTTTGCCTCATTTCATTAATATGGAAACACAGAGAGGTTAAGTAACCACCAAAGGGTATAGTTCAGACTCAGTCTAGGTTTTTTCCAAATTCTGGGTTCTTTTCACCGCTACCTATGAGATACAAACGTGATCTATGAATCAAGTGCCTGCACATAGTAGTATAACTGAACTAGCTTGCCCCTTGTTCAGATTATTTAAATAGATTGCTTTCAGTAACATCTTTGGAGATGTGTATCATTCTTTCCTGGTGGTTTGGAGTACCTCCTTATATTTCTAGGAAAATAACAACTATATCTAACCCTTATAAGGCTCTTTGCCAAACTACTAAGAAATATTTATATCACTTTACATCAGAAGTGTATGAAGATGTCTTTAGCTTCTACCCATGTCCCTTTGAGTTTTGGGTGTTTTATTGAACATGCAGATGTGTTTTTTTTTAATTTATTTTTTTAGGATTACCTACACTTTTTATGTTTATTTCTTTTGAGAGAGAGAGAGAGCACATGCATGAGGGCTCTATTGGGGGAGGGGCAGAGAGAGGGAGAGAGAGGGGAAGAGAGAGAGAGAGAGAGAGAGAGAGAGAGAGAGAGAGAGAGAGAGAGAGAATCCCAAGCAGGTCCCATGATGTAGCTCAGAGCCTGACTCAAAAGCCATGAGCCAAAACCAAGAGTCTAATGTTTAACTGACTGAGCCACCCAAGTGCCCCATGCAGATGATTTTTAAAGAAAAATTTTTTTCATTAAGCAAAAAAGATCTCAAGTTTCTTGATGTGGAGATAGGACAGAATTAGAATCTACAAACCTTCTCAGATATACATTGTGGAATATATTGGCCTTGTTTTCTGTATAAGTTGTTCAAATGTTTCATCAGAGTCTTAAGATCTTAACACAAAAAGTTAAGAATTCAGTTCTAGGTTTTGATTATCATGATGCTACTGGCCTCCACCTTTCCGAAGGAAGGTTGTCTTCAATGTGCGTGATTCAAAAGCAGTCCTGATGCAATTCTTCCAAACAGTGGTTATTGAGTTAATTATTGCAGCCATAACCTATCTACTTCCCTTTTGCTCAGCAGAAAGAACCAAGTGCTCTCTGGCTTGGTGGGAAAGGCTCTGCTGGGCGGTGGGAGACAAGGATCCTGGACCCAACACCCATGCAGTGGTCTTCAATCACTTCCCTTCTGCTTGTCGGCCCTCAATTTCCTCATCTGTCAAATGAGGACATTAATTCCACCAACTTGGGCATTGCTGTGAGCATGTACACAAGATTGTACACATGTGGACATAGATAGGTGACTCCCTTGCAGACAATGCAACTTGCTTGTTTACCAATCTGACTGTTGGCTTGCGGTGGGATTCTCTTCCTATAGGGCTTTTGCGGGGGCTACTGTCCATGACTTTTTCAACTGGCTCTCAGTGTTCGTGCTCTTGCCCCTGGAGGCGGCCACCCATTACTTGGAGATCCTGACCAACTTGGTGCTAGAGACCTTTAACTTCAAGAATGGAGAAGATGCCCCAGCACTTCTAAAAGTTATCACAGATCCCTTCACAAAACTCATTATCCAGGTAATCAACTTCCTTCAGAGAGAGAAAGAAAAGAACTAACTCCTTCCCCTTTCCTCCCCAACCCCACTCAACTGGGCAGAGATGGTGAAGGATGATGGTCTATAAACACTGTTCTTTGGTTACCTTTGAAAAAGGCCAAGGGAGGCAAGATTTCAAGGATGCCTGATAGAGTAATTGGACTTTTTTTGTTTCCTTGACTTCAACATGTATCATCTTTATTGGGGAAGGAGCAGGGGAATGGCAAGTGCTTCTCAAAACTAAAGGACTTCATTGGATGCTTGGAGCCATTATATTCCCCCTACTGACCTGAGCACCCATTGGCTCACTAATAAAGTATCCTGCCCCTAGCCAAAGAAAAAGGTTACTGTCCTCTCCTTCCATCTCACCTCTCTGCTTACTAGGATCTGTCCATATTATTGAAATACATGAGAAAAGGTTTTGTGGTTCTTGCCTTGGGTAAAATGGGTCAACTTGGACCTTGTCCTTTATCTTTATCTACTGGTTTTTGCTGTCACTCAATGACTATCTACTGCATGCTTCCTAGTCACTGGCCCATTTTTTAATACAATCATTCATTTATTTGTCAAGCACCTGCTAACATCCAGGGGCTGTGCTCCATCCTGAGAGTACAGATGGAGTGAGTCCTGATTCACTCCTGCAGGAGCTCTCCATTGGGTTCAAGTTCTTGAAGCCCTTTTAATAGCACCTCCTATAGGTCCATCCCTCATCAGTGCTGAGGACATGCTGACTCTCTCCTGTCTGTTGCTTTCCTCAGTTGGATAAGAAAGTTATCAACCAAATTGCAATGAATGATGAAGAAGCTAAAAACAAGAGTCTGATCAAGATTTGGTGTGACACTTTTACCAATGTGGTAAGTTTAAAAATGTTGCTGTGTTGGCAGACTCTAGAATCTGTGCTTTAAACAAAACCTTTAATTCAGTGTGGGTAAATGAAAGGTAGGGGGAAGGAAAAATTGGCCAATGAGAATCCTTAAGAAAGCAAGTCTTTGAATGCCAGATGGACAGACAATGCAGTAGGACAAAATGACCCCATTTTGCTTCATTCCACACTATGGATACATTATTCCTGGCTTGTTATTTTCATGCCTCTTGGCTTACCTCTGGCTGCCTGTTCTCAATTATGGAGGGACCTATGGAAACAGTGCATCACACTTACACACACACACACACACACACACACACACACACACTGATGTGTGTCTCCCTCCTAACTTGCCACATTGCCTGCCAGTCACCACCAAAAGTGAGTATAATGGACTATACATCCCATGTCCCAATGTTTGTCATCCAGACTCAGATGAATGTCACTGTCCCCTCGCCTGAGAACTGCACCTCCCCTTCCCTTTGTTGGTCGGACAGTTCCTACACCTGGACCATCAAGAACGTGACCTACACGGAGAACATTGCCAAGTGTGAGTGAAACTCAGCAGAGCATCAGCCCACCAGGTTGGGCTGTTGGGGGGTTGTATTCATTATCTGTGTGAGGTTCAGTAAGTGAAGGAAAGAAGGAAACTAGGACTCACAGAACACTGGCATCATACCTAGTAATGAACATGAACTCTTGTAGCACAGGAAAAAGTGTTATGGCCAAGGTCCCATGGTAAGGGGTGGAAGTAGGACTCGAAGTCCAGCTTCCCTGGAAGTTCCATACTTCATCAGAACAACTCATCAACAGATTCCAAAGTGCTCCCTCCATATGCTTTGTTATCCCTTGGGCTCCAGGGAGATGCCAGCCATATTTGCAGGAGATGTGGGGCCCACTGAGAACAGAACAAATGTATTAACCCTGAAGCCATGAGTCCCTGCTATACAGCAGGCTCCATTGAAGGACCTGGAGCCACTGAACAAGGCAGTGAACCTACATGCTGCTCCCATCCTTTAAGACGCTAGACTGTTGCCCTAGGAATCTCTTCCAGCCCAGCCATCCTTAACTCTGCTAACCATTCTTTATATACCCATGTGTGTATCTCTGCTTCTCTTCATCCTGTCCATATCACCCACATTAATTCTGAGCAGTAAATATTCCAAGTGTGGTTTACCTCCTGGAGTCAATGAGTTTATCATCTCCCATGTTCTAGGTGCTTTATATCCATCAATAAAACCATATAATCATGGGGCCACACAGGGACTGCTAAAAAATAAGGAGGTTTATAATTAGCAATAGTTCCTACTCTGACTTGTCCATCCTACACCACTCAAACTCTTCGTTGTAAGTATGCTCAGTACCATGAGTAAAACACAGCATGGGATTTAGAGGTAGAAGAAACTCTGACTAGCTCTGTGACTATAATGATTTCACATCATGTTCTAGCTTTGTGCGGTCCCACTGGCCAAAACATAGCGTCAGGCTTACACTTAGCTGCAAGGGAAACTGGGAAGTGTGGTCTTTATTCCGGGCTGTCATATGTTGAACTAACAACTAAGAGTCTGCTACTGTGATACAGAAAGATGTTGGGGAATGAAGAACAGTCTGTAGCCTTGGGTGGGGGGGTTCACTGTCCTTCTAACAAGGGCTTTCCATTGTCTCTTCAGGCCAGCACATCTTTGTGAATTCCAGCCTCCCGGATCTTGCTGTTGGTATAATCTTGCTGTTAGCCTCCCTGCTGGTCCTCTGTGGCTGCCTGGTCATGATCGTCAAGCTTCTGGGCTCCGTGCTCCGGGGACAGGTGGCTGTTGTCATCAAGAAGACCCTCAACACTGGTAGGCACACTGCCCCTCATTCTGGGCTTTCTAGGGCCTCACTGTGGTCATCCCAGAGGGGCTCCTGTAGATTTTTATTTAGCAATGGCCTCTACATGGAGTTTCTCTCTTGGATCTGACAAGCTGAAGAAGATGCTTTTTGCCCTTGAAATATTCCTTGCTGTCTTGGGTGGAGGCTGGGGAGTAGGCATAAGCTTCTATCACATGCTTGCAAGGCTCTGAGGAAGAACCAGCTCAAATGCAGAACTCTGTGAGATAGGGTTTCCTTCCTGACAGATTTCTTATGACCAGGACTTTAGGATCTTGTCAGGATCCTATAGGAAAAGGGTAATGGATGCCCTCCATGCTCCCTACTTCCCTTCAACTCTTGGGAAGAAAATGTGGGTCTGGATAATATATCAGCATCTTGAGGCAGCCAGTTCTCCTGCTGATGGCATCCTGGCCACCAGGAATGTAGCTAAGGACATTGCCTCCTTGTGAAACCTCAGTGAAATGGAGCTGAGAATGTCTACATCCCACGGTTGCCACAAGGGTGTTATGAGGCTGAGCTGGGTGACCATGGGTACCTGCTAATCCTGTACCAGTGGTGCTGAGAGACTGATGTGAGGACTTCCGAGTGGCTGCACTGCCTCCATGCAACTCCACAAAGGTGGAGGTTCTGCAGCTTTGGGAGAGCAGGACAGGCAGAAGGAAGGAGGTTCACATGCTCCACGTGCTTTGTGGGAGGAAGGGGGTTATTTGGGTCTTAGTTCTGCTGCTATAACAGATTGTCATAGACCGGGTGGCTTGAACGAGAGACATTTATATCTCACAGTCCTCGGGGCTGATAAGTCCAGTGTTAGGATGCCAGCATAGTTAGGCTCTGGTGAGGTCCCAGTTCCTGATTTACAGACGGCTGTGTGTCCTCACATGGGAAGAGCAGAGAGGAGACAGGCTCCTTCTTGTGTAAGGGCACTCACTAAGCCACCATTCACAAGGACTCATGATCTAATTGCCTCCCAAAGGCTCCCGTTCCTAATACAATCACACCAGGCGTTTTGGTTTCAACATATTAATTTTGGGGAAACAGACACTCAGTCCATAACATGTGGGCTCAGCATTTTTATTTCTGAATTTCAGTAAATATGTGTTTTTATTTCTGTAACATATGCCAGCATCCTTGGTTCCACCATCTGAACATGCAAGGTAAAAGGATTCTAAAAATCCAATTTGTTAATTTCTGACCATGGTGTAGGGTGAGGAGGTTTCTTTACAACCTGACCCTCTAGCTCAGACCATGCTCCCCGGGTCCTCTGGAGGTGCCAGCTGGGCCTCAGCCCATGCCTGCTTTAGGAGGCCTGTGACAGATCTCTTTTCCTTGCCTCTTCTAGATTTTCCTTTTCCTTTTGCCTGGGTGACTGGCTACCTGGCCATCCTTGTGGGAGCAGGTATGACCTTCATCGTGCAGAGCAGCTCTGTGTTCACATCTGCTATGACCCCACTGATCGGTGAGTTTCTTCTTGGCTTTGCCCCTATTACCATCTCCCATCATCCCCTGAGGCTGATATAGACTGTATATAGTGTTTGCATTTTCCTGCCAGGTATTGGTGTGATCACCATTGAGAGGGCATATCCACTCACGCTGGGCTCCAACATCGGCACCACCACCACCGCCATCCTGGCTGCTTTAGCCAGCCCAGGCAATACTCTGAGGAGCTCATTGCAGGTTAGGAAATGTTTTGTGGGGCAGGGGCTCTGGTGGGATACAACCCCATTTGTGGTCTTGCAAGCAGATTTTTGAACAAGAGCCAAGTTTTTCTCTATGTCCAAAACTGTGATGTGAGGAGAAGCCACAAGAAGACAGATTGAGAACAGTCAAAGCCATCCATTCCTTAGAGAGCCAGTGAGATCCCCATCAATGGGGTTTTGTTTAAACAGAAGCAGGGTGACCACTTTGATAGAGATGGAAAGAATATTCAAGAAGCATAGAGACACCACTTCCCATCTCCTTGCCCCCCTCTTGGGGAACTCTGCCTGGATATTAATGAGGTAAACTATGTTCTAGACCTAGAATCGAGAAGCATAAGGAGGACCTGCCTTCTTGCCCAGATCAACTAAGTGATATTGGGCAAGAAGACCTTTGGCATTTGAGTTCTTGTCCTGCCTTTACACTCTAAATGACCATAGACAGGTGACCTAACCTTTGAACATCAATCTGAAAAATGTGAATCAGATCTCACTAGGATTATTATAAGGATCTGATGAGGCTCTGTCTAAAGCCAGGCTGTCCAACAGAAATCTGAGTGTAGAATATAAATTTGAGCCATGTAATTCGGAAATTTTAGTAGCCACATTTTTAAAAAGTAAAACAACGAGATTCATTTTATTATTTTTGTTTTCCTTTATAGTTTATTGTCAAGTTGGTTTCCATATAATACCCAGTGCTCATCCCAACAAGTGCCTTCCTCCATGCCCTTCACCCATTTTCCCCTCTCCCCCACCCCCATTAACCCTGTTTGTTTTTAGTATTTAAGAGTCTCTTATGGTTTGCCTTCTTCCTGCTCCTTAACTATTTTTTTCCCTTCCCCTCCCGCATGGTTCTCTGTTAAGTTTCTCTTCCACATATGAGTGAAAACATGGTACCTATCCTTCAAGGAGATCAACTTTAATAATGTATTTGATTTAACGCATTATCATTTCAACATGTAATTGATTTTAAAAACTGGTGATGTTTTATATTTTTTGATCAAGTCTTTGAAATCATGTGTGTATTTTACACTTACAACACATCTCAGTGTGGGCTAGCCACATCTCAGGTGCTCATTTGCCACGTATTGGACAGGCTGGTCCAAAGCCCCTAGCATGATGCCTGGCACTGAGTGGGCACACAGGAAAGTGGCCAAGTGTGTGGCCTCTGGAGCCAGGCTACTTGGATTTGAATCCCACGCCTACCATCTCCTACCAGTGTGACTTTGGGACGTGAGCCTAACCTCCTCCTCAGTTGCCTCCTACATCAAATAGAGATAATGATGATTTACCACATCATAGGCTTTTTTTTTTGAGTACTGAAATAATCCACATCAGGTGCTTAGAACAGTTCCCTCCTCCATAGGAAGAATTAAAATCAGCTGCCGGTGCGATTATTTTTATTAATTGTAATCCTCTCTCTCCCCTCCATGGAATGGGGCCATTGAGCCCAGGAAGCCAGCTCTCCGGCAAGCCCCTCCTTTGGCCCCCACCAGCTCTTAACTGCTCAGCTAGAAACAGCAGGGTCAAGACCCTGGGTAGCAGCAGGCATATTAATGAAGTTCATTATTAGATTTTGCCTTAAGAAGTTCAGGTCTTGAAAACTGAGCTGTGATCCATTTGGTCACCTCCCTTGCCCTCCCCGCATCCACACACACGATCCTCAGGTAATGCTGACCCCTTTCTGAACAGCACTATGAAGACAAGAAAGACCCCTGACTCAAGATGGTTACTAGATGCCCCCCCACCCAACTCCACCACGCACCACACCCATGCACCTGTCCAACCTCTTGTGTTTCAGATCGCCCTGTGCCACTTTTTCTTCAACATCTCGGGCATCTTGCTGTGGTACCCAATCCCATTCACCCGCCTCCCCATCCGCCTGGCCAAGGGACTGGGCAACATCTCCGCCAAGTACCGCTGGTTTGCCGTCTTCTACCTCATCTTCTTCTTCTTTCTGACGCCGCTGGCCGTGTTTGGCCTCTCGCTGGCGGGCTGGCCGGTGCTGGTGGGCGTGGGGGTGCCCATCATTCTCGTGATCCTCCTGGTGGTGGTCCTCAGGCTCCTGCAGTCCCGCTGCCCGCGCATCCTGCCCAGGAAGCTCCAGAGCTGGGACTTTTTGCCGCTGTGGATGCACTCGCTGAAGCCCTGGGACGAGCTGATCTTCCTGCTCACTGGCTGCTGCCAGACGCGCTGCTGCTTCTGCTGCCGGGTCTGCTGCCGCGCCTGCTGCCTGTTGTGTGGCTGCCCCCGCTGCTGCCGCTGCAGCGGGTGCTGCCAGAACGTGGAGGAAGAGCAGGATACGCCCATCAAGGCCCCCGAGGCCTTTGATAACATAGCCATGAGCCCAGAGGCCCAGATCGGGGTCCCCAAGTCTCAGGCGAATGGCCGGGACACAAAGATCACCTCCGACAGCACAGCCTTGTAAGGGCTGCCCAGAGGTGGGAGGAAGGGCCACGTCCCACCTGTCTCCGATGGCCTTTCTCTGCCTGGCCAGGATTCCTTTCCTGCTGAGAATTGGAGTTGACATCCGCCCCAGCTCTGACTGCCTTTGACCCAGCATATCAGCCCGCACAGTGGCTTCATCTCAGCCTGCCCCCACTCTCGACCACACCGCCCTCCCCTTCACCGAGCTTGGCTCCCAGAAAGTTGCAGAGCAACCCTGAAAAATGATGAAAGACAATGGCTGGACATGATCACACTGGCCCACCTCCGGCAACAGCTGAGTTGGTCAACACGACCTACTTTCAGACTCAAACCATCCTCTTCCAAAGGAAGAGCCTCGAGGGAGGGATTGATGGGAGGTTCTCAAAGATGCAGAGGTTAAGTGTGTATGTTATTGTGATAAAGCTCAGACAGCTCTCTCTTTGACCAAAGACTTGCTTCAACCAAGATCAGCTGCCCCAGGAGTCCTTGCCCCAGATCAGACCCATCTGGGGGGAAACAGTGTCATGGTTTGGAGACTTGAAGACCACAGGGGTGGGCTCTTTCTCTCTTCCCGGAGCTCCCCAAGGCCCTTGTTAGGAGGTCCTCACCTGGGCAAGTCTGGCCATCTAAGTTTCCCTGCTGTGTCCTTGTCCGAGTTTTCAGGGCAGGAGCTGCATCTGAGCTCCCGAGAGAGGTTCAGGGTGCACTTGGGCTCACGTGTTAGCTCCATCTATCTGAGAAGACTGTTCTGTTCCTGAGCTGGCAGTTGGAGGATGAGCAAGGGAATGGCAAGCCCTGGAGGGGAGTGTGGGGGAGACAGTTTATCTGCTAAAAGGGTCTAGGGCTCTTTTTGATTTGGCTACTTTAGAAGCCAAACTGACAGTTGTGGCCAAGCCTAGTGCTGCTCTTTCAGTCAGATAAAATCATCCCTGATGAGTCTTTTGGAAGAAGATAAGGCAGCCCCTCTGAGTCCGGTCCACTGCTGCAACCTTGAACCTCACGAAGGATCTGGGCATGGGACAATGGGAACTTCTTTCTGCCAACTCACTCTCCACACTAGATAGAGGTTTGGGTTGGCTTTTCAGTGGGCAGCTTCCATCCATCGAAGCCAGAAATGCTTTCCAAGAATTCTCTCACATTCCCATAGACAAGTGAGCTTTGATTTTTCTGCCCTCCCTCCATGCCTGTGGAGATCCACACTTTTCTCAGAGGGAGAAACCAGGGCAGCACTGGACTTCCCACGAAACAGTGGTCATCAAGTAGAAGTAGGGGGTCTGTGTGTGGCTGCGGGTTCAAGGGGTGTCCTTTTCTTGCCGCAGATACCTTCTTTGTGCCTTCTAGAGTAGCCTGTTGTGTTTATACCTCCTTTCTCCACTGCTTCTTACCCTCAGCAATCCTAGTTCTCCCTGGAGAGGGAGGGAGCTTCAGCTGAGTCTGGGGAAGGGGGTTCAGTGCAGCCTCACTCCAAGACCTGTTCGCTCCCACCTTGGCTTATCCTTCATCTTTGCAGGTTGGGATACCAAACTGAGCCCTCCCCTGACCCTTACCCATGTAGATACCAGTTCTGAGACAGAGTGATTTATACTCTATATTTATAGCCGCACATGTGTACAGCATTTTTCATGAGTTACATAGATAGTGTGATTTGTGTTTTATAGTGCTCTCATTTGGAAATGAGGCCAGGTTCTACTATGAAATAGAAAGAGCACCTTTGTATATTTTGTGACACTGTCTTTTCAACGTGTTCCAGTAGCTGAGCGCATGCCACACCCCCTGTAAATATGTAAGTTAAACCTGGCCCTCTTTGCACACTGATTTAAAAAAAAAAAATTGGATCCTTGTACCGCGTTGATTGTATTTTTTTTTTTTTTACTGGTTATGGGAAGGGAGCAATAAAAAAATCAAACCCCAAAGGAATGTGTTGTTTTCAATTACAGAGAATCAGAAGCTTCCTGGATCTAGTTCCTGAAAATGTGGGGTCTCTTTCCTCAGTTAAGGTCACTACCCCCCTCTCCATCACCAGGTCCAGCTATGTAGTTTGTGGGGCCCCTTGCTCAGGAAGCAGAGGGAAAGTGCCATTATAAGGCACTAAATATAAAGCTTTCCTTCCTTCAGTGGTCTTTCTCTTGACTTAGGGCTTTTTAAAATATTTCTGTGTAGTGCTAGTCTTCTTTCCTTTTTGCAATTGGTTTATTTCACTTAGCATAATGTCGAGTTTATCCATGTTGTAGCATGTATCAGAATTTCCTTTTTTTTTTTTAACATCAAGTTGGCTAACATACAGTGTATACAGCGTGCTCTTGGGTTTGGGGGTTGATTCCCATGATTCATCACTTACAATACCCAGTGCTCATCCCAACAAGTGCCCTCCTCACTGCCCATCCCCCATTCCCCCTCTCCCCCGCCCCCATCAACGCTCAGTTTGTTCTGTTTTGTGAAGTGCTACTCTAAGTAAGAGGTTTACATTTAAATTATTAGCATCAATTTTATGGTTCATCCTTATATTTTGCAATGTCAGTTTTAAATGTAAACATAAGAGCTTCTAGCTCACATGTGGGACTACTGAAATTACACAGCTCATATTTTGTAGCTCATGTTTTTTTTTTTTCCTGCCAGAAAAGTAGGAATGCTGCATAAAACTCATTTTTCCTTTCTCTTCTTGATGGGTGCACATTCTACCAATTCCTACCTTACTGATGCGTAAAGAGGTAGTGAAAAGAAGAGGCACAAGGGGCTGACCTTTCCTTCTATGGCATCATTCCAGCCTAAGTGGGTGACTAACACAGGCAAGTAACGCAAGTGAAAAGGGGTAAGATAGAGGTCCTTAGTCCTTTCTTTCATTGTGTTTGAAGAAAGTTCTGATTTGAATGGAAAGCAGTTCCTCCTGGGGCTGTCAGTACCCCAGCGCACTCCTGCAGATATCACACACTTGTACTTGACATTGAGCCTTGCTGCCCTTAGGTTTGTGGGGGGTTTACCAGAATTCTGTCCTTGTGGAACATTGCCAATACTCCATCTGAATGGGATGGCAAGGGACAGTGGGCATGAGCCTTGCCCATTCCACTCACCCACGCACTGCAGTGTCCCATTGGACTTCACTATGAGATTAAGATTTTCAGAACCCTGATGGCAGAGGATTTTCCTTCTCAGTGTGGGGTCCCTATGTGACTGCATACTCAGAAAGCTGGCCATGCTCACCATCCCATTCAGTCACACTATTCAGAATAAGTTGATTTAAATTAAGAAATGAGTGCAGAAGGACTATAAATTGGTAGCACCTCTTTAGGACAGCTGAAGCATGTGCAGAGGGCTGAGTTGGTGCTATAGAGTGACGATAAATTCAGGGTTGGGATTGCTTGGGGAGCTGGGTCTCACTCTTGGCTGTGTCATCTTCTGGTCATTTTCTAGCCAAACTGTTAACATCCCTCAATGTCAGCTTCCTCACCTGGACTATGGAACAGTACTGCATGGTTTCTTAAGATGATTAAAACTAGGTAATGTATGTAAATATTTAGCCCAGGTCTGGTTACTCTAAGTGTTTGGTGTATATAGTCATGGCTTAAACTATAGGGGACCTAACGTGACAGCTGTACCGGATACACTTCCAATGCTTGAGAGCATTTTTCTCATCTGAGTATTTCCACAGTGAAATGCCAAGTCACAAATGCTGCTCTCAACCCAAGACAGAGAGGCCAGAATGGGCCTTCGATTCATTATCAGGACGAGGCGGACAAGTGTCATGTGACTCATCTCCAAATGGACCTGAGCCAGTGGGAAGACTAAGCTAAGAATCTGCAGCCAGGAGACAGGACGCAAAGAGCACTTAGCATTTCAGACACTGTTGTGCTGCTTCTTTTTTTTTTTTTTAATTTTTTAAATGTTTTTTATTTATTTTTGAGAGACAGTGTGAGCAGGGGAGGGTCAGAGAGAGAGGGAGACACAGAATCTGAAGCAGGCTGCAGGCTCTGAGCTAGCTGTCAGCACAGAGCCTGACGCGGGGCTCGAACCCACGAACTGTGAGATCATGACCTGAGCCGAAGCTGGACGCTTAACCAACTGAGCCACCCAGGTGCCCCCTGTTGTGCTGTTTCTAAGGAGAGATTCCCTTTCTAGTCCCAACCTAAAATGCAGAGGTAGATATTGCTTTAGAAAGGTTTTGACATTATTTTCATCTAAGGCTAAAAGTCCAATAGTTATAGGAAGTTCACAAGTTGCCCTTGTCATTTGCTCCATCCCTCCCCATACTCCTGTCTGGTTTTCCAGAAACAACCTTTCCAACTCCTTGGATGCTTTCTTCTACTATTTTGGTCCATAAGCACCATATGATTGTAATGGGTTTTTCTTATGCATCTCTTCGCCTGTTCTTCAGTAAATGAGGTTTATCTAACACATCCCCCCACTGTCACTCATTTTCTGAATCAGTAGTCAATATTAACATCATTACGATTAATATGATTTACATTATTATGATGATGCAAAACATTATTTTCTTTTAATTTTTTTCATCAGTGATGTCATACACTTATAAGTAATTTTTCCCAATTGCTTCAAAGCATCTGACAACTTTTGGGTTCTTTCTCTTTTTTCATTTTTTTTAAAACCCTTATCCTCTTATGCAGTATAGAAGAGTGTTTTGTCTGCTTTTTGAGCAGTTGTCTGTCATCTTTGGCTTTGCCACTCTCCTTGAACAGATACCCTCTTTTCTCAAGTTCATATTTTATTATTTTACTCTCTAGTTTGCATGAATTACCTGAGAAAGGGTACAAATGAAGTGAAATTTTTGTGTTCATGCATGTATGGAAGTTTATTTTATCCTCACACCCCAAGAAAGCCCATCCCAAATTACTGGGCTATAGTGTGAGCAAATAAAATGGTGGTCATTTATAAGGCAGTAAGTTTTGATATTGTTTGTTACACAGCATTAGATTACTGATACAGAACCAACTATTCAAAGCATAGCATTTTACTTAGGTCTAATGTTTCCCCTGCACCACATTTCTTACCACATGTCCTTCATATCATTGCTTTTTTGGCTTAATTCCTTGAGAGAATAAATCTCTTCTTGCCTGGAGCCGATCACAGGTCCACCAGGGTGCATTATTTAATTTTTAGTTTCAGCTAAATGTCACTGGTGTGTCATCGTAGCAGAAAAAATCATCCTTAGGTACTGGCTAATGTACTGCTTATGAATAGAGTATAAATTACACTGTCAGCTAGTAAAACTATGCCTTCACATTCAGTTCAATTTAATTACGTAAGATCCTATGGGGATCTGGGATCTGCTGGTGGGGGTGCTGAGGTTGTAGTTTTACACTCTAACAAAGGCTTGACTGAAGTCGTAGAGAGTCAGTAAATAATAAAATAACATTTCTTTCTTTCCTTACAGAATTTTGAATCAATTGGAAAATAAGACATAGAAGACAGACTGATGGAGATGAAAATATACATTTTATTACTAAGGAGATAATATATCTTCGGGGTGGGAGAAAGCTTCTTAACATTCCACTTTTGAATTAAACCAATTTGCTTAGCCAATCATAGGCAGAGGTGAATGCTGCAGGCACCCCCATGGAGTAGGCCAGCCCTGATATTACTACCACAGCTGACCAAACTGAGTGGGACCCTGTGTGTTCCAAAGCTGAGCAGGATCCCTTTCTTCTCCCAGACTTACCCACCAGATAACTGGGATGCCCAGATTATGACTGCCATGGAGGTTTCAGGGGAGTTGTGGGTCCCCACTGACACCATAGACGGAGTGGGAAGACCACCTTCCACAACGAACAGCATTTGAGACCCCTAGATAGGTGTTTTCCATGCATCACCCCATTTACTGTCACTGGAGCCTAAAGAGACAGGAGTTATTTATGCACATTTAATGAAGCAGATTCAGAGAACTTAGCTGCTGGTCCAGGATGATGGGATCCGAATAGAGTCCAATTTCCCTTCTGATGAACCATGCTGCCTTGTGACTCACTGCCCTCCAGATTATAGGACAGGTTACAGTCATATTGGAGTTGAATGTCAAGGCACTGTGGGGCGAAGAAGCTTAGAGAGAGGGAGTGGAACAGTCTAGGAATAAGGAATGAACACTCTGGGACTCAAGTCGTATCTGATGTGATAAACAAGTGCTGAATACGACTTTCAGTATCACCCTGCCAAGGCCAACTCCCTCGTCCTCACAGGCGCCCTGGTTTGGGCTCCCCACCACCCAGTGAAGTCCGTGTGTGACACAACACAAAGCAAAGCAAACAGATCACTCCCCAGGCATCCAGGGCTGAGGGGAAAAGAGCACCATGTTCTCACCACAGGCCACCTCAGAACCAGTTGCGGACCTTGAGATTTCCTGGTGGAGGGAGCAAGGTCTCACTTTTCTTCCCTCTGAAGTTTTAGTCCCGAGTAACCAATAGGGAAGCTCTACTCCGAGAACTCTTTGCATCCCGTGCCATAATCTATCTTACCCTCCACCATTCTGTCTGAAAACAGGGAAACTTGTTCCTTCCTTGATCTTCCTAACACCCTTATTTTTGCTCTTCAGGATAAAAGGAAGAAACTAAGAATCTAGATGTGGTGGAAGGAAGAAATCGTTTTTTTTGTTTTTTGTAATCTTTTAATATTTTTAGAAATGGATAATACTCTAAACAATTCAATAACCATGAAAGAAAAGTTGATTGCCTTCACAAAAATGCGGGGTTGTGATACAAGAGAAAATTCTTTTAAAAAAGACTTTCAGGGAATAGATAATTCTCATGATAAAGAGCTTATTCTAGGACAAGGGACGAGGCAACTCTGGGTGTGTGTCACAATTCTGTTTATAAGTCTAATTCAGACACAAAGTTTTTAAGAAAGTATAGATGCTGTTCACTTATATCTATAAAAACAAAAAAAAAATTTTTTTAAATTCCAGCCCAGTAGTAAATGAAATATTGAGAGATGTAATATCAGAAGTAAAAGGAAGGTTTAATATGAAAAATCTACTCAAAATTCACATCACTATCTCTCCTCTTGAAAGATACTGTTGAAAAATTTGATAGATTTCAATGTCCACTTCTGATTTATGTTTATAATAAACTTTGATTTAAAAAATATGCTTTCTTTTTTATGGTAAAGAACATCCACCTCAACACCCAACATCTGGCTAGTATAAACAAGAGTCAACATCACACTTAAAAGTGACACAGCAAAGGCACTCCCATTAAAATCAGGAGCAAGACAAAGATTCAAGTTACTACCACAATTATTTGCCATTATTCCAGAAGTTTTAGCCATTCCTAAGTAATTCAAGGAGGAAAAAATTCCCATTTACAATAGTACCAACATTTTTATCGATTCATGAATAAACGTAGGAAGAAATCTGAAAAGAGAAGGAATCAAAATTAATGTTTATATTTATTTTTGAGAGAGAGAGAGGGAGAGAGAGAGAGAGAGCATGTGAGAAGGGAAGGGGCAGAAAGAGAGGGAGACACAAAATCGGAAGCAGGCTCCAGGCTCTGAGCTGTCAGTACAGAGCCTGATGTGGGGCTTGAACCCACACACCACGAGATCATGACCTGAACCGGAGTCGGTCACCTAACCAACTGAGCCACCCAGGCACCCCAGCAATTAAAATTATATGTATAATGTAATCTTTACTAAATTTAGTAGAGACAGTGAGCAACTTTTTAAATACTTTCTAAAACTTTCAATTTAGCATAAGCTAAATTTTACAATCAGGAAAAGACAAATAACAATAAAGATAAAATTTCCTAGAGAGAGAGAGAGTGCAGCTGAGAAGAAACAGCGGGAAGTTTGCAGGGGAGTGTTGGGAAAGGAATGACTTGAAATGAGGGGCACACCCTCCTCTCTCAACGATTTCTTAGGAAATTCTACTTCCTGGAATACATCTCTGTTCATCCAGAGATGGCTGTGATGGTCTCTCAGAAAACTGCAGGTCAAATTCCTCAGTGAGTCAAGCTGAAACTTGCTGCAATCAGGTGGCTCTAAGACAGAGGACAGCATGCACCATGATAATGTTTTCCCAGCTGGGTGAAGTCCTTAATCCCAGAAAGCGTGACAATGGGCTCATGGCCCAGCTTTTCTCAGTGAGACATGGTCCCAGCCCAGGGCAAAAATGAATCTTTTCTGGCCAACTCTATTTTTTACTTCTGGTTTCCTAGTGTCAACTTGGGGAGAGTGGAAAAGAGATTGTGTGTGTGTCTGTGTTTGTGTCTATGTGTGTCTGTATCTGTGTGTGTGTGTGTGTGTGTGTGTGTGTGTATACAAAAGAGTCACTATATTTTCCAGACATTTCCTTCAAAATTCACTCTCTGTCTAGGCTAACAGGAAGTCAGGCTTACTCCCAGTAACTTTTTTTTTGTAATGTTTGTTTATTTTCAGAGAAAGAAAGAGTGCAAGCAAGGGAGGAGCAAAGAGAGAGAGGGAGAAAGAGAATCCGGAGCAGTCTCTGCACTGTCAGCACACAGCTCAATGCGGGGCTTGAACTCACAAACTGTGAGATCATGCCCTGAGCTGAAATCAAAAGTAGGATGCTTAACTTACCAAGCCACCAGGCACCAGGTTCCTGTTGACTTCTGAGGGTCTCTTGGAGTGCTTGCACCTTCTGGTCGTGATGGGTCATCTTTGTCTTTCATGAAACTGCCCCTTCTGTCTCCTATCCCAAGCTTCTGATCGACACATTGCTACTTACTTTTTTGGTGCCGCTTCACACTTTTGTTTATGTCTTCAGAGCGTCCAAACTAGCTGTTTAAAGTCACAGGCTTTCCTAAAAATTTGAACATGTCATTGAGTGGACAACGCAAGAAGGAAAACTTTAATCTCAACTCAGAGCCACATGGGATCCCTGGCGGGCCTTCTTGTCCAGCTGTCTCCTTGGCTTACCTTTCAGGTGCTCAAGCAGCTCCTTCCTCCCAGATCTCAGCCTCAATTAATTCCTCCCTCCCCCCAAACCCAGGGACCTCCAGACTCCCTCTGCCCCACATGTCTATAGAGGAATCCCCCATCAACGAACACCTTAGCAACCCAAGACTGGCACATTTGCCCTTTGCTGCACAGAATAGTGGAGTTCCATCTTCAGAATTGCAGCGTCCAGGCGAGGCCTCGGCTAAACATGAGGAAGCGCTTCTCTATGGAAAGCAGTCCCCTCCCGTCCCCTAGTTCTGGGATGACGTCTATGGGTCACTTACTCCAGGAATGTTTTCAACTCTGCAGAACCAGTCTGAACGACAGCCCCAGACCGCATCCCAGTGTTGACAATTCAGCGGGTTGAAGCCCTGGAATCTGCAGGTTTAGAAAATTCCCGAAGTGACTCTAATGCAGATGATCGTCAAATCATGTTTGTAAGACCTCTGCCGGCGGGGCCTGCCAGGCCCAGTTGGTTAAGTGTCCAAAGCTTGATTTTGGCTCTGGTCATGATCTCACAGTTTGTGAGTTCAAGCCCTCCATCGGGCTATGTGCTGAGAGTACAGAGGCTGCTCAGGATTCTCTCTCTCTCTGCCCCTCCCATGTTTGTACTTTCTCTCTCTCAAAATAAATAAGTAAACTTAAAAAAGAGTTTATAAGATCTCTGCCCCTGGCAAAGTGCAAAAATTAAGACTCTTTTAACACAACTTTCCAGACCTTCTCATCCTCCTTCCTTCACTCCTTCCCTTCTTTCCTCTCCTCCTCCTCCTCCTCCTCCTGTTGTCTACACACACAAAGGTTAGTCATTTCTGGGTGGGAAGAAATATTGATAAGAAAATTATATGCCATTATATATACTATGTATTTATATTATGTATCTATAATTATATAGTCACTTATAAGAATTTATTAAAATTACAAATATGCATATATTTATCTCTCCTCCCAGTTTTTGACCTTGAACTTATATTATTTGGTCACGAAATGATAAAGAAAAGAAAACCTCAAATGACTCCCAGGACGTGTGTCAGTCGGGAACCTGAGTTTGTCCCCTTGCTCAAAGATAAGGCTTCATCTCTTAAAATCTTATCTAAGTCCCAAGTGACTGTCAGTCAGTGCTGACCAAGGACAGGATCTTCTCATGAGTTTGGCCTGCTGAGCTCTGAACTTGGAAAGGAAAAAAATGCTCAAGGTGAAAGGCCACCTGCCTCAGATCTGCAGGGTGGGACCTGAATCATTTTTTTCCTCTTTCCCTCTCCACCTCCCACCTTCTTGCCCTACAAGACTCCTGGGGCCTCTGTGGCACCGTGGTGAGTGTGGACCCTCTCAGATGCGCCCACTCAAAGGCATGACTCTGGACTCTGATCATGAGGGAAGCAGAGACGGGGACTAATAAATCTTTCTTCACAGGAGCATTGGGAGAGGTGAATGAAACGCCATAAGTGTCCTGCAAACCATATGCCAGTCATTTCTTCCTCCCAGGGAACCTTAGTAAATCCTGGTGTGTCGGGACATGCATTGAGCACCCGACGCACAGATGACAGACGTGTATTCCTACTTCCGAGAAGCTTCAACCATCCAGGGAGGGAGACGATGGCAGTGCAGAAGCTTTGCTAGGGCAGGAGGAGCCAGGCCAAACTGGGAGCTAACCCTCTCCCCTCCTTAAGGGTTCTGTGACCAGAGGCAAGTTATTTAACCTCGGGGACCCACAGGCTTCTGTCTCAGAAATGTGAAGATACCGTTTTCACAGGGTTGTTGTAAGGATTAAATGAAATTTCCCCCAAGGTCAGGTACGGGCATCTTCCCTTTAAAGCGTTTGCTCCATCTACTTGCAAGCTGTGCAATCAATCCGTTCACACCGCCGTCTACTTCCGCTTCATCCTAAGCGGCAATCTTTGTGAAATCCCGGGTTTGGTGTGTGAGTCCTATTTTTGTTTCCTAAGGGACATTACAACGAATGCACAGTTATTAACAGTTTTAAAGTTCATGTGGGTCAGAAACATTTCCTGTGCCCCCGGGATATAAATACTACACTCAGGACAGTATCGAGTTTCATAATTAAAGCACCTAGCACGTTGCTTGGTGCGTAGTAAGGCTTCAATGCACACAGTTCTGTTGATGCTGAGGAGGTGAGAGGAGCCCATGTCTTGGAGGTGGGGGTGGGGGAGAGAACAGTGTATCTGAAAACAGCACTGAGGACTGAGCTGTCTGCCTCCGGACACAGTCACCAGGAGAGGACTTGAGGGGCGGTTGGGTGGGGTCCGGGGAAAGGGAGGTGCTTCCCAAGAAAAGGGAACAAAGGCCAGGATCAGAATGAGACCTTAGAACTTCGAGGAATTGTTGCAAGGACTGCTTATAAAAAATGAACCTGGAGAGATAGATAAGGCAACTCAGATAAAGATACAGGAGGACGTGCATGTTCTCTGAGGAGTTTGGACTTGATCCTGATGGATATGAGGACACTTGCTGAGAAGTCATGTGTTCCCATTTACAGCCTAAGAAGATCTCAGAGCATGCTCAGGGTGGCTCAGTGCAGAGGTCTCCACAGGCTGTATGCACCAAGACTGCCTGATAAATCTGTAAAAACACCTCTCAGCCTCCCAAGCCATCATTTACTCATTGGTGCTTCCAAAGAATGCAGCCCACATGGTACTATTAGTTTATTTCAGCAGAGATGAGCACGTTGCTTCTGATATCAGCTTCTACTGTCCAGAAGAGCCCCTCAGCTGCCTCTGTCCTTGCAGTTCAGACTGCTCGCATCTCTGGCCTCAGGGCTCTGGATGGGCTCCGCACCAGTCTCCTTGCTGGTCACACTTGGATTCTTAAATGTCGATGTCTACAGGGTCCCAAGCAAATCTTTTACTCCTACTAAGTCCCTGTTTCCTCCTCTGTCAAATGGAGATAACATTCATACATCTGCCTCAAAGGTTTGTCTCGGGGATTACGTGAGATACCGAATGGACAGCATTTTGCTTTACTGCATGGTGCATGGTAGAAATTCAATAAGAGTTTGGTATTATTCTTATAGCTCTCGCTCCACCTCCCTTCTCTAATCTATGGCTGCCTAAGATACCCAAACTCTATCAGTAAATAAATTGACCTGGTATTAGTCATCACCCTTTTGGACAGAGTCCGTGGGAGCCTATCCTCAGAGTGCAGAGATCTGTCCTCAGCCCTGAGTTGACACAGGCTGGCCAGTAGGCTGACGCCTTTCAGGATTAAAGTGTGGATCTATACTTCTCCCACCCCAAGCTCAACCTTCCAGCAAGGGAGAAATCCCCCTCTTTCACCTCTTGGTTAGCCTGGCCCTAAACTACTAAAGTATGTGCTCATTAGCTGTGGTCATTCTTCCATGTCCCAACCAGCTTTAGATTGCCGATTATAGAGGCAACTGTGGATCCACTGAGTGGGATACTGGGGTGTGGGAGGGTGGCTGAGGGCAGGGCTAAGGCATTATCCTATCAGGGCATAGGGACAGTGCTTGGAGCCGACACCTCTGACATGAAGCCCTCACATCCAGCACGAGTAGAAGCTTCTCTTACAGCAAGGGATGATGCGTGGGTACGGAGTGGGAGTGGGGTGGTGGAAGAGGACACAGAGAGGTCTCAGATTTCCCATGCCTCTTTCCTGGCCAGTATTTTAGAACTCCTTTCAAATCAGCAGGTTAATGTAGCACAGCAAGGCCACATCAGGCTGGTCCCAGACTGCTGCTTGGGATTAATGTATCATGAAAGAAATCAAGAAGGTGGCCAGAGACCAATTAGAAAGTCAGTGGTGGTGGGGATAATAGTCAGCAGGGATTTCACATCCCTATAGGGCTTTCCATGTACCCTGGGGCTCTTCTTCCCCCATCTCCCCCTCCCAACCCACCAACAAGTTTTACCTCTCAGCCTAGTCCCTTTCAAGAGTTTGGTCCGGAGAGTGACTTTGAGGAGGAAAAGCTATGCAGCGTACCAGAAGCTTATGAGTTTGGGGAAATGCTAGACTGGGTTTGAATTCTGGATTTGCCATTGACCATCTATGAGGTATTGGTCAAGTCTCTTAACCTCTTCGAATCTCAGTTTCCCCAGCTGCAACACAGGGCCATGCTGACACACCCAGAAGATGCAAGGGTAAATGTATTAGTATTTACAAAGCACCTGACAGTAGATTCCACTGATGCTTGTTACACTCAAGTTAATTCTGTCTCACATTTTTTTCCAAATGAGTCACAGTTTTTTTAATTTATTTTCTGTTTATAAAGCAAAAAATCCATTTATTCATCTGTGTATGACACGGTACACAAGAGGCAAAGTATTTCACATCATAAGTTTCATTTCCAACTCCTTGGAATGTTCATTTCTTTGGCTAAAAGGAGAGGCTAGAGGTGAGAGGCAAGCACTGTTTGGTCACTGAAATACGAATGGGGAGGGGGCAACGCTAACATCATCCTCTCAGGGATAGGCATAAGGGGACTGTTGGTCACAAGCTATTTTCTAGAATCATTAGCTGGAAACAAAGTTGTGCCCCTCCTGGTCATCCCCACCACACAGGGCCAGCGGCACTTTCTGGTTGTCGCCCATCGTGTCCTGCTGGCTGCAGTAGTTACAGACACTGCCGTACTTCCTCTTGAATTCAGACCTAATTTTCAACATGTCCACTTCACTTCGAGAGACCACGATTCTCATCAGGACTTTATCGAAAGTCCCCTTGCCCTGTATGGAGCAGTACAGTCAGTTGGCAAAATAGAGGATCTTGTTCTGAATACAACAGACCAGGTTCAGGAAAGCATTTTCCAGGTTTCTCCTTTGACTTCCTTCTTTATGCTCTACAACATGTCACAAGGGCTGTAGCTCCTGTACCTGTCAAATACTTTCTGGAGATAACACACTCTGCTAGGTCATGATGCTGATCCACTTGGGCACATCCATTCCTTTCCTCTTCACTCCAGCAGCATAGAGATCCTGGGCATCTTGGTCAATCCATTCATAGTCAATGACAGAGCCCTCCTCTGCTCTTCTACCTTTTGAAGGGCAACCATCAGCTTATGGAAGTCACCAGATGTGTCAGAAATGATGTCCTTCTCCAGATCAGTCTTGTACATTTCCTTGTAGACTTTGTTCATTTCTTGAAGCTCTTGGTTGGTCCTTGAGCAGAAGATGTCAATAAGGGAGTCCTCATCAGTCCCCAGCCTCTACATGGAGGCTTTCAGATCAGAAGCATTACACTGAGCAGGTGTTTTCAATTAGGCTCCATATTATACTCTCCAGGTGACCAGACAAGGGTGACTTCAGTGCAAATGCAAGTTCCTTTTTGGTCCTCTTGTAGGTGAAGGCAATATCCTATCTCTGTTCAATGCTGCAGTTGTTTAAAATGTTGACAATGGTGATCTCACCCATACCTTTGGTCTTGATGGCCATTTCAATGTTCAGAGCATCATGCTCAGCATCAAAATTGGTGTATACTTTGACCAACCTGTATGCACTTGGGGGTGTGGAATGATTACCATCCAAGCTGAGCTTGCATAGAATTTCATAGACAGCAGATATTTTGAAAGAAGCTGGGCTGGGCACCGAGAACTATGAGTGTACTCAGTTGTGGAGCCCATAGTTTATTTTTTATCACCTTAGTAGGAATGACAGAGAAAGTGGCTTACGTCAGGAGTTTTTGAGGAAGCTTTCTAGTGGGTTCTTGGGCAAAGATAATAATGATGATGATAGACCACACATGGAGTTTTCACTGTGTGCATGGCCCTGTTCTAAGTTCTTTACATGGGCTGCCTCATCTACTCACCCACCTGCTCTGTGAGTCAGGGACCACTATCATCCTTACCTTACAGACGAGAAGATGTGCCCACATCCTCCAGAGAGTATGCCTACCTCTTTATTCCTGCTGGGTTGTTCCTTTGTCTGTTAAAGAGTGGCTTTGGTCTTCTCATGAGTTTTTAAAAACAATTTATTAAGGCAAAATTCCTATCGCATAAAATTAACCATTTTAATGTGAACAATTCAGTGGCATTTAGTACATGCATGATGTTGTGCAATCCCTGCTTCTATCTAGTTCCAGAACATTCCCATCACTTTCAAATGAAACTGCTTGCCCGTTAAGCAGTTTCTTCTTGTTACACCTTCCAACCCCTGGAAACTGGCCATCTATGTCCTCTCCCTATGGATTTTTCCAGTCTGAATATTTCATGTGAATGGAATCATACAGAATGTCACTTTTTGTTTCTGTCTTTTTTCACTTAGCATCATGTTTTTGAGGTTCATCCACACTGTGATATGCATCACTACCTTTTTATGACTGAATAGCCCTCCACTCTATGTGTACACCACAGATTGCTTATCCTTTCATCCATTGGTGGAAATTTGGGGTGTTCCTGCCTCTTGGTTACTGTAAGTGAATACTTGACTGAAATAGACCTCCTTCTGATTTGAGACAGTCAATGAACATGAAATTATAAATAAAGCCACTTGGGAAGAACTCCCCATTTATAATGTATATGCCACACCAGATTTCCTGCAGAATTAAGAAGGAAATAGGATTCATGCTTTCTAAGTATTCTCTGTCTGCTAGTGCATTCATGTACACAACCTTTGCTTCCTCATTTAATCCTTGCAACAGCCTATGATGTAGATATTCTGATGCCCATTGTACAGATGTGAAAACTGAGGCAAATGGAAATAGATCTCTTGCTCAAGGCAGGTCTCTAAGATGTAAAAGCCAGATCATATGGCGTCAAAGTTCCCACACTCTCTTTTAAAGAGTGGAAACAAAGTTTAGTTCAAATGCAATGAAAAATAAAAACAAGCTAAAAATGATTACATTAATTTAAACCGGAGCTTCTTTTGCCTCTGTATATTTAAGCCACTGGAACTGAAATATCACACGGGCCTTTAGTAAACTACAGCAGAACTCTATTTTATAGAATTTCAGTGCCTGTTGAAGAGTCACTTGACTCTTTTATCTAATATCAATTTGGAGAGGCAGTTTTCTCTTCCTCCTTACCCTGACCAGACACCCAACAGATTTTCAGAGCTGTTTCTAGCCTCGAGCTGACAGTTCTTACTCCAAGTTCTGAAGTTCTAGATTCTACCAGGTTTTAGGGTCTGACCCTCTAGAGTTCAGAGGATACCATGAATGCTTCTGATTTTAGTTCTTCAGAAGGAAAACAACAGGTGGAAGAAGCCTGGTTACCAAGGGTTTCCGTATAGCAGGCCAACAGTGGGAAACCAGCTGCTGAGCTCTCGAACATAGCTTTACCCCTGGCAGCCAGAGCTGCTGTGACACCTCCTGGAAGTCCAAACATCTTAAGCAGAGTGGTCATGCCAGCCCCAACCGGAGATGCTGAGCAGAGCCAGATTAGACAGCAAGTTTTAAACTGCATACTTTCAATGATCTAGCAGTTCTACTTCTGTGAATGTACCCCAAGGAAATTAGTATGGAAAATGCAGATCTGACTACAAGGACTTTTTCTCGGAATTTTTGCAATAACCAAAAATCATAGATAACCTAAATATTCCATATGGCAACATTGAATAAGCCAAATACAATATACCCATGTAATGTAATACAATTTAGCCATTAGAAGTATGGTAAAGAAATATAAAGTTTTTGACATAAAAAGTTGTCTTGTTAAGTGAAAACAAGAGTTCAGTCAAAAATGTTTACAAGGTAGTACTGACTGCTAATCTAGCAACATCTATCTACCTCCAAAGTCTTGAAGTATAAACCCTATTAACAATGGGAGTCCTCAGCTAGGGAAATTATGGAGATTTTTGTACTTTCTCATATTCTCTAGATTTTTTTTTGTAATTTACATGTTACTTTTGTAATTTGTAAAAATATATATATATGTATGTATATATATACATATATATATACATACATATATATATATGTATATATATATAAACAAAAATCAAAATAGAGCCAGAATCTCATAGCTTTGTTTGGAGAAAAACATAAGATCCTGTTACTGTAATAGAATTTGCTTTCCAGAGGATGAGACCTGTGAGACTGATCAATCTAGATAGCTGAGAGTGGATGGTATTGTGGCGGTGACAGTCCTTTTCCAAGGACTGCTGCCTGCTATGGGGTCAGGCTCTTGTGGATGGCATGTTCCCTGAGTAGCTAAACAGCAGGTATCAGCCAGCTCAGTGAGCATAGGAAGGACCCAGGGCCTTGCACGGACTTCCCATTTATTACATGTTTTTTAATTAATTGATAGAGCATCTTGACCCCCTTTAGAGGTCCCTCCAAGAGCCAGGAAGGAGATCTGTTGATACCTCTCCACTTTTCATTAACTGCTTCAAATAGTGAAGGTCTAGCAGTACTTTGAAACCACTCATAAAGATGAGCATTTTCTTTTTTTATGCTTCATTTGTATTCATACTTGGCATTAGGGCACTAGCACTGACTTGGGGTTATAAAGCCTTCTACTCCTGAAAGTTCCTGACACCATTGGCTTTCAAGTATGTGAAAACAGCAACCACATAATGGGGAGTCGGGAGGTGGACAGGTGCACATTTATATTATGCTCTGCATCCACCCTGAAAGATAAGATGATCTGGGGTGAATTATTCATCTATCTGGGTGCTGGTGTCTGCATTTTACAAACAGGAATAACAGAATTGTTGGGAGATTGAAAACATGTGCCCCAATCTCTGTCTCAGAGCATTTGTTTTTTAAATGTCTCCTTCTCTCCTGACCTCTGTCAGAGGCTTTATTTTAAGTAAATGTATGGTATCTTCAAATTTTTAAATTTGAAGCAAGACTGCCATCCGCCAACTGGATGACTTTGGGCATGTTAAATAATTTCTCAATGCCTCAGCCCCTTCATTTATAAAATGGAAATAATAGTGAAACTACTTAATAGGGCTTTTCTGAAGATCAAATAAGTTAAAATATGTAAAGTCCTTAGAATAATGCCTGTCTATATAGGAGTTATATACTATTGTATAAGTAGTAGTAGTATTAATATTATTGTTATCATTATCATGTTCTCATTTTTTAAGCAGGAGAAAAAAGGCATAATTTACACACAATATCCACAACACAAAAATACACCAAAGAATAGATCTAACAAAATATTTACTAAACCTTTAGAATAAAAATTATGAACCTTCATTAAAAGGAAGATGATAATGAATAAGTGTTGTATACCATGTTCATGGATAGGGAGACTAATTAGCATAAATTTCTATTTTGAGTCTCCATTTCAAGTCTCCAAATATTTCAAGATCTGATATGTAAATTACCTCACTGAAAAATTCTTTTAGAGGCGCTTGGTAGCTCAGTTGGTTAAGTGTCTGACTTTGGTTATGATCTCATGGCTTGTGAGTTTGAGCCCGATATCAGGCTCTCTTGCTGTCAGCACAGATCTCATTTTAGATGCTCTGTTCTCCACCTCTCTGCCCCTTCCCCACTAGTGTTCTCTTTCTCTCTCCAAAATAAATAAACATTTAAAAAATATTTTTAAAAATCCTTTTAGAAAAGCAAAGGGACAGAAATAAGTTAGTTAAGACAATTTTGAAGAAAAAAAAAAGAGAAGTGCCTTGCCTTACCAGACAAATACCAAGATTACAGACACCACCCCACACCCACTACCCTGTGCAGTCAAAAATCTGCATATAACTTTTGACTCACCCAAAACTTTACTAATAGTCTACTGTTGACCAGAAACCTTGCTGATAACATGAGCAGGTGATTAACATAATTTGTGTGTTATATGATTATATATCCTATTCTTACACTAAACTAATCTACAGAAAAGAAAATGGTATTAAGAAAATCATAAGGAAGAGAAAATACATTTACAATACTGTACTGTATTTAAAAAAAATCCATGTACAAGTGGACCTGCATAGTTCAAACCTGTGTTGCTTAAGGGTCAAGAGTAATTATGGACACAGACGAGTTTGACATTGAGGTAAATAGACTTGACTTTCTTCCATTGTGTTAAAAATGTGCTGGGTAGGGGTGCTTGGGATGCTCAGTTGGTTAAGCATCCAACTTTGGCTCAGGTCATGATCTCACAATTTGTGGGTTTGAGCCCTGCATCACGCTCTATGCTGAATGTTTGCTTAGAACCTGGAGCCTGCTTTGGATTCTGTGTCTCCTTCTCTCTCTGCCTCTCCTCCACTCATACTCTGTCTCACTCTGTCTCTCAGAAATAAATAAAATGTAAAAAAATTTTTTAATGTGCTGGGATATTGATCCTGTCAACTCTTGGGGTGGTCTGGGGGCCCTGGGGGGTCCTGGAGCAAGTGAAGCCCTGGGAGGGATCACCAATGTGCAAATAAAGGATTTTTAAAAATGTATTCATGATGTGAAAAGGTTATGAAGCCCTGGAATAGACAAGCAGACTAGAAAGAACGCAAGTAGATCCACATATACATGGAAATTTAGTATCTCCAAGAGCACCATTACTAATCTATTGGGATAGAGGATTATTCAATAAGTGATGTATATATATACATATATATGTATATGTGTATACACACACATATATGTATATATATACACACAAATACATATATATGTATATGTTATAATATAGTTATAATTATAATATATAACTATATATAAAAACTAATTATAATACATAGAGAATAAACTAAAATTGTTTTTTTACCTAACACCATGACAATAATCAATTTCAGATGAATTTAAAACTAAATGTTAAAAGGGAAAATATTACAAATTTTAGAAAGAAAACCCAAGAGAAGTATTTTGACGACATCAGACCAGATAAGAATTTAGCCAAAGCAGAACTAGACATAAAATAGAAACCCCATGGTGGAGATGGGGTGCCTGGATGGCTCAGTCAGTAGAGTGTATGACTCTTGATCCCTTGATCTCTGAGTTTTAAATTCAAGCCCAAGCCCCATATTGGATGTAGAAATTGCTTAAACAAACAAACAAACAAAAACCATGACTATAGTAAAAATTAAGGAACCATCTGGAAAAAGATTTACAGCTTATATCACAAAGAGCTAATTTCACTAAGAAATATAAGCCTTCTTGGAAATCAATAAGGTACCAATAATTTGATACGAACAAATAGATCACAGAAAAATATATACATATGGTCTTTAAAAAAACTAAACGTTTTACTTCAATCTCACTAATAGTAACAGAAACGTAAATGATAAAATTTTCATTACTACACTGAGATCCTATTTTGTTCCTATCAGGTTGGTAAAAATCTGGAAGTCTGATTTATGATATCATCTATGGTATAGAAAACAGACCCTCTTCCAGTGCTGTGGAGAGCAAATTCTTCCAACCCTTATAGAAGGGATTTGGTGATATCTGTCAATATACAGTTGCATATACCCTTTGACTGTGCATTTCCATATCTAAGAATTTGTTCCCTAGACATATATACACACATGTGTATAAAGATAAAAGAACAAGGTTACTCAGGGCAACACTGTATTCACAAAAGTTGGCAAACTACCAAATATTAATCAGTAACTAGTTAAATGTTACTTACATTCCTTCTATGGACTATTGGAGCTGTAAACTGTAAACTCATTAGTACTGATACTAGAATAATCTTCAAGGTATAGATAAAGGGTGAAACAAGCCTACGACACACCACACCCAACAGTGTAGACAGTATGTTAACCCTGGGGTTCAAAGGTGAAAATGTTTATAGTTTGTTTTTATGTGCATAAATAAATTGGAAGGATGCCAAGGGAAACTGGGTGACTGAGACAGAGCCAGAAGGGACTTGTCACTAATGGTCCTTTGTGCTTCTTGAATTTTAAGCTGTATGTATGTATTGTCTCTCAAGTAAAAGATTAATATACTTACATGGAATTTGAGAAACAAAACAGATGAACATACGGGAAGAGGAAATAAAAAGGAGAGGGAAGCAAACCATAAGAGTCTCTTAATGACAAACTGAACAACTAACTGAGGGATGAAGGAGAGAAGTGGGGGTGGTGGGCTAAGTGGGTGGTGGGCATTGAGGAGGGCACCTGTTGGGATGAGCACTGGGTGTTGTAGTGATGGATCCCTAAATTCTACTCCTGAAACCACCATTACACTTCTATGCTTTTTGTTTTTTTAATTTTTTTTAGCGTTTATTCATTTTTGAGAGAGAGACAGAAAGACAGAGAGTGAGCAGGGGACGGGCAGAGAGAGAGAGACACCGAATCCAGGCTCTAGGCTCTGAGCTGTCAGCACAGAGATCAGTGCGGGCTGGAACTCACAAGACCATGACCTGAGCCAAAGTCTTAGGCTCAACTGACTGAACCACCCAGGCTCCCCACACTTATATGTTAACTAACTAGAATTTAAATAAAAATTTGAAGGAAAAAAGAATGAGATAATAATTATTATTACTATCCTAAAAAAGATTAATATATTTAAAATTTAGCAAATTAAGTACATTGAAATTCAGAACATATTTTTAAGTTGATTTATTTATTTTGAGAGAGAGCAAGCGAGCAGGGGAGGAGCAGAGAGAGAGGGAGAGAGGGAATCCCAAGCAGACTCCCTGCTGTCAGCACGGGGCCTGACACAGGGCTTGATCTCAGCAACTGTGAGATCCTGACCTGAGCTGAAATCAAGAGTTGCATGGTCAACCGACTGAGTCCCCCAGGCACTCCAAAATTTAAAATTTCTATACAATTAAAGACATCATTAAAAAGGCAAAAAGATAAGTCCTATACTGGAGGAATGCATGTATTTTCAACACCGGTAACTGCCTAAAGATTGGGATCCAAAGTTCCAAGTCAATAAGAAAAAGACAAACAATTCAATATGAAAATGGACACCTAACAAAACCAAAACATCCACAGAAGAAACCTCCCTGCTCCACTAAATTTTAAAATTCACTCCTAACAATCAGAAAACTATAAATGACAATGAGCCACCAGTTTACTGCTATTAGATTGGAAAGCTGAACAATCCCAAGGGTGGTGAGGATATGAGATGTGGGAACTCTCATCCTGCTGGTGGCGTGTATACAGGTATTTCACTGGAGAGCCGGACAGCCTGCAAAAGAAAACACACACCCCCTTCGACACAGTAGTGGCACTTTTTGGTACTTTTCACAGAAAAGTTTTGGCAAAAGTGCATGAAGGAACACGGACAGAAAATATCCATTCATGTACTGTTTGTACTAACAAAAATCAACAGGAAAATGAATAACGAATGGTATAATTACACAATAAAATATACTGCAATATTCCTACATGTAGTAACATGGGTAAAGCTCAAACACATCGGGCAGGATGAAAAGCAAATTTTAGAAGGATATTATGTAAATAAAAATTTAAAACATTCACAGTAATTTTATGTAATGTTTGTATTTATTTACATTTTTGTAAACATTATAAAATACACTCATATTAAAAATACTAAGTTCAAATAATGCTTACCCCTGAGTGTAGAGGAGGCATGTTTGTCGGTCATATTCCAGCTCTTGATTTAGGCTCAGGTCATGATCATACAGTTTGTGGGTTCTAGCCATACCTTGGGCTCTGTGCTGACAGTTCAGAGCCTGATTGGGATTCTCTCTCTCCCTTTCTCTCTACCCCTCCCCTGCTCATGCATTCTTTCTTTCTCTCTTTTATTTTTTATTAAGATTTTTTAACATTTATTTATTTTCGAGAGGGTGTCAAGAGAGCTTAGAGGAGGCTGGCTGCTTCCCCCAGCCGAGTAGGTCTGCAGATTGCCTGCATCTAGACCAGCTCTGTGACGAGAAGGAACTGGGTCCAACGTAGTGGGAGCGCTCCCAGTTCTGGCAGGCAGGAGCACGGGGCATCCTTTCCTGGTATGTTTCCATTCTTTCGGAAGCCTGTACTCAGGTTGCCTTGAATGTGGACTTGGGGAGAGCCAGGAGCCCAAAGGGCCAGGGCAGGCCTCTGGGCGGCACTCACGGAACAGCCTCTGTCAGCCGCAGGCCCTGTCCCCGTGTCCGGGAGGAGAGGCCGGGCTGGGAGGGTGCTGCTGCCCGTGTTCTTTCAACGCACTGTAGAACTTGTATGTAATGTATCTAAATCAATGCAAATGTATGAATAACAAGTCCAATTCTGAAAGAAAAAAAAAAAAAAAAGCAAGCAAGTGAGGGGGAGAGAGAGAGGAAGACACAGAATTTGAAGCAGGCTCCAGGCTCTGAGCTGTCAGCACAGAGCCCAACGTGGGGTTCAAACCCATAAACTGTGAGATCATGACCTGACCAAAGTTGGATGCTTAACTGACCGACCCACCCAGGAGCCCCACTCTCTCTTTCAAAATAAATAAACTTAAAAAAAAAAACCTCAATCACCAAAAGAACAAAAAAGGTAACATTTTACAAAACTGGTTGGTGGGTACACAAGTATTATTTCCTATACTTTTATAATATTTGAAATAATTCATTAAAATAAATAGAATGTGGTAGAGGTTTAGTGTTGAGTATGAAAGAACACAGATTATTTTGGTCAGTGTTTTATTTCCCAGCACTGCTATTCGCACTGGGACCCTGGGCAAGTCCCATTACCTCTTTAAACCTCATTTCACCCAGCTGCAAAATGGGGAATAATTGTAAGAATTATGTAATTATAATAGTTATAAAGGGTAATAATAGCTATAAGATTAAGTAAGATAAAGATTGAAGAAGGTGATAAATACATGTACATAGTAAGTGCTTAGTTAAGTGTTAACCCACATTATCACATCTCCATTTGACTAGGGCAAGGGCATTCTTGAGTCACTGACTCTCTTTTGAAAATGAAATTTTGTAGGGGTATCTGGGTGGCTCAGCTGGTTGAAAGTCCAATTCTTGATTTTGGCTCAGGTCACGATCTCATAGTTGTGGGATCCATGCTGAGCATGGAGCCTGCTTAAGATTCTCTCTCTCTCTGTGCCCCTCCCCTAATTGTGCTCTCTCTTTCTCAAAATTAAAAAAAATTGTTTAAAAAAAAGAAAATGAGATTTTGTGCATTAGATCCCCAGAACATATACATTTTCTACGTGCAAATTTGTCCTTTGACCCACATCCCAAACTCCTTCACCTGCAAGTGCCTGGTAATCACTATTCTATTCTTTGTTTCCAGGAGTTCAGTCTTGCTTTTTTTAAGTTTATTTATTTATTTTAGAAGGGGAAGATGGGGCAGAGTGGGAGAATCCTGGGCAGGCACAGCACAGAGCCCAGTGTGACGCTCAGACTCACGGACGACGAGATCATGACCTGAGCCGAAACCAAGAGTTGAATGCTTAACTGACCGAGCCGCCCAGGCGTCCCAGAGTTCAGGCTTTTAGATTCCACATATACATGATATTGTACAGTATTTGTTTGGGTCTGTCTGACTTTTCTCACTCAGCATAATGCCTTCAAGTTCTATCCATATTGATGCAAATGGCAGAATGTCCTTCTTCCTCATGGCTGAATAATGTTCCATTTTGAATGTAAGCGCACACACACACACACACACACACACACACACACACTGTCTTCTTCATCCATTTATCCATTGATGGACACTTATATTGTTTCTATATCCTGGCTATTGTGAATAATGCTGCAATAAACATGGGAGTTCAAACAACTTTTCTATATCCTCTTTCCACTTCGTTTGGATGTGTACCCAGAAGTCTGATTGCTGGATCATATGGTAGTTCTATTTTTAGCTTCTAACTATACTGTATTGTTAAGTTTTAGTAATACTGTATAACATACTTGCAAGTGACTAAGAGACTAGATCTTAAATGTTCTCACCACAAAAGAGAAACGATAATTATGAGGAGACGGAAGTGTTGGCTAACGCTGTGGGAGCTATCATACAGCAATACGGAGATATAGCAACTCAACACGCTGTATACTTTAAACTTCACAACGTTACATGTCAATTATAACTCCATTTTTAAAAAGTGAGATTTTAGTCTCATATCTGGATGACATGTAAGTGAAAGTAAGGATATAAGCTTGGAACAGTTTCTTTTTTTAAAGTCTGGTTTTAACAAGAAGCTGAGTTTTTACAAGACCTGCTAATTAAGTCAGCAGGGAGGACACGGTGCTGATTAATCCAGCTGTATCTGCTGGTGGCAGATCCTTGGAAATAACAAAGAGTTGCCAAATTCTCCCAGCACTGGGGGGCCCTTTTGGGGTTGTTTCCATGTAATCTGCCAGAATTCTCAAGGCGGAACTCACAGCAGGCTTCTTGGTACGATGACATTCTTGACCAGTCCTTCTCTATATCAGCATTGTGCCAGGCTGGGGGATCCCATAAAGGTCCCTGGGTCCTCTCAACGATCCCCCTGGGGAGGCAGAGCAAATGCCAAAGAACAAAGCGGACAAAGATAGTTGAGTGGTGAAGACAACGAACCCGGAAATGCAGAGGAGGGAGCGGTTAACAGAGGCTGCAAGAAAGCTTCTCCAGCTTTGGCAGCAGACTAGCAGAAGTTGAAAGCAATGCTCCACAGGAAGCATCGGCTTCGCTGCCCACATGGCTTACCATGTGACTCGATTTAACAAATGGGAAGTTAGGAGAAGTGATGTGAATGAAAGCTTTAAATATGTTTGCACAGTTGGGTTTTTGGGCCATGAGATCGACATATCGAGCATGCTCAGACGCACCCCAGAGCCTGCAAACAAGCCCAGCTGGGTCCAGCCTAGATCAGCTGAACCACAGCCAACCTACAGGTGCCTGAGCAAGAAATAAACGCTTCTGGCTGTGTGCCATTGATATTTTACAGCTGCTTGTGACTCAGTATGGCTGCAACAGTGGTTAATTCACCTGTAAAGTGGGAAAAATATGTATCTTACTTCCAGTGGTATTGTGAGGCTTAAGGGCCACATAAACCAAATGTCTCAGATTTCAACACCTTGAGAATCCTACTGAGGTGACATTAATATTGATACCTGATTGGAGACTATAGATGCTGGCAAGGATGTGGAGAAACGAGCACCCTCCTACACTGTTGGTGGGAATGTAAACTGGTACAGCTGCTCTGGAAAACAGTGTGGAGGTTCCTCAAAAAACAATCCGTAGAACTCCCCTATGACCCAGCAATAGCATTGCTAGGGATTTACCCAAGGGATACAGAAGTGCTGATGCATAGGGGCACATGTACCCCGATGTTCATAGCGGCATTTTCTACAATAACCAAATCATGGAAAGAGCCTAAACGTCCATCAACTCATGAATGGATCAAGAAGATATGGTATATATTCACAATGGGGTACTACATGGCAATGAGAAAGAATGAAATGTGGCCATTTGTAGAGACGTGGGTGGAACTCGAGGGTGTCATGCTAAGTGAAATAAGTCAGGCAGAGAAGGAAAGATACCATACGTTTTCACTCATAAGTGGAACAGAAGAAACTTAACAGACGACCATGGGGGTGGGGAAGGGGAAACGATAGTTGGGGAGAGGGAGGGAGGCAAACCATGAGAGATTCTTGAATACTGAGAACCAAACTGAGGGCTTATGGGGGAGTGGGAGAGGGGGAGCAAGGTGATGGGCATGGAGGAGGGCACTTGTGGAGATGAGCACTGGGTGTTATATGGAAACCAACTTGACAATAAACTATAAAAGAAAGTAAATAAATAAATAGGCAAAAAAGTATTGATACCTGATTTGCAATAGTTCCTCTGCTCATGAAGAAATTCCTTTCTTGGAAAACAGGCAATAAATAGTCCTCATGTTTCTCAGTGCTGGGGTGTGCAGCAGCACCGCTCCAAGCCTGTGTTTTCCATCTCCTGACCAGCTCAGGCTGGCCATTTGGTGGCTGCCATAGAGATTCACTCACAAAGAGCAGAGGACTTGAACTTCATGATGCAGGACAGCTTGGCTCCCTCACTTAACAAATATCTGTGTCAGTGGTACACTGAGTGAGATGATTCATGATTTGTAACTGCTTTGAAAGAGACATGAGGACAGAAAATACTCTCTTCCTCATTTATACTCAGTTGGTGAACTCCACAGCCTGGTCAGAATTTAGTCAGAATTTAGTGAAACAGCTCTTTCAAATGTGGAATGTTTCTAGAATGGCAGGGTTAAGGAGAGACCCTCTGACAGCTGCCACAGTAGACCCAGTTCAGTTCTCCTGCACTGGGGGCCGTTGCTGAGTCTAAGTCCCTAGGGTCAATTTCTTCTCTGCCCTCTGTAAGACCTTGCCAATTCGTGTCCCTCAAGTCTGTCAGGGCTTGTCTGAACCCCAGCCATGAACAGCGATCAAGATACGCTCCCAGAAGACATTCTGGCCTCCACGCAAATCCGAGCACAAGCAGCTTCTTGAGAGGTGGGGTATCCTTTGCTCTCAGTGGGTAGATCAAGTCCTGAGGGGGTCCCTGCTTGCAGAAATAATGGACAGAAAGGGCCAAGTAAATGGTAGGTAGTCAAGGAGTGTTCATTCTCTTCCACTTTCTGGAGGACAAGAAACGTGAGATGGATTGTGGAATCGTTGGAATAAAAAAAGAAGGGGGCCTGAGTCTCTGTGCCCAATGTGAGTGAAAAAAAGTGCAGTCTTTAAATATCAGACCTCAAAGTCAGCTCCGCGACACCAGAATGAGACCAGTCAACTGAGCCCAGGTGGTCTGCGGATTGGTTGGGGTTATTAACAAGTAATACAAGCCAGGTATGCCCGCTCTGGGGGATTGCAAACCTGTGGGTCTCAGACACCCTTGCGGTGATGAGATTATTATAAGACCTCCCAGAATTCCTATAAATATTTCATAAAGTCCTAATGAGCACGATTTTTCTTATATTTGTGACTCTTCTTCAAATGTGATCATTATTTATTTAAAATTGATACTAATCCCCTCTGAGATTTTTTTTTTAAACTAAGACTTTCATTTTTAGAGCAGTTTTAGGTTCACAGTCAAATTCGAGCAAAGACAGAGAGATTTCCCATGAAACTCTTGCCCCCACACTGAGTAGCCTTTCCCATAATCAGTATCACCAGAGCGGTATATTTGTTACATTTGAAGAACCTGTATTGACATGTCATTATCACTCTAAGACTATAGTTTTATTATGGCTTCCTCATGGTGTCATAGGGTCTAGGGTTTGGACAAACGTGTAATGATGCGTATTCATCATCATGGTATCATACAGAATATTTTCACTGCCCTAAAAATCTTCCATGTTCCATTTATTCATCTCTGCCCTTCACCATCACACACTCTGGCAACCACTGAACTTTTTACAGTCTCCATAGTTTTGTCTTTTCCAGAATGTGGTATAGTTGCAATCATGTAGTATGTGATGCTTTCAGATTGGTTTCTTTCACTGAGTAATATGCATTTAATTTTCTTCCATGTTTTCTCATGGCTTGACAGTGCATTTCTTTTTTGCTCTGAATAATATTCCACTGTCTTGAAGTACTACAGTTATTATTTATCTAATCTCCTCCTAAAGGGCATCTTGTTTCCATGTTTTTGGTGATTACTAATAAAGCTGTTGTAAACATCCATGAGTAGGTTGACTTACTAGGAGAATGACCCATGGTGTATCTAGTGCTTTAGACTTGGCCTGTAAGGAATCATCTCAGTCTCTGGGGCACCTGGGTGGGTCAATCTGTTAAGTGTCCAACTTTGGCTTAGGTTATGATCACGCAGTTCATGAGCTCAAGCCCTGCATCAGCTCAGAGCCTGAACCCTGCTTCAGATTCTGTTTCTCTCTTTCTCTCTCTCTCTCTCTCTGTCCCTCCCTGGCTCACACTCTGTCTCTCTTTCTCTCAAAAATTAATAAACGTTAAAAAATTATTTTAAAAAATCAGCCCAGTCTCTCTAAGTGACATGTTGCAGCTGTTTGCCACTCTGTAAGCACCAAGAGCCATTGGATGGCCACGTTCAGCTTCTTGACCTATTGATAGATCAACTGTTACTCAGGTGGCCACATTCTCTGGATCTCTCTTTGCAAAGTTTCCAGAAGACAAGCCCATGTCTGTTCAAAGCTGGCATTTTCTAAGCTCACTCATGGCTGAGTTCCTTGGTCATGCTAACCAAGTGGGCCATCAGAGGTCCTCCTGTCAACGGGAGCTCTCCGCTCCACTCTCTGTGCATGTCTTCTCCTCCAGACCCTTGTTCAGGGTTTTTTTGTTTTTGTTTTTGTTTTTTTGTTTTTTTCCCATCAGACATGCCTCTCTGATCTGCCTGACCAAAATCTTGCCCAGCTGGCAGGACTCAGCCCCCACCTCTTTGACTGTCCCTCACTTCCTAACTACCACCATTGCTCTCCATCGTAGAAAGTCTTGAGTCTCTTGTATTTTCTTGGTAATGGGTTGCAAGTGTATGTACATCACACCCAGATATGCATTGGAGATATATTTTCTTTAGTTTGTCTATAATCTAGACTTACTTTTGAGTGTGCATTTCTTATGTATTGGTGGGGATGGGTAGGGAGTGAAGTGAGGGAACTATTTAGTCCAAAGTAATAAACTAATACAGTGTCTTTGGAAGATGTTCAGTTTCTTTATGTAAAATGTGTCCTCTTTAAGATTCACCCCCACCCTCACTCTCAAAGTTCTCTTATAAGTTGGTATAATGGTGGGAACTGCAGGATTCTTGTGGTGATGTGTACAAAGTCTTCTCACTGTCGAGTCATTGGGCCAGCCTCTGAAGCAAACATCTGCTGTCAGCAAACTTGTGATCCCTTAGCCTGGGCAGTGCTTCAGGGACACCCTCTCCAACTTCCACTCACCAATGAACTCCACTCTTGTTTTCACTGATATTTAAAGATTCCCATAGCTGCATTTCCTGCTAGAGAAGACAGCCTACAGCCTCAGTTATGTTCCACATGTCTCCCTCAGGGCACACACATGTTTCTGAACACCTTCAAACCGCATGGAATGCCAGGAAGATTCAGGGAAGCCTCCCTCAGGCTCTTCCCCTGGGCTTCAGCAAACAGAGACACTGGTTGAACCTCAGGTATAGGCAGAGGGTCAGCAAGACTGGCACCTTACAATGCAAGGAAGATAGACGTCTCTGTGTCCCAGGTCTTCCCTGTGTCTAAGTTTGAGAGTTAGTCCTTCTGAGGACAGGGAATGTGCAGGGGGGGGGGGGGTAGCACAGAGGATACTGAGACAATGTGAAAAAGGACAACCATGGCATCTGCTTTCTTCTTTCAAACTCTGTTCCTCTTTTCTGTCCCCCACCATCCTTTGGCTGTAAAGAGCGAATTTTTCTCTTCTCTTATTATACTCTCTCAACCATGGCATCTAGTTGTCACAAGCGGAAAGAATACTACTGTCTCTCCACCATTGACAGAAAAATCCTTGAGCTAGGGATGGCTGAGTGGCTCAGTTGGGTAAGTACCCAACTCTTGATTTCGGCTCAGGTCGTGATCTCACGGTTCCAGAGTTCAAACCCTGAGTCAGGCTCTGCTCTGACAGTGCCTGAGTTGACAGTGCAGAGCCTGGTTGGGATTCTGTGTCTCCCTCTCTCTCTGCCCCTCCCTCTCTTTGTTTCTGCCTCTGTCTCTCTCTCAATAAATAAATAAATAACCATTAAAAGAAATCTTTGGGCTACATTTCCAAATCTATCCTTTGATATAACTAAAGAAATGTAGGAAACCCACTCTTTCCCCATCAGGCTAAATTGGCAAGCCCATCGTCTTGTTAATGAAGTCAAATATCTGTTTTCTTCCACTCTCTGGTTATAAGCTTTGGGGCTCTCTCTGATGGAGAAAGCTTCAAAGGAAAATAAGTTGTAAGGGACATTAAAATACATTGGTTTAATATTTGTAAATATTATCCCACATTTTATTTTGTTTAATGCTTGTGCTTTCATTTAACCTTTTATGGCTGTCAGTCCTCTTTCCCGAGTAAGTAAAATGCTTGTTTTATCCACCATGAAGATTCGCACACTGTTCTATACACAGCTAATTCACATAGGAAAATTAAAAATAAAATTTTATAGCTTCACTTCAGTGTAATTGACATACAACATACTGCACACATTTAAAGAATACAGATGGGTAATTTGACATATGTAAACACGCACGCAACCTCAAAATCTAATGATCAATATATCTGTCACTCCCAGAAGTTTCAAATGCATCCCCTGCCCCACATTTCACCCCAACCCTTACATGCCCTGGGCAATCACTGATCAGCTTTTAGTCACTATAGATGAGTTGACATTTTCTACAATTTCATGTAAATGGAATAATTTGTATATACTCTTTTTTTTTAATCAGTCTTTTCTCACTTAAAATAATTGCTTTGTTATTCATCCATGCTTTTTGCGTATCCATCGTTCATTCCCTTTTATTACTGGATCGTAATGCATTGTATGGATATACCATTACTTGTTTATCCCTTCTTTTGTTCGTGGACATTGAGATGTTTCCAGTTTAGGGCTATTACAAAGAAAGATGCTCTGAATACTATGTACAGTGGACATATAGTTTTATTTTTCTTGAGTAAATATTTAGGAGTGGAATGGCTGGCATATAGAGGAAGTAGGGTTGCCGTATTTAGTAAGTAAAAATACAGAATATTCAATTAAGTTGAATTTTGGATAAACAACCAATTTTTAATACATATATGTCCCATTAAATATTTAAGACATACCTATATTAAAAGTATTTATTATTTATGTGAAGGTAAAATTTAACTTCTTTTATTTTATCTGACAACACTAAATTAATTAACAATTAATTCTGTTAGCTTTTTAAGAAACTGCCAAACCTTTTTCTGAAGTGGTTGTCATATTTTACGTTCCCGTGAGCAGTAAATGAGAGTTCTAGTCTCTTCCTCTCCTCATCAACACTTAGTATGATCAATCTTTTTTTAAAATTATTTACTTATTTCTGAATAAGAGAGGGAGAGAGGACAAGTGGGGGATGGGCTGAGAGAGAGAGAGAGAGAGAGAGAGTCCCAAGCTGGCTCTACACTGTCAGTGCAGGACCCTCTGTAGGGCTCAATCTCATGAACTGTGAGATCATGACCTAAGCAGAAATCAAGAGTTGGACACTCAACTGACAGCCATTCAGGTTCCCCAATAGGATAAATCTTTTAATTTTAGCCATGCTAGTAAGTAAGCAGTGATATCTCGATGTAATTTTAACTTACATTTCTATAAGTTAAATTTCTATATTTTTATATTATATTTCTATAATTTCTATATATATTTCTATAATGACTACTGATATTGAGTATTTTTTTGGCATGCTTATTTGGCATCCCCATAGCTAACTTGATGAAAAGTCTGTTCAGTACTCCTCATTCTTTTTTTTTTTTTTTGCATTGGATTTCTGAAGTCTTATTATTGGGTTGTAAGAGTTCTTTACATATGCTGTATACACGTCCTTTGTCATATGCATTTTTTTGCAGATATGTTGTCCCAGTTTGTGGTTTTTTCTCACTTGTGTTAACAGTATCTTTTGAAGAGTAAGAATTTTTCATTTTGATCAAGTCCAATTTATTGATATTTTTCTTTAGTTCATATTTTTGTGTCCTTTATAAAAAATCTTTGCCAATGCAAGATTGTTCATATTTTCTTTCAGAAGTTTTATAGTTTTAGCCTGTACATTTAGATCTATGATCCACTTTGAGTTAATTTTTATCTATATTGTAAGGCAAGGTGCAGGTGCAGTTTTAATTTTTTGATTATGGCTATCAAGTCATTGTTAAGAAAAGATTATTCTTTCTCCAAGTCAGTCAATGTCTTGGCAAATTTGTTAAAAATCAGTTGACCACGTATATGTGGGAATTTCTAGATTCTCTGTTCTGTCCCATTTATTTATACATCTATTTTGTGGCAATATCATGTTGTTTTAATAACTGTAGCTTTGTCATAAGTCTTAAAATGAGATAGTATCAATTCTCCAGTTTTGTTCTTTTTTTTCATCATTGCCTTAGTTGTCCAAGGTCTTTTGTATTTCTATGTAAATTTTAGAATCAGCTTGTCAAGTTCTACCAAAAGATCCTGCAAGAGATTTTGATTGTTATTGCATTGACTCTATAAATCAATTTTGAAAAGATTGAAGTCTTGAAAATATTAGGCACTTTGAACCATGAACATGATCTATCTCTTCATTTTATATAGTTTTTCTTTAATTTTTTTCAGTAATGCTCTTGGTTTTCAGAATACAGATCTTTTAAGTTTTTGTTAAATTTATCCCTAGATATTTTATATTATCTGATGCACTTACATAGAGGTTTTAAAAAAAATCTCACATTTCAATTGTTCATTGGTAAGACATCAAAATGTAGTTTGGTTTTGTATGTTGACTTTGGGTCCTGCAGGCTTACTAAGGCCATTTAGTTGTTACAGTATCTTTTTGGTGTATCCCTCAGAATTTTACAAAACACTTGCATTACAATACAGGATAGAACTGCGACAGCAGACATTTTTGCATTGTTTCCAGTCTTAGGGAGAACCAGTCTTTCACCATTAAGAGCAACGTTGCTGTAGCTTTTGGTGTATATGCCTTTAATGCAATTGAGATATTTTCCTTCTATTCCAAATTTATTGTCTATTTTTATCATAAAGCAATGTTGGATTTTTGTCAAATGTCTTTTTTGTATTTACTGAGATGGTCATCTTTTAATATTTTTTAGCCTTTTAATATAGTCAGTTACACTGATTTGTTTCAAATGTTAAATCAACTTTGAATTCCTGGGATAAACTGTATTTGGTCATGATGAAATATCCTGTTTGCTAGTTTCAATTTGCTAATATTTGGTTAGAGGTTTTGGTATCTGAGTTCTTGAGAGATGCTGATATGTAGTTTAGTTTTCTTTTCTTGTGATATTTTGTCTAATCTTGACATTAAGGTAATGCTGGTTTTGTAAAATAAATTCTGAAGTATTTACTGTTCTTAATTTTTACCAAAATGTTTGTGTAGATTTGGAATTCTATTTTTCTCCACTTTTTAAAGATTTTTTAAAACAATTTTTAAGTAATCTCTATACCCAATATGGGGCTCAAACTTACAATCTCGAGATTAAGAGTCACACGCTCTGTCAACTGAGCCAGCCAGGCGCCCCTTTTCTTAAATTTTTGATAGAATTCACCACCACAACCATTTGGGCTTGGAAATTTCTTTTTGGAAAGGTTTTTAAACTATGAATTCAATTTCCTTAAAAACTGTAGACTATTCACATTATCTATTCTTACATTAGCCTTGGGAGTTCAAATCTCTTAAGGAATTTTCCATTTTATGTATGATATCACATTTACTGGTGTAAGATTTTCATAATGTTCCCATATTAATCTTTTTATGTTTGTAATATTTGTAGTGATATTATTCATTTATTCCTGATAATGGCAATTTTGTGTTTTTTCTCCAGAACATTACCAATTTCATTGATTTTTTTTCAAATAATCAGCTTTGATTTCATTGATTTTCTTTCTTCCCTTTTTTAAATGTTTGTTTGTTATTTTGAGAGAGAGAGGCTCCAAGCTCTCAGCACAGAGCCTGATGTGGGGCTTGAACCCATGGACCACAAGATCATGACCTGAGCCAAAGTCTGATATTTAACTAGGTGTCCCTGATATCATTGATTTTCTTTATTTTCTGGTTTTAATTTCATCAATATCTTCTTTTTTCTTTTTTATCTTTTTTCTGTTTACTTTGATTTTTGTTCTTCTTTCTCCTTATGGTAGAAATTTGGATCATTGATTTGGGATAAACTTCTTATAAACAATTAATGTTATATAGTCCCACAAATCTTGATGTGTTTTTATTATTATTCAGTTCAAAATATTTTCTAATTTTCTTTGAGGTTTCTTCTTTGACCAATGAGTTGTTTAGCAATATACTGTTTATTTTCCAGCTATTCTACTTGCTTTATTTGTGTTAACTTCTGATTTATTTCCATTGTAGTCAGATAATATATTCTGTAAAAGTCCTATATCTTGAATTCTAATTACACTTGCTTTATGGCTCAGAATATAGTTTATCTTTGTAAGCATTCTATGTGCACTTGAAAAGAATGTGTATTTTATGATTTTGGGGTATAGTGTTTTATGTTAAAATATTTATAAAATGCTTTGTCATTCAGATCTTCTGTATACTTACTGATTTATTTTTACTTGTTCTGTTACTGAAAGAAGTGTGTCAATGTTTATAATTTGTGGATTTCTCTATTTCTCCTTATTTCTGTCAGTTTTTGCTTTATACGTTTTTGACACTCTGTTACTAGTCATATGAATATTTCTAATTATTCTAGCTTCCTAATTCATTATCCCTTTGACATAATGAAATGTCCCTTTTTATCTCTTGTAATGCCCCTTGTCTTAAAGTTTATTTTGTATATTAATAAATTTGTGCTCTTTAGTATGTGATAAAGGATACAATTGTATCCTTCAGTAATGTGCTACTTTTAGAAAATATTACATATTTTTAAAAGTTCCTTTCTAGCTTTTTCTAGTTTTAAAATCCAGGCAATTTCATCAGGGCTGATTTTTCTGAGCAGTGTACGGCTCTCTGCACTGCTGATATCCACAGCACATGCTTTATCTGTGTTGGTTAACTCAACACTGTCTTCATGAAACCAGAGTTTTTGCAAAATATGCTTCAGCACAGACTCCTCAAAAGAAAGCTAAGCCTTCCTTATTGTGTCTAAAGTCACAGTGAAAGCGAAAAATCAAGAGACTATAGGGCTTACTTATATTGTTCCCTACAAGGTCATTCAAATGGTAGCAGACTGAATTCCAATAAATACCTGCCAATTCTAAGGACTGAGGCCAATTTTAGCTTCTTTTGTTTTTCATTGTTTTTTATATGTTGACCCCAGTTACCCGGAGTGGAAGTGATCATTCTCTTCGGTTCATAGCACACCATCACCTGGTGTGCAACACACTGCTCTTTTTTATTGTAATACTTTTTCTTTACTCAGACGGTCTTTCTCCCAGTCTCTGCCTCCGCATACTTAACTAGCTACTCTAGTAGTTTGAGCCAGTGATAAATGATTTGACCTAAGGATTCTCAACCAGGACAAACCTTCTTCCATCCCTGTCAGAGGACATTGGGAAACATTTGGAGAAATTTTTGGTTGTCACAACGGAAGGGGTGCTACTGGTGTTTAGTAGAGAGACCGGAGCTGCTGCTAAGCTCCCTACGATGCATAGGACAAACCCTTCCAACAAACTACAATATGGCCCAAAATGCGAGTGTCACCGAGGTTGAGAGCTATGTGTGCATCCCGGGGAAAATGTATAAATACACACATACATGGATACACACACACACACACACACACACACACACACACATTCTTTGGGAGTTGGATTTCTAATTTACACAAGTAGTGTTCAGATACAGATCTTATTCAGTTGCTTACTGTTTTCATGTGTTAATATATTTTTTACATCTTTCTATATTGCTGCTCATCAGTCTATTTCCTTACTTTCTGACTGGTGCATTATTTTCCATTGCATTCATCTGGCACGTCCGTTCTCCTCTTGATGGACTTCAAGGCTGCTCCATCTCCTTGGTCTCCGAAACAGTGCTGTGAAGAACATCCCCTCATGTGTATCCCCTGTTGGACGTGCAGTTTGTGGAGCCCATCCTCAAGAACAGACTTGCTGGGTAATAGACACCGAATTTTCAGTAAGCGCCTTACCGCCATATTGCACAGCTGTTTGCCCTCGTGACTGCTAAGCATGAGAGCTTCTATTTCCCCGTATCTCAGTCTTTGTGTCTTTCTCAGTTTTGCAAATATGCAGCTATGAAGTGGTATCTTTTCATTTTAATTTGTATTTCTTTGACTTCAGGTTCGATTGAGCAGCCTTTTATCTACTTGTCTGTCATTAGATTTTCTCCTTCCATAAATTGCCTGATCAGATGTTTTGAATATATGTATATATATTTTTTCCTTTTTCTTTTTTTTTTTTTTTAACGGGGGTTTCTGCCATGGTCGACTAGTGTGCATTCCTTATCTGTTGCAGACATTGATTCTTTGTGGTGATGGATGTTGCAAAAGCCTTCTCCCAATCTGTCACCAATCTGCCAATTTTGTCTATGGTATCAGAGCATAAATCCTTCATTTTTGAAAAAAAAAATTATATAATTTATATATTGCTTAAAAAAATCTTTCCTGATTCAAGATCAGTAAAATACTTTCCTGCATTTTCTCCTACTAGTCTTCTGGTTCTGCCTTTCACAGTTAAGGCTAATTACATTTGAAATTTTTTTTTTATATAAAGGACATGAAATAGAGCTCCCATCTTGTTTTTCTACCTGTGAATAGCTGACTTCCTGACTCTGTCTCCTAAATATTCCATTCTTAGTCCAACTGGTTTGTGAGATGCTCTATCACACACCAAATGTCCGTTTATAACCGGTCAGCTTCTGGGTGCTCCACTGTTTGCCTTTGAACCATTTGTCCATTCCTCCTCCTCCTCCCCACTATTTCTGTTCCTGTGCTTTGAGGTAAATTGATGTTTTGAGGTCAATTCTCTGCCTTCTTTTTCACATTGTCTGTACCTGTACATGGACGTGTACTCTTCCATACATATCTTAAAATCAGTTTGTCAGTTCCTCACAAACATACCCCAATGTTCATAATGGCACTTTCTACAATAGCCAATCATGGAAAGAGCCTAAATGTCCATCACCTGATGAGTGGATCAAGAAGATGTGGTATATAAATACAATGGAGTACTACATGGCAATGAGGAAGAATGAAATATGGCCATTTGTAAGAAAGTGGATGGACCTTGAAGGTGTCATGCTAAGTGAAATAAGTCAGGCAGAGAAGGACAGATACCATATGTTTGCACTCATAGGTCTAACAGGAGAGACCTGGCAGGGGACCATGGGGAGAGGAAGGGGGAAAGAGAGCTGGGGAGAGTGAGGGACACAAATCATGAAAGACTATTGAATACTGAAAACAAACCATGGACTGAAAGGGGAGGGGGAGGAAGGGAAGGGGTGATGGTCTTGGTGGGGGCACTTGTGGGGAGAAACACTGGGTGTTACATGGAAACCAATTTGAAAGTAAACTATTAAAAAAAATCGAGAGTGACTGAAATGTCATTGAATTTATAGATTAACTTTGAGAAAATTAACATATTTGTATGTTATTATTCTATTGTTCTATTGATGGACATTCAGCCTACTCTGTTTATAACCTCTTTTATATACTTTAAATTTTTTTAGGGGTGCCTGGGTGGCTTGCCTGGTTGAGCATCTGACTCTTGACTTCAGCTCAGGTCATTATCTCACAATTTGTGAATTTGAGCCCTGCATCAGGCTCTGTGCTGATGATGCAGAGCCTACTTGGGATTCTCTCTCTCTCCCTCTGCCCCTCCCCTGGCCTCTCTCTCTTTCAAAATAAAGAAATACACTTAAAAAACTTTATTTGTAAAGATCTAGTGAATTTACTGTTGAGTTAATTACTGGACATTTAAAATTTTTTCTTTATGTTTATTCATTTTTGAAAGAGACACACAGAGAGAGATAGTGGGGGAGAGGCAGAGAGAGAGAGACACACACACACAGAATCTGAACCAGGTTCCAGGCTCTGAGCTGTCAGCACAGAGCCCTAATTGGGGCTTGAACTCAGAAAACGCAGGATCATGACCTGATCCGAAGTTGACTGCTTAACCAACCAATTTTTTTTAAGTTTTTAATGTTTATTCATTTTTGAGAGGGAAAGTATTACTGGACATTTTAAAATTGTGTTGCTGTTGTAAAGGATATTATTTAATATTTTAATTATTTACATATTTTATTTGCTGGTATAGGAAAACACTATTGCTTTTTTTAAATTGACATTATCCTACAATTTTTTAAGACACTTTGTTGGGACTTCAAATGAGTCATAACTTGTCATCTTTCTCTACCAAAGAGTGGAAAGAAAGACCACCACGTCTCCAGGTAACAGAGGCTTGACAATGATTATGCAGTAGATGACTCTGGGCATCTATCTCCGATTTGCCAAAATGCGGTCACTAAGAATAAATAGAAGGAAGCACAAAGCATAGCTTGTAAACTCAAATGCCTAGGTGGGCTCGGTGTATATCAACAGGGAATGGTGGGGACTGAAGTAAACCAGAAGGCACAAGCTCTATCTAAAAGCAGACCTCCTTAGTTTCAGGTCATTCTTGTCATGTAGGAATGAAAGCTACTTTTTCCATCTTCAGATTTTATTAGGATGAGCCCCATATACTTGATTTTAAGATGTTAGGAAATACTTCAAACTTTAAAAAATATTGGATGGGCCAAAGAAACCATCTGTGTGCTAGATTTGTTTCACAATTAATGGGTCTACATGCTCTGATGTCTCAAAGGGAGGGGGCAATAGAAAAGGAATTAAATACATGCTCCTTCCCCCCATCCCCACCCATGCTGACTTCACTATGCAAGGTTATGTTCCAGTGAGCTTGGACGCTAGCCTCATAGGAATTGAATTTACAGTTTGAGTAGAGAAGAGGGAGGTCAAGGCTTGAGAAGGTGTGGGTTGGGCTCTGATCATACAGCCTAAGAACCCCCATGAGAACAGGGGCCTACGCTGGGACATGAATTGATGTGTGACCTGCCTACCAGCTTCCCCTGAAGTAGTTTGGTACTGGAACGACTCCAACCCTTTCCATTACCTGGAGATGACTGTGTTTGGACAACTGTCTCCAATCAGGATGGCTCCCATGAATCCATGTTTTGGAACTGAAGCAGCTTCCCATGGAGTCTCAGGTTACGTCATGGGCTGAATTATGTCTTCTCAACATTCTCAATATGAAGTCTTAACGCCCAGTTATCTCAGAATGTGATTGTGTTCAGAGATGGGGCCTTTACAGAGATCACAGTGGTAAATGAGGTCATTATGGTGAGCTCTGATCCAGTGTGACTGGTGTCCTTATAAGAGGAAGAGATGAAGACACAGACACACATGGAGGGAAGGCTGTGCCATCTAGAAGCTAAGAAGAGAGGCCACAGAAGACAACAGCCTTGCTGACACCTGGATCTTGGACCTGGATGAGGCTTTAAAACTGTGAGGCAATACATTTGTGTTGTTTAAGCCCCTTAGCCTGTGATACTTTGTTATGGCTGCACTAGCAGACTAATACAGCTGTGTTCCTTGGAAACAGACTCTGAGGTGCAGGATGGCATGTGAAATTTTATGGGGCCAGTGTCAGGAAATGCTACACAGACAAGGAAGGCAGAATTGGGCAGAGAGAAATTTTGAACTATAGTGAAGTTGCCACCACGCTGGCATTCTGGAGCTGGGAGCACCCTTCAGGGCTGTTCCAAATTGAGGCAAGAAGGCTTTTTTCCTACATTGGTCATTTCCAAGGTGAAGGGTGGCAGGAGGTGACTTCCCTCCCCACCACTGAGAAAACATTTGGTGTCTGGAAATATTTTTTTGGCTGTCACAATTGGGGGATGTGTGTGTGTGTGTGTGTGTGTGTGTGTGTGTGTGTGTGCACACGTGCGTGTGGTGTGTGGTGGGATAGGGGGTGTGTGCACTACTGAAATCTAGTGGGTAGAGACCCCTGGGGTAGGGACACTGTTGCTAAATATCCTGCACAAGGCAGCCCCTACAACAAAGAGCCACCTGGTCCCAAATGTTTGGGAGGTTGAGAAAGCCTGCCCTATATCAACCAGTCATTGGCCATGGGGTGCTCTTGCAAGGACATCACCTTGGGCTGGTCCCTAAAGCTGATGGCAGTTCCCAGTGAGAGATGTAGCTGTAAGCTATCAGCAGTCTTATGATCCCAGCAACTCAGGAGTGAGTGTGTTTGCCATGGAGAGAGGATTCCAGTAGAGCAAAGAGCCCTTTATCTGGTTTCTGGATGCCCAGCCTTCTCTCTCTCTCTTTCTTTTTTTTAAAAGATTTTATTTTTAAGTAATCTCTACATCCAATGAGGGGTTTGAACTTACAACCCTGAGCTCAAGAGTCTCATGCTCTATGGACTGAGCCAGCCAGGGGCTCCTCAGACTTCTCTTTGTAGTAAAAATAACAATCAACCATGTCCAGGGCACTGTCTTGGGGGGCAGGGGGTTACTTACCCTATGTCATATAAGCCATATGAAAAGCCCAAGAGGTGGATTTTATGACCCTTACTTTACAAAGCAGTAATCCAAGACTCAGACAGGGTTAATGCCTCATCCAAGGTTATTGAACTGGTAAGGTATAGAGCCAGACTTTGAATCCAGGGCTGTCGGATTCTGAAGTCCGGCTCTCTCACAAACAGGAAAGTCAACCTTTGATAAAACAAGAGCATTCTACACAGTACACATGGGAGAAAGAGCACGGACTGCAGACGTCACCCAGAACGGATATAAATCTAGTCCCAGAGTACTCAGAAGCCCTAAAACAATGTTTGGTACCACACAAGTATCACAGGGACCAAACTCTGGACATGGGATCCCTGGAGAAGAGTCTCCTTCCACCTTTACGTCTGTAAATATTCCCGGGTTACCAGAAATAATCCCTCTCATAAGGAGGACTCTTCCTTTTTTTTTTTCCTCCTGGGGAAGAATGCACGAACCTTAGGACTTTGTATGAGGACAACAGTAACGACGAAAAAGAAGGGGGAGAAAAGCCATTTCCCAGAAGTCAACGGTAGAAAAATAATCTTTATTTACTACTATAAATAAAGTAGTGCAAAGAGTAGTTTGGACCCACAATATTGCATTACTGATTTATTTACTACCTTAGCAGCATACAGTGTACAGACAGTCTGCTCTCGCTCTTCCCCTCTCTTCTCTCTCTCTCTCTCATACACACACACACACACACACACACACACACACACACACACACACAAACTCAGGCAGGCACAGGGGTAGGGATGGAACTATGAGCTAAAGAATTATTTCCTGCATATCCCACTGCTGCTAGTCTATTCTAATGGGTAATTCATGGAGAAGACTACAGTTAAGTACTAAGAATTTTCTAAATGTTATTTTATGGATTTGATTGAAAAGTAAACGAGATCCAACAATGTCATTAAATGATTTGGAAGCACGACCCTAGAAAAATCCAAGGAGAAAAATGTAAACCCATTTACAAAGCCATCGCCTTCCCTGCATTTCCAGCCATAACCTATTTATTTCAAGATACCTTAGAACTGCTGGTCTCGGAAGTCAAATTGAAACCCATCTTTTGGACTTTGAGGAGTAGGACTGTGGCAAACACACATACCGAAATATTTCTAACTGCTAGAGAAGTCACAATTTTCCACTCTTTAATAAAAGGGAATGAACAAGGGGCTAAGATTTTTAAAATGCATCTCAGTGTATAAGGATTCAGAAATGTCACAGGGCAAACTATGACTCCCCATACACACGTCTGCAGGGACCCAATTAACCTCCCCAACAGGCCCTGGTAATCAGGAGGTTCCCTGAATCTGTCTGATCGCCTTTGGTTTAGCCACTGCCTGCTCTGGGTACTTCCTCATAATTTGATTTAAAAAAATAATAATAAAAAGACACCAAGTGCAAAATTCGCATCCACTTGACAAGACATGTACATAAGGTGTTTATCAGTATAATGCCCTCGCCCCAGCTTTCCAATACCAGCTGTTGGAAGGACTGTGTCTCATCCGAAGAGACCTAGAGCGCACAGTTCATGCTCAAGGCTCTGCGTTGTTAGTGCCCGGGGGCTGGTCCTGAGCGGAGGCATCTGCTGCTGGAGTCACAGCTGGACTTGCGGACGGAGCCGTGGGGTCTGAGGAGGTCCAGGCCGGTGTGGGGCTGGAGCCGGTGGCTGCAGAGACACATGGACGACAGGTGCTGAACGTTCAAACCAGTGCATGCAGGACACACAGCCACACCTGGACCTTAGCACGCCAGGAAAGGTGCTTCTAGTCCAGTGGCCCTGACACTAACTAGATGAGTAACTTTATACCCATTGTCTAAGTTCCTCCGACTTTGGTGTCCTCTTCTATGACATGGCGGATTGGGGTAAGATGTGCAAAGATCTCTGCCCAGTTCTGACATCCTGGGATGTGAAGTTCTGCGTTTATGCTGTGACTTCCAAGCAAATATTTTAATTAAAAAAGATGAAGAAAGAGAAAGAGAGAGAGAGAGAGAGAAAGAAAAAAAGAGAGAGAGAGAGAAAGAACAACCCTCTCTATGTTTCCTGTGGTCATCTCTCTCTCTTTTTATATTTCATGGTGTTGATGCAATGCAAGCTATGAATTATACCAGGCGATCAGAAAGGAGTGTTTATTTTATTCGTGTTCTTATTCCAGTTGGATGATGTACCATATTTGGTTTAAATTATGTTACTTAGATAAAATGTGCGTAAGTTTTGGAAATCATAATTACTCGGTTTAATTATTTATCAACCTATCTTTTGTAAGAAGGCTAAACCACCATAAAGATTAGGGAAGCTTATGAAGTTTTGTACTTCATGTCAGTGCTTTTCAAATAGGGCAATTTTTTTTAAGTTTGTTTATTTTTCAGAGAGAGAGAGAGAGAGAATCCCAAACTGGTATCGCGGAGCCTGACACGGGGCTTGATCTCACAACTGTGAGATCATGACCTGAGCCTAAATCAACAGATGAATGCTTAACAGACAGCCACCCAGTCACCCCTCACATAGGGCAGTTTGTGATTCCCAGAGGACAGTTGGTTATGTCAGTAAATGTTTCTGGCCGTCACGACCGGAGGGCAGGCCGCTCCCGGTAGATCGCGGGCAGAGGATGCAGGCGTCCTGCTATGCATGGGACCGGCTGCCTACGGCTGCCTACAACAAAGAATGATCCGGCTCCGCATATCAGTGGTGCTGAGGCTGGCACACGTGGCTTTATGTACTGGGGCTGCGAGGTCTCCGGGTTACTAAGATTGCGGGCTCTGGCCACTGGCCGCTCTGGCACTCTCCTTTATCAGTTGGGCAAATCGCCTACTCACCTTCTGCCTCTAAGAAATGGGGAAAGTAAAAGGACCTATACTACGCTTAGTTGGTGTAAGATTAAATGAGTTAGTGTATATAACGTGCCCAGCCAGGGTCTGGCACTCAGAGGTATTCAACAAATGCTAGCTATAAATGCTCGTGATAGCATACCTGTTGTATGCTCAAAATGTGTTTTTAAGATTGATTGCTTTCAGGGACATGTCTTACAGGACTGATGAGAGTTGGTGCATTTGTTCCTAGGCTCCCTCCCCGGGAGCCTATGAAAACAGCAGAAACTTTGAAGCCAGAAAGACCAGGAGTCACACGACTCTGACATTTACCAGATGAGTGATTTGGGCTGGTTAAACAGCCTCTCTGAGCAGTGGTTTCTTCATCTGTGATATGGGGGTAGTGGTGTGCAGGCATGTGGGACATATGGCTAATACAGTGGCCATCATTTGTGCAAACTGCTAGCTTGTCTTTAAGTAGTGATCTTCATCAAGCTCAGCAATCCTGGAGTCTTAAACAATTTTCAGTAGGTGGGACCATATTTAGAGTTCCCTGTGTCCATCCGAAAATGTTTCAACTTTAGGAAGATGCCACTACACTGACAGTCTGACTTCTAGATAAACTCATCAAGAGCTTTACCTCAAAGAGGCCATTCTGCAAACTTTAGGAACGGGCGCCAAACCCTCTGGCTTTTCTGCATATGGAAAGGAATTCCCCTAGGGATCCTTCCCAACACCTCTAGAAGGTCTTGTGAATCCAGAGACAGTTTTGAAAGAACAGGACAGTGGTGGTGGTCCATGAGGTGGGGAGGACCCAGGACATTGGATAATGATGTGACATTTCTAAGTTAAAGCCGAAACTCTAGTAGATGATCTAACCAGAGCTGCGAACATGAGGCCCAGCAACACGGTGCAGACCATTCGCTGGAGTCAGGGGACCTGGCCTGAGCAAGTCTCATTTATCTGTCATTAACAGGTGACTTTAGCATAGGTACTGAGTGGCAGCTAATTTAGTCCTAAAATGCTGAATCTCATAGGCCTCAGTTTCCTCATCTGTGAATTGAAGGGCTTGGATCAGATAGTGTCCCAAACTCCCTTAAACCCGGAGATTTATCTTTCTGATGATCTCTGAGGAAGTTCACAAAGTACTAAAGCATGCATTTTTTTCCTTTTCAAGCTCTGGGGGGATAAATGTTTAAATCACCATGGTAACAAGATAAATCCCAATCAGTTTTCTGATTAAAACAAAAAAGTGCCAGTGTGTAAATGTGAAAGGAATGCATAATTAGCATCAGCACACTTTGAATCTTCTCGTAAGAGCATAATAAAAATCTTCGATGTTTCTACAGTAAATTTGTCATTATCCACGTGAGAACCCCCCCCCCTTCCATCAGGGGTTTGCAATCACTGGACAAGCCCCCCCACCAGCCCATCATAATTTTAAAGTGGCCTCTTTGTGTCTGCTCACCTGAATTGTGTGCTAATTTGATTACCAGACTGGAATCAAGGTAACCAGGAAAGTCAGTGTGCTGTTTCAAATATTACAGAGACTATTTCAGAGCCAAATAGAAATGATTTGTGTATTACTTGCTGCTTGGAGGACCATGTTCTATACATTAGTGAGAATAACCAAAAGCCGGCCCTTGAGCGGTGTAGAACAGGGGTTGGTACATGGTAGCCCACAGGACAAAGGGGCTCACTGCCTGTTTTCATATGGCTTGCAGTCTAAGGATGGTTTTTACAATTTTCAGCTGTTGAGCAAAAATCAAGAGAGGAGTAATATTTCATGACATGTGAAAAACATAGGAGATTCAAATTTTCATGTCCACAATAAAATTTTATTGGAAACGGCCATACCCATTTGTGTTCATGTATTGTCAATGGCTGCCTTGGCGCTACAATGAAAGTTGAGTAGTTGAGATGGCTCTCAGAGCTCCAAGTGCTTATTATTTGGCCTTTATAAAAAAAAATGAGCCGGCCCCTATTGTGGGCCATTGTAAGAAAAATGTCTCCTTGCCGGCTGACCAGCTGGGAACATAAAAGAAAGAAGAATCTGAGAAAATATATTGGGTCAGTCCTGAGATAGTAAATAAAGTTTGCAAAGATGGGGGGGGGAGGGGAAGAACAGGTGGGGACAGGCAAACCCTGGAAATCCTATGCTATGAATAAGATATAGCCTATTTCACCTGGGTGTCCAGATCCAGCGAGGCCCGGGACAAGTATAAGATTCATGTCATTTAAACATTTGTTATGAGTAAAGCTACTAGATCAGCACCAAGGGTAATGAGATCGAAGAAAAGGGAATTCTCACCATTAAATCGCTCTGACTTTAAGGCTACTAGTTTTTCCGTGAGCACTGCTTTGTGACATTTCACTGTAGTTTTAGTAGCAACCTCATTAACTGAAAATGTAGAGTACAGGAGAAGAGTAGAAATGGTTTACTTAATCTCGTTCACATCATCTTACTCTTTCTTCAAAGACCACTGGGCTGACCATGTAGGCAGCAAGAAGGCGTTGGTTTGAATTCTGAATGTTTGGAATAGAATGACACTGTCTACGGCCATACCACCCTGAACACGCCCAATCTCGTCTGGAATAGAATGACACTGAGGTGAGAGGTTAGCCTGTCACACCTGGGAGCTGGTGTTTTTCTGCACGTCTTGCTCTACACTGTGCATTCTACTGGGACATGAAGTTCACGGTAACACTGGAAAGGCAGGATTCTCCGAAACGGTCCCTTCCATTTTGCCCCTCTGTCTTCTCCTCACTTTGCTTCTGGCAGCCAGCCAGCCTCCATGCTTTCTCTGGTCTCAGGGGGGACCGCTAGCTGAGCAGAAATGGAAATGGCTCTAGACATACTTTGCTTGGGGATTTTTTTGTTTTGTTTTTTCAAAAGCATGAGTCCATTAAGGCAATTATGCTTGGCGTCCCTGACAGGGGAGAGGCTTCAGAGATGCAGGGAGGCGGGGAAAGGAGGGGCTGGAACCTGGGAAAGTGGCTGAGCCCGGCTTGTACTGGCTGCTAAGCCCTCCCCTTGCCCCTTCAGCAATCTCAGAAAGCAAGACCGGGGAGAAAAAAAGTGAAGAACACTCAGCTTGGCAAAGCCAGCAGGACCCCTAGGTGACCAGAAGCTGCAAAGCCAATGAACTTGGAGAGACAGAGTAGGCGCAGGACAGTGTGTGTTCAGCCATCAGACTGGCGACAGTCAGTCTGAGTGGACTGAGGACACTTGGTCTGAGTGGACCAAGACCCAGGGACCCTTGCACTACCCTGGGAGGCACTGCTCTCAAGAAAGACTGAGCCACTTCGTAGAACCCAAGCTAGAAGGCAAAATCAAGTTCAAGGAAACGAGACGCGCAATATTTTTCATGTTTTGGTTCTCTTGATACCCTGGCCAATATCTTTTAGATACTTTAAAAAAGAGTTCCGTGTTTGAGAAAGAGTCTAACAATGTAGAAAAACCCACTAGGCTCTGGGAATTGTGTCTGTTACTGAGATAAGCAACGACGTGTAAAGTGCAGGTGCTACCTGATGTCAGGCTCGGATTGAGCGTGGAATCCCCGAGGATATTACTCCTCAGGGAGCTACCATTTGTTCAGTTCTAAGCACTTTACATCATGTGATCTGGTTGTTGGCTTCCCTCAACTACAACAGGAGGTGCGTGTACCGTATTTCTGCTATTTTACAGAAAGGGAAACTGAGGCACACATGGGCTCCCTCCCTTGCCCAAGGTCACACAAGTCAGTGGCAGGGCCAGAATCTGAGCGCATGACTCAGGAACCAGTGCTGTTAGCTACTGTCCCACACTGCTAACCTTCCCAACACCGGACAATTTAGTGTGGCAAACGCGGCAGAGTGTGGACTATATATCATAGAGCACATAAACTCAGGAGGAAAATGAAGGTAGTTGGAGCTGAAAGCAAAATGGATGGACAGCTCAATTTAAAAGTTTGACTATAAATCACTAATGTTTAGAAACAACTAACTGGAAAAATGCAAATCACGAAATGACAAAGATCCCTAACTTACAGCACAATCCTTACACAAGGCTACTTCAGGGAGGCTCCTGACTTCCGAATCTGGTCGTTCCTCACTGTCAGTCAGTGCCCAGGCCTCACTCCTGTGCCTGCTTTGCCACACCACGGCTACCAGCCTCTGCGGGAGGGTGCCCCCTTCCCACGGGTTAGGTCATGGGACCTCCAGCCCTGGGTCACTGGGGAGACAGATTTGTCCTCTGAGCAGTCTTCTCCCCCTGCCCCTGTGTGCCAATTCGTCCCCTACACCACTGCCTAATCACTGACAGAGCACCTTCCTATTTCAAAGTTACTGACAAATTTGCCCGTATGCCAAGGACTTTAAAAATAGGAAAATGGGAATGTCTGGGTGGCTCAGTCGATTGAGCATCCGACTTCGGCTCAGGTCATGAGCTCATGGTTCATGGGTTTGTGCCCCGCATCGGGCTCTGTGCTGACAGCTCGGAGCCTGGAGCCTGCTTTGGATTCTTTGCGTCTCTCTCTCTGCCCCTCCCCCATTCATGCTTTGTCTCTCTCTGTCTCTCAAAAATAAATCAATGTTAAATTTTTTTTTTAATGAAAAAATTTACTACATATTTTAACTATTAACACTAGTTCTAACCGGGCTAGTAGGTACTACTTGGGGCACATTTTGGAAATATGTGGCTGCTTTTTTTTTTTTTTAACTACTAGGGCCTTACTCCTCAAAGTGTGGTCCATGGAACAAGAGCATGGACACCCCTGAAATCTTGTTAGAAATGTGGAATCCTACTCCTGGACCTACTGACTCAGAATCTATGTTAAACAAGACCCCTGAGTGATTCATGTGCACATTACAATAAAGTATGGGGCTCGAGTTTACACACTGAAATATGTATCATTTCATTCTAATTGGTTTCTTTTTATTTCTCCTTTATATTGCTATGGGGTATTATTTTTAAAAATATGTGTATAGACAGGTTAATTATCATTCATTTCAGGGAACCAAAAAAGGTGCTACAAAATATTTTTTATATAAGGCAACAATAGGTCAGAGACACAATGGTAGCCACTGTTTTACAACACCGTTGACCCTTGAATAGCACAGGTTTGTACTGTGTAGATCCACTTACACAAGCTAGTTTTAAATAACTACACTACAGCACCATGACTGTCCTCTCTTTTCCTTATGATCTTCTGAATAACAATTTCTTTTCTCTTACTTTAATGTAAGAATACAGCATATCATATATATAACATATAACATATGTGTTAATTGGCTATGTTATTGATAAGGCTTCTGGCCAACAGCAGGCAGTAGTGAAGTTTTGGGGGAGTCAAAGCTATCTGCAGAATATCAGTTCAGGGTAGGGTCGGGGTCCCTAACCAGCCCCCCCCCGCCCCCCATTGCTGATGGGTCAACTGTATCAAGAGTCGGAAAAAGTGTGAAATCCTTCTGCCGTCTGTCCTTTCTTGGACTTTATTTTGTGATTTGGGGCAGAACACTCATCTCTTTGGCTTCAATCTCCTCATCTGCCAAATGAAGGGCATAGAATTAAATTAACTTTAAGAGTCCATCCAGACTTGTCCAAGACCAGCAACAGGGAGGGAAGTATGCAAAGAAAGTGAAAGAGTTTGCAAATAAATGGAGGAACATGTGCAAAAGAGCAAAGGATACATAGCAAAGGGGAAAAAATACCAAAGGGCAGGAGGGACAGAGAGGTGAGAATGTGGAGAGACTAATAATGAAGACAGGAAGACAGGAAAAAGAGACAACTTCTGATAAAAGCAATTCCACCAGCCCATGAATTTTCATGTCTACCAGCTGGCATAAAATCATAAAGACAATTTTCAGCTCCTCTAACGGAATTGCATTTGTAATAATCATAACAATATTTCTATAGAGTAAAACTGACAAAGATAATTTGAAATGGAAAACACTGACAAGATGCAAAATAAATGTGCCCTACCTGGCAACAAATTTAGGGACGGGACAGAATTTGCATGAGGAAAATTTATAAGCCGGCATACAACGGGGCATCAAATCTGGATGGGCTTTTGATGGCTTCTTGTTAACCTCCTCAGGTAAATCAGAGGAAAGTGATTCTGCAGTAGCCTTTCGTGACAGTGACTTCCTTGCCACCGTCGAAACTGTGCTGGAATGTACTCCTTTCGCTCTTCATTATGTGCTACATGCATAATGGCTGAGCAAATGCTCAAATGTTCTAATGCCATGTCCTGTCCTAATTTATCCATTTGTAAATGTCCCTCTTGGTCTTCATGAGACATTATGTGCTTCTTCGGTCATCCAAGATGGTGGGACATTATAATTCTCCACTGTCGGATGTTTGCGAATTTGGGCACCTACTAAGTGTGCGATGTCCTAAATGATGCCCAAAAGCCTGCCTCTGACTCCTCTTATGGTTTGAGAGGGCAGATAAATGTAATAGCTCACATTTACCGAGAGGGTTTTTACATACCAGATAAATATAATAGCTAAGATGAACTACAGTAGTCATTTTGGAAAGTGTCATGTGTATTTTTTTCCACTGAACCCTTCTAACATCCCTGGGAAGTCGCTACTATTATAACCTAATTTTATTGTTGAGAAATTGGGAGATCAGGAAGGTGAACTAAGTCACCATAAGTCACAGAGCTAATGAGTAGCCAAGCCTGGACTCCAAGCCCAAAGAGACGCCATGGCGGTGTCCATCTCTTTAACTACAGCCCTACGCCAGCTCAGAAAAATAAGTGACCAGTGGAAATCACGCTAACCTAAACGCTCACTTCATATTCCTCTTCGGCCCCCTCCTTCTCAATCCATGTGGCTGGGTATTTTTATTCACCATGAGTATTTATCACCCCACGCACTGGATTCTTTGACTGGGGTAAATAGGAAGAATTCATACTGGAGGGGGCTTCAGATCTGCGTTTAAGGCAACAGAGGCAGAATATCTACAGTGGATGTATTTTCAATGGGAGAAGCCATTTTAGTTCAGTATCTTGAGCTTCGTATTTAAAAAAATCCTTGCTTACTTTGACAAATATAACAATAATGGGGACCTTCCATCACTCACAGATTACAGTATAACCCTAGGAGAGAACGTCTACCTTGTGAATAACCAGCCTAATGAAAGGAAATAGCATCACCAAGGGCATGAGGAGAAGAGTGTCGTCTTTTTGGTAGGTAAAAAGAATCCCTACGTTTTTATATTGCTCTGGCTTCTTATAAATCTTTACCTGAAACAGACTGGAAATACTGCACAGTCCAGGCGATCAATACAGACAGCAAGAAGGTTCCCAGAAAGTAGATCTGCAAAATCCAAAGCATGAATCAGATGACTGACAAAAGGCAGGGACCCACGTGGGGGAGGGGGGCAGGTAGATGGCGCTTACCAGGGCGGAGTGCAGGGCGGCACCCCAGATGAGCCTCAGGTGAAGGTAAAGCCAGGCCAGGGAACAGGGGCTGAAGGACTCCTCACTACTTTGGCTCCAGCACCTGCAGGACAAAAAGCACGGGGCATCCGATGTATTGGCAAACTTTGGTGGCAGTACTTAGGACCCGCATGGTCAGATCCTCACACCCACCCCCTGCTTTGGGCAAATAGGCACCCCTGAGATGCAAGACAAAGAAATGCAGGCAGTTCTAAAGGGTTTGGGCCTGTCCTAAAATTCCAGGATCTGGGCAGAAATCTCAGAAAAAGAGGAGTCCTCTCCTTAATTAAAGCTAATGGGTCAAGGAGGCTCCTGAAGCACTGAGCCATCAGCAATACTTCCGTCCAAGTGTCTGTCCGAAGTCTGGATGTTGGAATGCTTCCCTATTTGCATAGAGGCATGGTCTAATCGGATACCTAATTCTTTCCACTCTCGTGGAAAGCCTTGGTCAGCACTTGAACTTCAGATCAAGCACATTCTGCATGGTATGCCTCAGACACTAAAACAGGGAAATCGTTTGGGTCCAGTCAAATGTTCTCTAATCGAAACAAGTCCTGAGCCCTCCCCCTTTTTTTTTAATAACAACTGCCATTACATAATAAAAGGTGAACTTTTACCCAGAAGTAAACGCCACCCAGTTGGGTTCCCCCAGATGCCACAGTATGAAAGGGGCTCTGAACTCACCTTTCATACAGTTCCTGAAGAATGGAGATGTTATTAGAATGGAGAGTTGGGTCGATTTCCAAGAAATCCAAAATATGATGTGGGATTTTAGCACCTTCCTCAATTAGCAGAGCCAGGTTAAAAAATCCCTGAAAACAAGCCACAGACCAGACTCATCAACTCCTTATAATAAAACCCCAGACACACGCCCTTCATCAGAATGTAAACTTTTACAACCTCTGGATTTTTCTTTTTTCAGTCCCTCAGGCCAGATGGTTTTGTCATCTTCATTGATGGATTGTTTCCCTAAATATATGCATCTGAGAAATTTATTTGCAGGGGCACCAGGAGGCTTCCAGGGAATGCTGTGCCCCATCTGCTCAGAAGCCAGTCAACCAGGGGACTCTGTCCTTCCCTGCTCATTCTCTCAAGACAGATCTCACTGGAGAGCGTGCCCTTGTACGATCCACAAACCAAAATGCCAAGTTGGAGGCAATGTCTATCACTTACAGATCACTCCGTGGGACACTAGCTCCATGTCGGAAACCTAAGAGAATGCTTTTGAGGCTGGGGGTGCTACTCCTGACTGATAGGCTAACGTAGAGAGTCTCTTTCATGCACAGTCAGATACGGGGGTTTGTCTCTGCTCTCTCAGGCCCCCATGGGGAGCCTCCTCTCATGAGCCTCTCGGCCCAGCTCCTCCCAAGTACATTTCCCAACCTCTTCCTTATATGCCTTGGTCTTGACCTTCAGAGGTAGGACTTGCTTTATTGGGCTGTGCAGATCCAATTAAAAAACACAGCAGAGTTAAGAGACTGACAGTAAAAGTGCTTACATAAAGGATGGAGGCTAACACAGTGCCTGGGGGAGAAGCACTGATCGTGAGCTGAGCATGTGGCTGGACCAAAAATAAACAAAAAACAATGTGTAACATACCATTAGGGATTTAGGAATGGAACTGGATTATGGCCCTTCAAATAATTCATGGTCATGTTTTAACGACCTCCTTTCCACCTTTCCATTCAGTTGGCCATTGATAAGGATCTCAGTGAATATCACCCAACAGGCAGGTTGTACATACTGGGCCTCTCACGACATCCCTTACAAGAATCGTGATAAAAATAAAAGCAGCTAACATTTTCTTTTCTTTTTCTTTTTTAAAGTTTAAAAAAATTTTTTGAGGGCTGGGAGGAGAGAGAGAGAGGAGAGAGAGAGCATCCCAAGCAGGCTTCTTGCTGCCAGTGCAAAGCCCGACATGGAGCTCAAATTCATAAACGTGAGATCATGACCTGAGCTGAAATCGAGTTGGACGCGTAACTGACTAGGCCACCCAGGCGCCCCAAGCTATCATCTGCTGAGTGCTGTTATATGTGAGATATATATATATATTTATATATATATTTGCTTGATGTTCATAACAACAAATTGGGATAGGTACTATTATCTTCTCAACTCTCTAGGTGAGAAAACTGGAGTGTAGAGAACTTAAGGAACTTGCCCAAGGTAACACAGCTAGACAGGGGCAAGAATTGGAACTCAGATACAAGCAGACAGGGTCCAAATCTGAAATCTTAACCTCCATAATGCTGCTAAATAATCCTTCATAGAAGAAAGTGTTGTGTCTTTAAGACGCACACACAACACACTCACACACAAGAAGAATGTAGAATATTTCTCCATTCTTTAAAAGAAGGTACTCTTTTTTTAAATTATTATTTTAAAGAGAGAGAGAGAGAGAGAGCAAGAAGGAGAGAGGGTCAGAGGGAGAGAGAGAGAGAGGCAGAGAGAGAGAGGGAGAGAGAGAGAGAGAGAGAATTCTAAGCAGGCTCCATGCCCAGCTCCATCCCATGACCCTGGGATCATAACCTGAGCTGAAATCAAGAGTCAGACGCTCAACCAACTGAGCCACCCAGGCACTGCTAAAAGGAAGGTACTTTTAAAACTTGAGATATTAGAACAAAAGAAAAGAAATCACTTTACATAATTTTAATGTTTCTTGGAAGAATAACAAAATTAAAATAAATAGGAAAATAGCCTAGAGAATATTTGTATGCAGTGCAATAGCTTAAGGTTCATTATTTACTGGGCAAATGTATAAAGAACTAATTATGAAATAAATTTTAAACAACAGCATCAAAACTAATATGAATAGGGAATTCACATAACTATCAAGAACAAGTGATCATAAAGTATACATAAAAGTATTCATCGCCTCTAGTAATAAAATACATGCAATGTAAAACAAGGACATTATCAACTTACAATTATTTAATTAGAATAATTAAAAATGAAGTCATGAAAATATCCAGTGCTGACAAGATTTCAATTCTTTTCCTACACTCAACCACTGCTTGGTAAGGTAGTCATTGAAAAACCCGTTCAGAAAACAAATCAACAATACGTTCTTATTATGTAGCCATAAAACCATTTCGATAGTTCATCTCAATAAAACTAGCTCTCAGATTATAAAGAAATTATTCGAATGGAGATAAAAGATGGAAATAGGAAAATGTCCACTGTAGTATTCAGTAGCACTAGAACACCCAGGAAACGGTCTCTGCATCTTTCTTAATGGAAGCCCACAAAAGCAAGGGTATTGTCAATCTTTTTATCTTACATCCCCATCACTGAGAAGTGTGTAAGTCATGGCAGGACTGAATACATATGTGGCAAATCAATGAATAAAGTTTCACCAATTCAGCTCAACAGAATAAGGGGATAGTGGTTAAGAGTAATTAATAATTACAGAGACTATGCAATAAAATGCACTGATTCCTACAATGTGTGAAAAGAGACGGGTTTTTTACGCGGCCTGGGCCCTCTTGTTAATGTGAGAGATACACTTGCCTGTGGGCTGGAAAGGGACATGAAGACAGGAAGGAGTGAAGTCCCTGCCATGGAATTGTGGCTGCATCGTTTAATGTTTATTTCCCTTTAGAATTATCTTTTAATGTTCGTGTAACATTATTTTTCAAAAAACAAAAATCAGAATTGGGGAGAAAAAAAGTCCCCTAAATTTGAGTGACAACAGACATCATCTAAGGGAGTTTTTGGCTCTATAGCAAGGCCTTTTAACACCAGCTCCCAGCTCATGCCAGAAGAAATAATAGAAAAGGTCATGTCCGCTGAGTGTATTCAGTGCTGCACTCAGTGCTTTAGATAAACATGTATTTTGGGTGCCTGGGTGGCTCAGTCAGTTAAGCGGCTGATTTCAGCTCAGGTCATGATCTCACAGTTCATGGGTTTGAGCCCTGCATTGGGTTCTGTGTTGACAGCTCAGAACCTGGAGCCTGTTTCAGATTCTGTGTCTCCCTGTCTCTCTTCCCTGCCCCCACTCATGCTCTGTCTCTCTCCGTCTCAAAAATAAATAAGCTATAAAAAGCAAGAACAAAACAAAAACCTGTTTTTAATGTTTATTTTTTAGAGAGAGAGAGACAGAGACAGACTGTGAGTGGGGGAGAGGCAGAGAGAGAGGGAGACACAGAATCTGAATCAGGCTCCAGGCTCCTAGCTGTCAACACAGCCCGATGTGGGGCTCCAAGTCAGAAACTGTGAGATCATGACCTGAGCCAAAGTCAGACGCTTAACAAACTGAGCCACTCAGGCGTCCCTATATTAAACATTTAATCCTCATGACCTATTAGGTAAATACTATTATTATCCCCACCTTCCAAATGAGGAAACACAGCCTCAGCGATTCACTGACTTGACATGTATGAATAGCTATGAAGTGATAGAGATGTGGGGTTTTAACCCAAATAACGAAACACTCGGGGGCACCTGGGTGGCTCAGGTGGTTGAGCGTCCGACTCTTGGTTTCAGCTCAGGTCATGATCCCAGGTCATGGGATCAAACCCCATGTTGGGCTCTGTGCTGAACATGGAGTCCATTTGGGATTCTCTCTCTCTCTTTTTCCCCCTCTGTCCTTCTCCCCAGCTTGCACCAGCTCTCTCTCTCTGTAAAAAGAAGAAGGAGGAGGAGGAGAAAAGGGAGAAGGAGAGGAGAAGGAGGAGGAGAGAGAAAGAAACACTTGCTGTAGTATCTCCTTTAAAAAAACAAAAATTAAGATAGGCATAAGTTTCCAGTTTTTTCTCTGTAATCAGACTCCAAAGCACAACACCAGAAAACTGGTGTATGAGAAGGTAACAACTACTGCAACCTCCACCGTGGAAATGACCTTGAGGTCCTCCCAGGAGGATTCCGATCAGCAAATGTCAAAGGAGTGAGGCAAACAGAGGATCACCATTAGCACATTAGGCACATCGATCACTGTTGCAGGCAAGACCTACTAAAGGGTGCTCGGATTAGTAGAAATTTGAGGAGAAACAGAATAGTTGCAGAGTTGCAAACTCTCTCCCCAAGATATATATAAATTAGGAAGAGAAAAATACTAGCTTTACCATTGAGCACCCCAGGAGAAACTACCTTAACCAAGCGACTGAGATCAGCCTCACCCATAATGAGACATCCTGACATCATGTGCGCCTCAGACGACACACTGAGGACACATCACTTCTGTGTTTTCCTTGCCCAAAATGCAGAACTTCATTCTATTCATGAGGAAACAGAAGACAGAGCCAAATAGAGGCACATTCTACTTAATACCCAACCAGTCTTCTTCATGAGGATCAAGGTCATGAAAGACAAAGAAAGATTTGAGTAACTAAAAAAAAGACTAAAAAGAAGACTAAAAAAAAAATATGGCAAATAAATGCAAGGAGGGGCTCTGGATGGGATCCTGGAACAGAAAATGGGCATTAGTGGAAAAAATGAGTGAAATCCAGGTAAAGCCGGAAGTGGACTTAATGGAACCAAACCATCACCAGCTTCTTAGTTTGATAATAATGGTATTGTGGTTATGCAAGATATTCACATTGGAGACACTTGGATGACTGGCATTTAGCAACTCTCTGTATTCTTGTTGAAACTTCTCTATAAATGGAAAATCATTCCAAACTAAGAAGTTTCCCCCCCAAAAAGTCACCAAGAGCAAATTCTTACCACTGAACCAGTGGCCCAAGCAACCAAGCAAACCACTTCTGCTTTTGACCACACTTCAAATTTCTTCAATGTCTATGCAGTAAGTAAGTTTGATGGGATCTTGAAGAAAGAGTCTTGGATTCAGAGCCAGAAGATCTGGGATTAGGATCGGGATGCTTCTCACCTGCTACCTGTTTGGCCTTGAGCAATTTATCACCTTGTTGCAGTCTTATGCTCCAAGTGCAAAGGTTATAATAATGCCCACTTCGAGAGACCGCTATGAGAATGGTATGGGAGCCATAGGAGATGCTCCATGAAGGTTCACCATTACAACGCGTGTCCTCACAGAGCTGTGAGAATGACTGAGGAATGACTGTGAACTGGGAAGCGGATAAAGAAGGGAGGCCTTGACCTTGGAACCTCACAAACAGACATCACCAAGAAAGAGCTCGCTTCTGTTGCTCACCTGCGAGTCTCCATCCAGCGCGGCTTGGGCGTACATCTGCACAGACAACTCCAGGTCTTGTGACTGGTTTTGGTGGCCATAGTAGTAAAGGTCTCCCATTTTCAAATATGCTGCAGGACAGAAAGCACGGGCCCATTTGTAAAGTGGTTTTATTTCAGACAGACGTTTCAACATTCCCAGTTTCATGATGGAGATTTTTTTCCTACCAGAATCTGAATACATAACATCGTTGTTTCCGTGGTGTGGCAGGAAGGGAGGAGAAAAGAGCTTTTGTATTGAGCATCACCATTTTTAGGCACATTTTCGTGCTTTGCAGGGCAGATCTCCCAAAAGGGTCTGTGAAAATCCCCGTCTGCCACCCTGCAGCCCAACTGACCAAGATTGCTCTGGGCGCTTTATTTCACATCTGAAATTTTGCTGCCTGGGTTGAAGCCATATATTTCATTTTTTCCCTCCAGAAAAAGTTTTGTTTAACAGTGTATGTATCACTCAATGTCTAGTCAGAAAAACAGGATCTATGTCAAGTAGTTCAAAAGATGGATTTCAACACTGGGGATTCGCTACCAGGGTGTTGAAAGAGCTGACAAGGCAAATGGGGGAAGAACCGGCAATCCAGAGAACAGCGATGCAGGAAACTACAACCATCCCTGGATCTGGAGGGGCCAGCTGAGACCACAGAAGGAGGACAGCCAGGCAGAAGCTGAAACCACAAACGGGCAGCCATGGCCAGAGACACAGCCCAAAGTAGAGAGAGAAGAGGAGAAATCCTGGGGTTTCTCACCAGCACCTCTCATTGGCTGAAGCTAATCAGATGCCCAGGGCAAAGGAGTCTGGGAATGGTAGTTCCTGGGGATCAGCCCCCTACTATACAGAGCAGAGCGGTAGAAGCCAGGGATACATCTGAGGGCAAAAAGGCAAACAACTGGCCCAGAGGATCTCTCCAAAATAACTTTCTCTTTCGACTTCTCATCGACTCTGAAGAAAGGGTAAGTTCAGGTATTCGGTGGACCAGGGAGAAGGAGAAGCCTGAGGCTGGCAGCAGTTTACTCACAGTCTTAACAGCAGAGATTTTTCACACTCTTTTCTAATTGTTTAGAAATATCAGACTTCACACAAAGCTGTTAGATGCTCCCTGTGACTAAAGAGTAAAAGCTACCAATGCTTCAACTTAGCACCCATTTTTCTATACATACCAAACGAAGGAGCACCGATTTGAAAAACAGAGAAATTATAGTATCTCCAAACACAATTCACGCTCAAATATCTCTTGGCCAGATCCTAAAGGGGTGAAAGGGGAGAAAAAGTTAATTCATCAGTATTTTAGCCAAGTCGCTAATTTTGCCTTCATACAACCCAATTCATTATCCTTAACCTTAGAGCTTCCACTCTGAGAAGAATCCATTTACTTACTGGCCTCTCCTCACAGATGTGTGCTAAATTTGTCTGCGACACTTCAATTCCAGTTTCTGCTGCTAAAACATAATACAGCAAAGCTTCGTGCCTAAAAATAGATGATTAATAATAAATTTCATATAGTGACTCTTACTAATATTCACAGAGAGCTTTATATTCGAACATAAGAGGGCACAAAATAAGCAGTTTTTTTAAAACCACAAAATCATGAGTTTGTTGTGTGTGTGTTTTTTAAAAATAAATACTGTTGTTAAAAATACTGCAGGCACTGATTTATTTTCTATCTTAAAGGCTGAACTCACAGATAAGGTGGAGAGCTAGTTGATGCAACAGCTACCTCTACTGGCCGAATGGTATATGGCATGCTGGCTGCTTGTCTCCTAGCCTTTGGTCCTTGAATCCGTCCATCCCCGCTTAGAGGAGATGCCGCGGTAGGTAGAAAAAGCCGTTTTGTGAAAGGCTTACGATTCTGAGCAAGCTTAATTAAAGCTGAGCTTCTGTGATGCATGAGAAGTTTGGCAGAGGAGAGGTAGTTTACAAGGGGGCTTGAGAACAATGGCCAAAAACAGAGTAAAAAAATAAATGCTCGATACTGCTAGCAATTGAATGAGTACAAGACAGTGAGAGATGAGTGTTCACCTGTCGAAAGACTGTCACAAGACTCACAGTGCAGAGTGGCAGCACGGCTGTGGGGAGACGGACATATTCCTACAGCCACTGGTTGTGGGAGTCCCAGTTAAGCTAATGGCTAAATGTGGGAAGTCTAAAGAATGCACACACCATTAAGCCAACAGTTTTCCCTTTATTCCAAAAAACCAGACTTATTCTAAAAAAAACAGAAACATGTGCAAAGATTCGGTGACAGCAGAGTTCATGGGAACCCTGTTGATACGAACAAAAAACACTGGAAGCAGCTTAAGTATCTGAAAATCAGTCAGGAGTTAAATTACCCCATGGTGCAGCCACTTTCAGACGAGGCCATTAAAAATGATGTTGTAGAAGAGGATTCAAAAATGTAGAAAGATGTTTATGCAACATTTTCCTTTCAGTTAAAGAAAAAAGAGGGCAGGATGAAAAACAGAGCAATTCCATTTTTGTAAAACAGAAATAAAACTGAATGTATACATTCACACACACACACACATGCAGACGCACGTATGGAGAGGAAAAAAATAAAACCTAAAAATCATCTATAAAAATGCTAACAGCACCTGGGTGGCTCAGTCAGTTAAGCGTCTGACTTCGGCTCAGGTCATGATCTCATGGTTCGTGTGGGTTTGAGCCCCACATCAGGCTCCGTGCTGACCCCTCAGAGCCTGGAACCTGCTTTGGATTCTGTGTCTCCCTCTCCCTCTGTCTCTCCCCCACTCACGCTCTGTCTCTCTGAGTCCCTCAAAAAGAAAACATTAAAAAATTATTTTTAAAAAGACTAACAGCACTTATCCCTAGGTGATCAAATTATTTTATTTTTATCTTTTTATTTGTATGATTTCCTCCATTTTCTTCATGTTTCCCACTTTATGAGTAAGATTTTACTTTAACCATATATAATTGTTTCTAAAGTTTATTTCTCATTCTAAGTAATTGACATTAGGAACTCTTTCTTAATTACAACTCCACCTAGAAACTGGTTTATGGTAGGGTTGGGGAAATAAAGGAAGCGGATTCTGAAATCGCCTTTACTACTCTGTGAAAGCAGCTTCTGGTGGCCCAACCCCTGGGGACAGGGAGAGGTGACTGGGGGTCGAATTAGGACAGTCAGACCTTCAGTCAGACACAGCGCAGGTCACGGGCCATGGAGCTGCTGAGTGAGCTGATTCTCGGCCTCCCAGACCCCCAAGGCAGCAGACCAATTAGCCATGACTCACGCTAAAGAGAGACAAGGCTGGCTAAGCAGTGTCCCCAGAGTCACGAGCCAGAAAACGAGCCCACAACACAGAAGATGCCTCGGCATCTTCTTACACAGCTTGCAGAAATCATGTTTTGTGACCAGAATCCTCAGAGCAGACCCAAGATGGAGGGTCTGCAAAGGTGGCCCAGCACAAAGGCCCCACCGTCCTGCAAAGTGACTCATCCCCGAAGTCTTACAATCTCACATTTCTTCATTTCTTTGGAGACACTTGAGTGCAAAACAGTGCCTGTTCCCCTCCTTCCCCTCCCTCTCCTGGGGGGATGGATGAGGGAAGGAGACGGTGTAGACTTCCGGCCCAAGGTCAAATATTGACCCTTTGCTGCCTAAGTGGATGGAATGCGGCTCACATTATTATTAAAATGTAATAAAATGACCTTTTCTCTCAGCAGTTGGGCAGACTGTTAGAATGTGCGGAGGAGGCATGAGGCTGATGATTCCTCTAAGAACTGAGTCACTATGATAAACTTTATAAAGTCAGTATCCTGTCTCTAAAGCTACCTTGGTGGTGGGCAGGGGAGGGAGGGGCGAGTTTTATGGGAAGACTTTCACTGTCCAATTAAATGTGTAAGCCAAGAGGAAATTTCATAGAATTCTCAAGTGTTTCCTTTGAGGAAGCACTGAAATCCATCAAAAGGAGATGTCTAAAAAACACTGATGTCAGGAGAAGCACTGAACGGAAATGCACCCCCGTCTTCCATCCTGCAGAAGCCATCACTGGAAGCTGGTTCGCGTCTTTATCACCACAGCCCAAAGGCCAAGGTCAGAACACTTGAGACCAGACTTCCTCAGCTTCTCGAGACTTCTGAGAAATGACACCTCTGCAGAAACCCTACCCACATCTAGCCTCCGTGTGTTTTGTCCTTACTAAATCGTGTTTCAACGCAAATTGCCCGGAAGTATTAATTACAGATATTTCTGTATTTATAGTTGTGAACAAGCATGTAGGCAGCTGGCTATGCGCAGGAAACCCAAAGGCAAGCCGCAGAACTGGACCGCCCTTGCGTGAATTCCTTCAAGGTTTAGGAAGCCAACCAGAGCTTCCAGCTTTATTTCCAACACACTAAAGTGAAATTGTCCCCCAGTCATTCTGACAGGGATTGGGTGAGGTAGGGGGCAGATGCGGAAAGAAGGGATTTACAGTAAAGAACGAATTTAGGGGCACAGCTGCCTTCCCTCACTTCTGACTCAGCATATACACTTACAGAACTTTTATAATGATACATATTAATAATCAATCCTTCTGCTGCTTGCTGTGAACTGTGAATCTGGCTACCTCTGAGCACAGTCTCAAACAATTAATATTATTTTCTTTGTGCTTTCCTCTGCCGATGCCCGAAGCAGCTCAGACTGGATGGGTGGAAAAAAAATCCTGGGAGCTCAGTGGGGCTCAGGACCCCTGGTCTCATGCGGAAAGGTGAATCCCTTTCAACTGGAACTTGGCATTGCCTACCTGCCTTGCCCCAAGCCCGCGATCATCTGGCTCATCTCCTGGGTTAAATATTTGGAGCATATTTAAGACAAAGGACAATAAAACACCTAGCTCACAGATAAAACACACATAGGCAGAGAGAAATGAAACATGGCAGCCAGCGTCTCCTTAGCTGACTCATCCTGGTGTCCGAGGACAGCCTCAGGCACGCCAACATTATCTTCCGTATTATGCCAATACAGCAAAAAGCCCTGTTCTCAATCATGCTCCTCTTTTAAACTATCCCATATAAATCTTGGAACAACACAGAAAAACACAAGCTCATCAAACTGACACATGTAATTTGAAAATAACGTCCAGAATAAATTCACTCACAGAAAATGAAAAAGGGGGATGGACTCGGGACATTGATGGATGATTTAGTTCTATTACAGTCGAATAGAGGCTACCAAAATAAGCCACAACGCGGTGTGGGAAGGCCAACAGTTCCTATATTTCCTGTTTAACCTCAGGGCAGGTTTCAGGGCTTGGAGAGTGGAGGAGATACAAACACTTGGCCTCAAATGTAATTTGACAAAGATTTTCCCATTGTAATGGATACTAGATGTCCCTTCCTGTTGATAGAATAAAGGCTTCAAATCCAGATTGAGACTTATCTTTAATAATACTTAGCATCAGCATCAAGGTTGGTAAGGATATGGAGAAGCAAAACTATAGACATGGTTGGCAGGATAGCAAACTGGGAAAATCCTTTGGGAAAACAGTCAACATTATCTTATAAAGGTGAACATGTGCCTGCCTTATGACCCCGCTCCTAAATTTATATTGTAGAGAAACTTTTCTGATGTATGCCACAGTAGACATAAAAAAATGTTTGTGGCCACATGGTTCTTAAAAGCAACAAAATGTGGGGGCGCCTGGGTGGCTCAGTCAGCTGAGCATCTGACTTTGGCTCAGGTCGTGATCTCACAGTTCATGGGTTCGAGCCCCGCATCAGGCTCTGTGCTGGCAGCTAGCTCAGAGTCTGGAGCCTGTCTTCGGATTCTGTGTGTCCCTCCCTCTCTCTCTCTGCCCCTCCCCTGCTCATGATCTGTTTCTTTCTGTCTCTCAGTAATAAATAAATGTTTAAAAAATTTTTTTAAAAAAGCAACAAAACGGGGAAATGCAGATATGTGTTAAAATATGAAATGGGGAGCCCTGGGTGGCTCAATTGGTTAAGTGTCCGACTCTTCATTTTGGCTCAGGTCATGATCTCACGATTTGTGAGTTTGAGCCCCACATCGGGCTCTGTGCTAGAGCCTGCTGTCAGCGTGGAGCCTTCCTGGAAATCTCTCTCTCTCTCTCTCTCTCTCTCTCACTCTCACTCTCTGCCCCTCACCCCCACTCTCTCTCTCTCTCTTTCTCAAAATAAACACATACACCTTAAAATATATAAGAAATGGTAAGTAAAGTGTGGTATATGACAACAGTAAAAATGAATGACCCATAGGTACATGCATCAAGGGATATGAATCTCAGAAACGTAATGTTAAAAAAAAGGCAGTTGAATTATATATAATATAGTTCTAATATAAAGCTCAGAAACAAGCCAAGTAAATCTACTGCTCAAGGATATATTCACATATAGCAAAACTATAAAGAAAGTAAGGGGAGATCAAGAAAAAGGCTCAGAGGGGCGCCTGGGTGGCTCAGTCGGTTGGGTGGCTGACTTCGGCTCAGGTCATGATCTCACAATTCGTGAGTACAAGCCCCACGTAAGGCTCTGTGCTGGAGCCTCCTAAAGATTCTGTGTCCCCTCTCTCTCTGCCCCTCTCCCACTTGCACTCTGTCTGTCTCTCAAAACTGAATAAATGTTAAACACACACACACACAAAACAAAAACCAATAAGGCTCAGGATGATGGTTACTTCAAGGTACAGGAGGCGGGGGTGGATTTAGTCTGGGAGGGAAATGCAGGCTTCAAACTGTTCATTTTCTTATGTAGGGTTAGAGGTGTTCATTTTATCATTACCCTTGAGAACCTACATATATATCACATATTACTTCATACGTATCAACTATTAACGATTATACTACAGAAGAAGAGAAAAACAAGTGAACGGGCTTGTGCCGCATTTCCAGCTCAAATGCTCCGCCCCTTTCCCCCGGACTCTGAACTAGCATCCTGCTTCAGACCCTCCCTTCTCTTTACCATCAAACAGTCATCTGGTGAAACATCTCAGAACCCAACTCTGTCAGGTCACTACCCTCTCCCAAAACTATCAATAGCTCCCCATTCCTCCCAAATTAAGTGAAAAGTGTAAGACCTGCCATTAAAGATCTTTAGAGTAGCACCTTTTTCGTCTTGTTATAGATCACTCCCTTTTATGAATCTTACCTGAAGACAAACTGGTGGTAAAATTTTTCTAGACTCATCCAGAATTTTCCTATCTCTTTGCTTTTGTTCCTGCTGTTCCCTTCACCAGAAATGCTGTTCTCTGCATGGCTAACTGGAAATTCCACCCTTTGTTGTGAAGGCTGACCTAAGTCCCACAGAAGCAGGTGGCATTTTTCCTCCTCGAATCCTTCATGCTCTTTATATGCTGCCCATGTGCCTTGAGTTATGGTTGTTCTATTTGCCTTAGTTCATCCATTGATTTGCTTTTGAGCACTTCCCGGGTACCATTAGGTGCTGCGCACTGGGGTATGAGTCAGGGCAATCAACAAGAGCCATCACAGTCCTCAAGGGAGTAAGGAGTTAGGTAGGACTTCCGGACAGAGGAAACAGCACGTTCAAAGATCCAGAGGTCAGATAGAAGAATATGGACCATGTGAGAAACTGCGGACAGTTCAACATGAGGAAGAAATGAGGCAGCAAACTTCTGCAAGCCCTGCAGCTTAGAACAAGACGAGGCGCCTTGCACTTAAGTCTACTGCGTAAAGTCTGTTGAATTCCAAACTCACAGTGTAGTATATACACTTCCCCCTTCTGCTACCAAAAAAAAAAAAAAATCAATCTCATCTTGTGGCTGAATATTGTAAGAAGGACAACAGGTCACAAAAATTAATTCATCTTGACCTTCACAGCAAATTTTAAAATGTGCTACCTGAAACACTTTGTGATGTTAAATTCAAAAGCAGGCAAGTAATGTCAGCTACTAAGAGGCACTGTCTTTGTGGGAAAAACAGCGTCAAACATCTTGGCATATGTGTGTGTGTGTGTGTGTGTGTGTGTGTGTGCACGTGCGTGACGGTGTGGGGGAGTTTACAGATGTGCTCTCTGTGTGGGAAAACCCCTCACGTACACACTTCGGTATCTGAATGCTCTTTTCCCTGAAGAAGCTTGTGGGGGTGGGAACTTTGGAGGGTGAGAAGTAGAGAATAAATTAAAGCCAAATTTGGGAGTTTTGTGAACTGAAAGCTCACTTGGGAGACAATATAAAACACCAGAAAAATTGTAAGGTGTATCTGTTGCAGAATAATAATTTCATTAATTTCCCCCCCAGATTGTGTAGAATGAGGTTATAGATAATCAGCTTTCATGGGATGATAATAATATGCACTTCTTTCAGTGCTGTTTTCATCGGACTCACTTGCCCTGCCTTCTTTAAGATTTGCCCTCACTGAATGCTATCTGCTGATTTTGCAGGCACCCACGGACCAAAGGAGAAAATCGTGCTCTTTTGGACTTATATTTTAATTTGTAATTAAGGTTCAGTTCAGAGTGTGATCGACAATAGATAGGTTTGGTCTAATGTCTTTGAGCCCATAGACTTATGGGATATGTGCTGATTTGCATGTCCTTGTTAGTTACTACTGAAATACCCAGATCATTTAGGCAATAAACCAGTCAAGAAAATACGGCCCAATGGAAAAGTACAACAGGCTGGTAGGCCTGGCAGAAGAAAACAAAACGATGGAATCAGGTGAGTGTGCTATTTGGGAAGGGGTGCCCTTATTTGTAAAATCAAGGCAAGGAAACGGGGAACATTTGCAAGTTTTCTTTCACATGCAGTGTCTCATCCTGTAGGGTCCAGGATGAGGCTTGCTAACTTCATCAGAAGAAAGGTAGAATGGGGAGACTGTTTGGCTAGGACATCAGAGGTCTGGTGAGTGAGTTCCAGGAATCCCAGGCTCTTGGCCATGGAAAAGGCAGTAAAATATCAGTGGAAGGATGTAGCCTAAGCCCTAAACACACTGCTCTCTCTTCTTGCCATGAGCTTTGCGTGGCCTGCCGGGGAGAGAGAGAGGTTCAGCTAAGACCCTTTGTGCTGTCTCCACTCTGAAACCAAGAGAAGCAAGCTCAAAGAGAAGAGATGTCAATACATTCACATGTCTCTCAACTTAATGAATGTGGACGCTTCCCCTAGAGAACTAATTTTTGTGTATAATTAAACATGGAAATGTTATGTTTTCCAATCAACAGCCAATCAGTCTGTGATACTCTGAATGTCATTAGGGGAGGCTGTGATTTCCCTGCAAACTGCATTTTCAGTCATATTTTAAGACTCCATCTCATAAGACTATATGGGCAAATTGAAAGGTGAGAGCTGAGAAAGTTCATTCTAATGTAAGTCCCCAGCTTACCATGAGCCCTCCAGGTAGGCATTGAGGCCTTTGCGAATGACGTGGCCCAAGTAGCCATTTTTCTCAGCTACGTGCTTTGCCCATCTGAAAAAAAAGGAACAAGAAAATATCCAAACTGCGGCAAATTAAACAATTGTTTTTTTCTTCATATGATCTCAATAAATCCCACCTGGGGAATATTTTGCTTGCTAGAATTTTTATACAGCAACAAATCTGAACTAAACATTAAGAAGGTAAAAGAAGATACATTTTGGGAGCTTTGCATTGTTCCTTACGTATGAATGCTTAGGAGTTATCATGAATGGAAACAAAGACATGAGAGTTACCTAATGAAAAATAACCATTAGTATGAAAAGAGATAATCTTTGCCAAGAGTTCTAGTACTCTCTCTATTAAAACGTATTTAATGATTCATTATATGGTTCCCCACGTTTTTCTGTTCTCTAATTTATTCTGGAGAATTTTATTAATAATGAACTGGCTTGTTGTAATCTTTAGAGTTACAACTACTAAAAGAATATTATAAGGGAACATAACTAACAAGTTAATGAAAGGGGGAAATAAAATAATTTTTTAAAATACTTGATTAATATAAAGGAAGAGTCAGAAAGGGGGAGAAAAGCACAAAGAACAGATGGGACAAATAAGGAATAAATAGTAAAATGGTAGATTTGAAACTAAATACATCAATACATTGCATTAAATGTAAATGATCTAAATACACAAATGAAAAACTAAACTTGTCAGACCTAATAAAGAACACAGAAAAACCCAATTAAATGTCACTTAGAAGTAACACACATTAAAATTAAAAGACAGAAAAGACTAAAAGTAAAGGCTGGAAAAAGATAACATGCAAACTCTAACAACAAAAAAAGCAGGTGTAGCAAAATTGACCATATGCTGGTCATAAAGCAAGCTTCAACAAATCCCGAGGGATTGAAATCATTCAGAATATATTCTTTGATTGCAATAGGGTTAAGCTAGAAATCAATAACAAAAGGATAACAAGAAAATTCATGAGACATATGAATGTTCACACCAAACATCCTAAATAACAATGATAAAGCTTCAAGGTCAAGTTTAATCACCGAGTGCAGGTCAGGCTGGAGTTGCTTTCAAATGTCTCATGAAAAACCACCTTTTGAAAAGCTAGACTATTGGTGTGAGGATGGTCTAACAGAGGTCCGCAAAGTTTGTTTTCTTTTTTTCTCAAAAAGGCAAGACAGTAAATATTTTTACAGTCTCTGTGGATTTTCATTGTTGTGTGTGTATGTTGGTTTTACAACCCTTTAAAATGTAAAATGTATTCTTAGCTCTTGGGGCCATACAGAACAGATGGCGGGTCACATGGTGTTTATGGGCCGTAGTTTGCCAACCTCTAAAATATTCTCAGATATGTGTGCCTCGAAAATGCGCCTCCTGTTCTCCATTCTTTAGGAAGCTACTGTAAATGCACTCTACACATGTGTAGGAGGAGCACAAGAAAGAGGAAGGAAAAGGGTCCTGCAAAGAGAACGCAAAAGAGATGGCGATGAAAGGAAAGGGAACCCCCTCAATGATGACAAAGTTAACTTCAGGAGGGTGGCTATGTCCTGAACAAAGACTCCAGGAGAGATGTCCTCGAGAAGATTAAGTAAATAGAATACCTGGTGGGTCTGGACATTCCGAGGAGAGACTTAGTCAACAGTGGGAGACTTTGGAGATCAAGTACATGACAAATGATAAGTATGCAGAAAGCTAAGCAACTAAAGAACCATTAAATGTAATTATTACTCCACAGAAAACAAAAAAGCTGTGTAAGGAAGAAAAGGTAGTCGTAGTACACTACGTGGCTCAGCTCTGTGAAGCATTCACTTGGTCATCATAATGGACAGGCTGATAGTGATCTAACCAAAATAATTCCCCCTGGGGAAATGGGACAGGGTGGGAAGTGTGGAGGTGTGGGACAGCAGGTGGCAGCAGAATGAGAGAACTGTATCTTCATCTGCCACAGGGAGACATCATTAGACAAAGCCTACAATGAAAATAATAAGAACCAGTGATATAAACAAGTCATTTAATGATAGAGTCAAATCATAAAGAAATAATTAAGAGACTGGAAGTGACTTATTCTTGAGAGCAGGAAATAGTCTAGGTGGGGTAGCAGATTTCCTGTTTTCCCTTGTCAAATATTTTTTAGTTTGATTTAAAATTTATTTTTGCCTTGTCAAGTTATGTGGCTCTTTACGTGCATGTATAACGGATAAAAATAAAAATTAAATTAATTGCAAAACAAAGAGAAGGAACTCCATTGTCAGGCAGAGTGAGTGAGCAGAGGTCATGGCATTCCTTTCACACACAACATGTGACAGACGCTTACACAACAGCCTTCTCAGGATCTCTCGGGAAGGTCTCCAAGTTGCCCGTGATGTAATAGAGAGAACACCACAAAGTTCCTTCGATGTGTCCGCCTTGTGCAGCCTTATGGAAATATTCACCAGCTAACGTCTGTAGAGAGATAAGCAAAGTCATCTCCTTGGTGAGGGGTCCTTCCAGCCGGGCTGGTTTCACCAGAGCCAACGTGGTGAGACGGACATTTAACATCTGATATTTTCACCAGCTTATACCTTCTGGTATCTTTAGGAAAACCAAGTCAAGCTTCAGGATGACAGCCAATCACAGAAGCCAGCCTCTGGATGCTATTAGTGTAACAGTAAGCTAGTGTGTTGAGTTTACCAGATAAACAAACAAGACACATGTGGCTACGAATCGTATAACCCCTGCAAGCTAAATAGGAGAAAGTAGCAGAAGTTACACCAGCTGAAAATTCAGGCATTTGCTTTCTTAACCTTGTTTAATACCTTCCTTTTATGCAAAAACTGCATTTCCAGTAGGAAGGTGAGAATTGGAACATGACCATAAAAACCCTGCACTTGCAGATACGTGGGTGGCTTAGCTGACATCAGCAACGCAGAAGGCAAACAAGAAGCGTGTATGTTCCACCGGGTACTATTGTTGTTCGGGGATAGTTAGCTGTCGTTCACCAGACAGGCTTGGGCGTAAATCCCAGTTCCGTTCCTTACTACCTGTGTGACCTTGGACGTGATAGTTAACCTCTCCAACTGAGAGTGTAACTCGGGTCCTGAAAAATGTGGTTTCTGATAGTACCAAAGAGGAAAGGCTATTTCAAGGATTAAAAACAAATTTTTTTTATTTTTTAAAATGCTTATTTATTTTTAAGAGAGAGAGAGAGAGAGAGAGAGAAGGAGAGACAGACTGCAAGTGGGGGAGGAGCAGAGAGGGAGACAGAATCTGAAGCAGGCTCCAGGCTCTGAGCTGTCAGCACAGAGCCCGATGCGGGGCTCGAACCCACAAACTGTGAGATCATGACCTGAGCCAAAGTCAGATGCTTAACTGTGGGCTGCCCAGGCGCCCCAAGGCTGTTTCAAGGATTAAATGAGATATATTCTCAAGGCTTAGTGTGATGTTTCACAACAAATAATCTTCTGGGTCCCTACTCCCCAAATCTGCCACTGCCCCAGTCTTGCTCATCCCACTAAATGTCCCCTCCACTCATCTACCTCAATAAATGCCAAGCAGGGGGCCCTGGTGGCTCAGTCAGTTGAGTGTCTGACTTCGGCTCAGGTCATGGTCTCACAGTTCGTGAGTTCAAGCTCTGTGTCAGGCTCTGTTCTGACAGCTTGGAACCTGGAGCCTGTTTCGGATTCTGTGTCTCCCTCTCTCTCTACTCCTGCCTTGCTCATGCTCAGTCTCTCTCTCTCTCTCTCAAAAATAAATAATAAACATTAAAAAAAGCCAGGCACTCTGAAGTCACCCTGACTCCTCTCTCCTGTCACACCTCACATCCAATCCATTATTAAGCCCTGTCACCTTGACCTTCAAGGTACATACATAGTCCAGCCACATTTCTGACCCCTCCTGGGGTCACTCATCCTTTCTTGCTTGGATTTAATACATTAACCCCCTGTTCCCGTCTTGTCTTCTTTAATTCTAGTCTCTGCTAGGATCCAGGGGAGGCTCTCTGCTAGGATCCAGCACATCATGCCGTCCAAAGCTGCCCAGAGGTTTCCTATCTTCCTCAGAGCAGCCAAGTCCTTACAACGACCTGTGTCCCTGCCTCCCCGACCTTAACTGCCCCCCATGCCCCTCCCCTGCGCTCTGCTCCTGCGGCTCCAGCTTTCCTGCCATTCCTTGAGCATGCCAAGCTTGCTCTCCTCTAGGACTGCGGCCCTGGCTGTTCCCTCCTTCTGGAATGGTCTTTTCCTAGATATATGTGAGACCCCTTCAGCAGTCTATCTAATGTCACATTATCAGAGAGGCCTTCTCGGATTTCCTGCTTTACTGCCCGTGACACGTATCTCCACCTGCTCTCATGTTATATCTTTCTTTCTTTGTCTTCCCTCCCCACCGGAATGTAAGCTTCCCAAGAGCAGGGACTGTTTTTGTCTGCTGCTGTATCCCCAGGGCCTGGCAGAGCGCCTGGGGCGGCATTCGATGAAATCTGCAGACGACCATGGTGCAGAAATTATAATTACCATCATCGATATTGTTATTAATAATGAGGGGCTTCCACTTTGAGCAGGGACCCAGGCCCTGCCTCCACGAAAGTGTGTGACGCTGGGTGAGTTCCATAACCTCTCCGAGCACTGACCGGTCTGTAAGATGGGTATGATGGCAGCTCGGGCAGAGTTTACAAGGATGCTGGATGCGTGCCAAGCGTTTGTGGGTGTCTCCAACAGAGAAAGTGCTTCACAAACAGAAGACTGTCCTTGTTGTTTTCACTCTCCTTTTTAAAACACTGTTTATTTACTTATTTGGAGAAAGAGTGAAAGCCAGGGAGAAGCAGAGAGAGAGAAGGAGAGAGAGAATCGCAAGCAGGCTCGGAGCTGTCAGCATAGAGCCTGACATGGGGCTCAATCTCACAAATTTTGAGATCATGACCTGAGCCGAAATCAAGATGGCCACTTAACCGACTGAGCCACCCAGGCGCCCCTGTTTTCATTATTATTAAATCTGGTCTCATTTCCGGTAACCCTATCTGGACTCAGCTCTCTTTCCTTCTAGTGATCTCAATCTCTGCACTGCCTCTCACCTCATCTCATACCATCTCTCATCTCATACCATCTCCCCTTTCCTCCCTAGTTCAGGCCTCTCTCCTCCAGGAAGCCTTCCTGACTGCTTTGGTCTTCACGGCTTCCCTTGTGAAGAATGGTTTGGGCCACAGCAATTAGCACACACTTGACACCTGGCTAGATGCCACCTTTGTTTTTGGCTCTTATCTTCCTAACTGGACCCCTGAGTTTCTTGAGGACAGGGTCAGGGTCTTGGCTGGCCTCGGCCCCACCCCCGGGGCCTCGTCCAGGCAGGGCACAAAGACCTTCAAGGCCCCATGATCCAGTGCCCAGATACACAGCTGGTCACGTGTCTTACTTGATTCCTTTCAGGGATTCCTGGGAAAATGCCATCCAAATGCAGGACTCCAAGATTGTAGGATGCATCCGGGTTCCCCATTTCTTCTGCTTTCAGCCAGTACTTTGCCGCTTTTGCATAATTTTTCTTGAATTTGTGGTAATACCATCCCAAGCCATTGACTGCCTGATGCAATCCCTGGATTTTAGAACAACAAAAAAGAAATTACTTTTTTTTAATGCAACCTAAAGAGAATCAATTGTTGTGAAAGCACTCTGTCTGCCTGAGTCTGAACAAAACATTTCTTATCTCTTTCTGGGGGCAGATGGCATTAAAGAAAAGCTAAGTGTTAGAATACACGAGCCTGCCTCAGAGCCCTCCCAGGTGGATTTCATCCGGCTGCTGCTGGGATCCTTGCCTCCTGGCTCAAGGGTGACGCTGACCCCCAAATCATCATTCAGCTCCTGTGGGTTCTTACGAAATGCCCTTGTCTACAAAAGGCCTCTTACTGCCCTGCAGTATCCACAGTGACCTTGAAACTCATGAGCACTCACCTGTGAAAGGAGGCTAGGCATGCCCCCATTCCCGGCTGGGACAGTTTCTAGATGACCCGCCTGCCCATCTGTTGATTCCTCTGCCCTTAACACCAACAAATCCTCCTCTGAGGGAAGCAGCTGGCAAAACACAGGTGCCTTAGGGCCACTTAGCCTCCCAGTTCTGACAGGTAGAGTCTGGTGAGGGCTGAGGCAGAGGGGGAGGGTGGTGGAAACGGGAGAAGGGTTTTAAAATTCTATCTAAACCCGGGGCTGGTACCAAGGAAGCACTTCCTAGGAATCTAGTCTGGAGCCTCCTTGCGCTTGCTGATCGTGTAATCAGGTGCTCTTGCCTTCCAAAGGAGCTCCCACTTGTGTCCACAGGGCAGCGTGTGGCTTCCTTGTTGAGAGCCCAGAAGCCCTGAGGGGGCGCAAGGGCCTCCAACAGAACCTCCGACCCGCAGTGAGACACGTGTGTGCAACCTGGGCATCCTCCCCACCACCAGCCCCAGCAAACGACGAAGACACATGGAGAAAAAGATCCGAGGGTCTAATAGTACCCTTGCATCTGAGAGAGAGGTGTTAAGTTAGTCTAAGTAGGGAACCAAATCTCTTTTATCCCCTTTCACAAGCGAAAGACAAGTGACCCTTAAGAATAGATGCTAAGATCCCAGTCTGAGTCTTTTCGACGAACCCTAAAAGGCTATACTTGCTAGGTTCTCTGTTGGATTCTGGATGTCAGGAGGACCAGAGGAAAGAATCTAACGAAGCCTATTAAAGGAGAAGCTCCATGACGGCAGGGATCTTAGTTTTGTTTCCCAAGTCTCTATATTAGTGTTTGTCACAGAGTAGGTGCTCAATAAATATTTAACAAATGAATGAAAGCCGCCCTCTGAATGATGGTGTTAAATAAAATGGAGTCCAAGCTCTATACCCCGAGGATGGAGAGTAGGGTTCCGATCTGCAGACTCCCTCAGATAATGAACTCCCACAACAACCGACATCTGGAAGGAGTATCAGTGTTGTGGATCTAGCCGTAGAAGCTTTCTTCCTGAACCTCCCACAGTAGCAGGCGCAAAGTGAATTCCTGGTCAGTCTTACAGAATGCATTTCAATACCGTAATAGACCAGGGCTTACTGTAAAGTGGCAAGAACCAGCTTTGGAACAGGCCTGTGGAATGGACACCTCACAATGGCTTTGGCTGTGAAGCCAGAGGCCACAGGCTTATTCAGATGCACCTGTCATCCTTAAGAACATCTGTAGAACGCCGAGGGACTGCACTTGGGGTCCCACAAGAAATCCCATCTTTTGCTTACTATTCATACTTTGTTCTGGACATGTACTGCTCCATTGCCGGATTTGCTTCCAAGACACTCTTTGCTAATTCCAAAAACCAAGTGATATATGACCTTCACCACAGTGCCTGACAAAGAGTCGGGGTTTCAAAATTCCTTGCTGAGCGAATGAGTAAGAATCTCGTAACACTTTTAAGGATGCGATGACTCCAGGCCATAAAACTGCATTTCCCAATACTTATCTAAGCTCTTCTCAAAATCCCTTCAAAACAAAGCCTGTTGGACATCAACGTACCACTAAGATGGCCAAGGACACAAATTTCCCACCTGCCGGGAAACCCCAACATTGTTGCATTTTAGGAGGCTCTGGAAACAATGTCCTCAATGACCACCATTAGACTGCCTCTCTGCTTCTGCCCTATAGTCTGCGTGGGGTTAGGAGTTGGCATGCACTCCGGTGGACTCTTTTCTCCTGGGTCATGTGCCCTCTTGACACCACAGAGGTGGAGAAAACGCTTCTTGGCTCTCTTATTCCATGCTCTCACTTTCAGTTCTACATAAAAAGACACTCTGAACTTCTCAAGGGGAGGGAGGAGGGGGATGGGGAAATCAGCATGGGATCTTCAGGAGTCTGTTGATGAGGCAAATATCAGTAGCCTTGGGGAGGGAGGCATTTTCCAGAGCCAGAAGGGCTAGAAAGGACCTTGTCAAGGTTGTAAGAATTACAGTGGTTTCTCCAAATGTATTTATTTGCAAATCTGCATGCATGCACCCTTGAGTGTGTATGTGTGGGGGTGCATGCATCGTGTGTGTATCCCCTCCCCAACGATACTTAACCTCCATTCTGAACTGCCAGAGCGAAGCCAGCTGACCTGACAATAACATTGAAGGGGAAATAGTGACAAAAGCAAAGAAATATCTAAACCCAGCAATAAACTTGATAAATGTCTCCATTATTAAAGCACAGGAAGTAAATGAGCATTGGCCATGACAGGGTTAACCTTCAAGGGAATTAGGCTTTTGGTTTTCCTAGTTCAATGGCATTAATACGTACCCATTCAATTCCAAGGAGCCCCGCTCCCCCCATTGTTTATTACCAGGGCAGCCGGTGATTATAATTTTAGCCTTCAAACAAAATCGGCCTGAATTCTATTGACTGGAAAGTGAATTCAGCTTTTGAATTTGGCCGTCCCCATTGTGACAGGTTTCTGTATGTGTTGTAGCTCCAAAATGACTAATCACAGCAATGCCAGGGACCCTCTCTCCCTACTCCGGTTTTCTGTCGGGGCCAAAGGCTGGCCATTCACTCCGGCAGACTTGTGAGCATGTGGGTGTGTGTGGTGCAAATGTTTCCCTCTGACAATATGCAAAAGTGTTACCTTGGAAGCTGCTTTCTTCATCAGCTCTAAGGCGAGCCGTCTGTTCTTTTTCACTCCTTGACCCTAAACAATGATAAACAGCAATGAGTATGAAGAAAATAAACCCAGAGTGCGCTGAAAAACATCACGCGGGTATGTCACTGTTCCACGTAAAATACTTAAAAACTAAAACCCAAGCCTTCTTAATTAGAAGCCTTATCTTAAAGACTTCCACATCCGCGCCATTATTCCATCATCATCATTGCCGCCACCACCACCATCACCATGATTTTGTGGAGCAGGGGCAGCAGACCTGACCTTCCCAGCTTCGTGTCCATACAAAACCCCCCATTATCATCGATCGAATCGCATTCCTGTCTATCCACAGGGACCCTGGAGAGAAGCGCTGAAGAATAGGGTTAAATGAGTGTGGTCATCCGGGATGCCATCCTCTGGGGATGGTCTCATCTGTGAGCCAGATAGAGCACTTTATCCGCACCGGACAGTCAAAAGTTATCAGGCCTGTCATTTGCAGGAGTCCCCAGGGTGGACCACAGCGGTTTCAGAACCAGCTTGAGAGCCCGTTGTGAAGGAGACAGGACCTCTTGGAACCCGCTGCCTCAGATACTGACAGAAACTGACAAGGTTCCTCCGGCAAAAGCAGGTTTTTCCAGCAGATGTGGTTTGAGCACCACCACAGAGAGAAATGGCTTTGGGGTTCTTTTCTTTTTTTTTAATATTTATTTGATTTTGAGAGAGAGAAAGAGACAGAGTGTGAGCAGGGGAGGGGCAGAGAGACAGGGAGACACAGAATCCAAAGCAGGCTCCAGGCTCTGAGCTGTCAGCACGGAACCCGACACGGGGCTCAAACTCACCAACCATGAGATCATGACCTGAGCCGAAGTCAGACGCTCAACTGACTGAGCCACCCAGGTGCCCCTTGGGGTTCTTACTACAAGAGATGAACTTTGTGGGACACACTAAGGTGTCTGCAGGATCATGTGAGGAAGTGGCAGGTCTGAGGGGGTAGCTGGAGGGGTCCTTGAGGTCTCTCTCCACGTAAGACTGACAATAAAGATGGCAGACAACAGGAGCTGGATGAAAACCGTTGCTGCTACCAAACTCAACTGGAGTCTGTGAGTGACACACACATCACAGATGCCCCGTGGACTCTTCCTGGCCTCAGACACAGCAGTTGATAGGGTCACATGTGACATAATGTGGCAGGGCTTTGTAAAGAATATAGCTTTTAACTCAGTTAGAATACTTAGTATGATAGTAAATGAAGACGACACTAGCAAATGTCCCTGTGTTAATGAGTGTGGCCAACACTGTGTGTCACACCTAATCCTCATCACAAGCCTGCAGACGCACTGTGAGCATTCCCATCTGAGTGCTTGCCCAGACTAGCACAGTGAGTGAGACGTGGAGGCAGGATTTGAACCCAGGCAGGCAGGCTCCAGAGTCCGAGAATACAACTTTGCCATGCTCTATTTCCTCCGGTACATTCCAGTTCTGTGCTGAGAACATATAATGATTTGTAACCTCCTTGCAGGACCCAGAAAACATGCAGGATATGTTTGTCTCTATTTTTTCAGGACCCAAAATAAAACTGTGGCTCCAACTGAAAGTGAAATTATTTGCACCAAGTTTTCTACTACACTTTAACTTACCTATTTAATAAAACCAATGAGCTGAAGCAAAGTTGAAGATAAAAATATTTTTCATAAATGCAACATTACCTCATTTAATTAGAGAAGAAGAGAGAAGAAAAAAGAACAAGAAAGCTACTCAGAATAACTGGATAAGGCAATGAGAGACACTTTCGGACTTCTGGAAAAATGTTAGCAAAACCAGGAGGACAGAATGTTAGAACTTAGCTGAATTCAAATTTTATCTTCTCCAACTTCTTTGCTTTGAAGGAGTAAAACTGGGGCCCAGAGAGAATGACTCATCCAAAGCCTTACAGTCGGATCGATGACTAGAACTCAGAGACCCTGATTTCTAGCTGTCGCACATTTTCCAGGATACTTGTTATTTAATCCTTAAGTGGGCTAATTTTTGCACAAGGGCATGCATGATACCCAGATCTCAGTAGTACTGGAAGTTGTTAAGTGAGAGAAATGGAAAGTCCTGGTACCTAGTACATGCTCCATAATATCCACTGAGTGAGTTAATCAATAACAGCTGCTGCAGAAAAGGTCAAAGCTCTGTCTTCATGCGGATGCTCAATGGGGTGGCCTGGACTGTCTTAGACAAGCTGCCGCTGATGCCAGCACACAGTACCCCCAATGCCCACACAAAGCCCAAGGCACAGAACCGCTGTTCACATTTAGGAAACTCATGTTCCACATGGGGCCCTTTCACGTGGAATACAGTTCAAGTGACCTTCTGACCAGAGGTAAAATCTTCATCTTTCAACCCACTGAGGGACTCTTAGAATACAGGAAAATCCAATGTCTTTAAGGTTTGGGAAAGGAGACAGTGTGATCTCTCCAGAGTCATGTATTTATGTATCTTCCTCTCCCTGTAGACGGAGAGCTCCTGGTGGGCAGAAGTAATGTCCGATGCGTGCCATTGTCTTCTCTGCTCTTTGACAGTGGCCAGCCCCAACTCCAGCGGACAGGTGCCTCTGTGTCTCCCCTCTCCACCAGTGCGTGAGCCCGTCGAGGTCGGGGACATGGCACACACATGCATCTGCCGCTCCGTCTAGAATAGAGTCTGGCATTTTGTCAGCCCTGAATGGGTGTTTATTGAATAAACACACGGATGCCTCGGCATATGGCTAGGAGTCAAGGCGTTTCTGCGTTGACTTGACAACGGAGAAACAAAAGTCCAGACTCTGAATTTTGAAATCATATCAACCAATAGATTTTAAGGCTTTGGAGGATCAGAGATGTAGCAAAGCCATGGCTGTTAATCACTGAGTGGCCACAGCTGTGGTTCCTGGCCACACGAATCCACGGCCTTGTCTGAAGACACTTACTATTTGAGGACAGCTGCTTTCTCTGGGCATATAGGATCTAAGGGTTTCCTTACTGGAGCCAATAGCTTTTTGCTTTTCCAAGTTGGTGAGTTGATGTCTCTGCGTTGTTTGGGGGTGAAGAACACAGACTCTGAAGCCAAAGTGCCTGGAGCTCAGTCCCAGATCTCTACGATGTACCAGTTGTGTGACCTTGGGCAAGTTAAAAAAAACCTTTCTCTGCCTCTGTTACCACATATATAAACAGCAAGCATAATGCACCCCTGTGCTACCTCGCAAGGTTGTTGTGAGGATTAAATGCATTAATACATGTGAATCAGGTAATAAGTGCTCCATCAGTGTGAACTGTTAGGATTTCATATAAGATACAGTATTTTACATTTCTTGAGCCCATTCATTATATTATCTCATTCAATCTGTGGTCATTACTGTTGTCCCATGAAATCAAGTCACTCCAAGGACACACTGCTGATGATCATAGAGGAGGGACTTGAACTCTATCCTCTGTCTTCCATGCTAATGCTTTTTCAACCCATCCCCCATTCTCCTGTTGGTTTAAAGCAAGACCTTTGTTTTGACCAACCAGACTGTTGGGATCCAACCCAAACACACACTTCGGTGAAGCTGTAATTCAGTGGCAACTCTGCCTGGTGGCGAACTTGCAGTTCGTTTGGGGGCAGATGGCCCTCTTCCAATCTGTAAAACATGGTGCCTTCTCCAGAATGCCCCATTTCTTGCAAAAGCAAAGAGAATCGAGGTGCCAAACATAAGGCTAATGATTAAAAATGAGACCAGGGCACTGTTTCTGATTCTGCCTTTTCAGCAAGTATCCCTTTCCATCAAGAGTAACAGAAGCACAAACTAAGTTTCTTCAGTTCCAGATTCCCCAGCACGCCTGCAGGAAACTGCTCAGAAGCCTGATAAGAATTGCTTAATTTCAGCACAATCTGAGAGATTCTTACCTTGAATAACACAATGGCATAGTCATATATTAACGCGGGGTCCTCGGTCTCCAGGGCGCCCTTGGCATACCACTCGATTGCCGCTTCAGGATTCTTGGCCACACCTTGCTGGCCCCAAAACAGCATCTGGGCCAATCGTTGCTTCAAGACAGTAGCAATTTAGAAGAATGACTTTCCTGTGTAATGCTTAACATAAGGCTTTAAAAGGTGGAAGGACAAACCTAGTTCAAAATGTTTTCATAGGAGCCCCAAGAATTAGGCAGACGCATGTTATCTTCCAAATGGGAGCCATGGAAGGTGCACTCGTATAAATACAAGTCCTTAGCACCAGCTGGAAACAAGGCACGTATGCACGTGTATGTGAATGAATCTGTTTCACCCAGGGCCAGAGCTGGATGAAACTTGGTCAACAATCATGGCTGTCTCCTCTCTTCAAAGCCCCTCTCCTTTGGGAGATACTGCCTGGCCCTTAGCCTAGTGAATGACATGGAGGCCTGTGCACTTCTGTATCAGAAGGTCACTTATCTCTTCCCACCTCAGCATTTGTCCACATGACTGACCACCATGACACTCAAGGCTAAGAGCTCTCTGAGGATTGAAACCTCTAAATGTTTTTTGTCTGCCTTCATCCCCTCTGCCCCCATTCAGCAAAGCTCAGTAGAAGCTCATGGAAGCTACTCAACAAAGATTTGCTAAATGAAGAAAGAAAAGTTCATGCCAGCTCTAGAGTATCCAGGAAAATGTTCTGGCAGTGGGATTTCCAGAACTAGGCACTAGAATTCCTTACTGCACTAAAAAGACTGCAGGCTAGGGACAGATGTCCAAGAAAGGAGCCAGAACAATGTTTAACATTCTGGCCCATTATGGCCTCTTGTGATCTTTCTTTCTGCTGCTTCTCTCATCTCCTTCTCTTCCTTCCCCTCACCTCTCAAATACTTAACAATGTCCCTCAGAGTATCTCCTGAAATGCTAGGAAGACCTCTGCTTATGAATGGGAGACCCATTCTTCACTAAAGAATCTATTGAACTAGTTGCTTGTCAATACATTTGTTCTTTTCTGTTCTCTTTATTTTTCTCATCTCTGAGCTTCTGCCTGCTTCACAGACCCAGAGGCTCTTCCCATACTGTGTGCTCACCAGGAGCACAGAGCAAAAGCTATAAATCCATTCTTTGGGAAGGAGGCTTTCTCCCAACTGGTGCAATCAACCTAAGCTGGCTCCCATCACGGTCTTCTCTTCATAGTGAAATCAAGGCAAGAAGTCAGATAGAGAACATTCTCCTAGCTTTCTGTCCTTCCTGGTACCTCTGAAAACTCCATCCGAAAACAAAAGACATGTTCAAGAGACAAGGTTGGTCTTCTGGTCTAACATACTGCACATGATTTTCTGTTACTCATTTTGCTGAATTCACGGCCCTTCTTGATACCCATCTAATCTCTTCTGCACCCCAAGATGCTCTTTTTTATTTCTATCTAATGCACTAAAATAGCTGATGGTAGTCTCTAGGACAGATCACAAACATTACACCTCTTTTTCCTTCTGGGTGCAGAGGGGGACTACACTTCCAGCCCATGTGAGATCAAGAGAGACCAGATGACTCGCCTTGGCCCGCAAAATGTGAGAGGCGATTTCTCCCACTTCTGCACAGAGCCCCTGCCGAAGGGGTTGTGGGAGCCTGTGTTGCAACAAAGCCCTTGTTGGCTTGGTTTGCAGGAACCTACGAGAGCACAGCGCATGCCAACCCCATGTGTACTGGAAGCAAGAAACCAACACCTGTTGTTTCAAGCCACTGAGGTCGGGATAAGCTGTTTACCATGGCATCACCTGGTCTAGTATAACGGCTAGAATTTCCAAAACAGTGGACCGCGTTTTTACCTGAGCTGCCGCATTGCCTCGGGTGGCCTCATGCTTCAACCACATGAAGACATCGCCATCCTCTTTGGTTTGTACCTTGAGCGTTTCATCATCCTTTAATCTAATTGTCTCAACATACGCCTGAAAAGGAAGGAAGGAGAGGAGAGAGACAGGGAGGGAAGAAGGAAGGAGAAAAGGAGGAGGGGGAGAAGAGAAATGTCCAAATGATTTGGGCACGCAAAAGCCTTGACATGATTCTTAAACTAGCAATTGCTCAAGTAAAAACTGTATGAATAATTGAAATACGAGGTGTGTTCGCAGTGTCATAAGATCAAATTCTTTTTAAGTGAACGTATGACATCTCCTGTATCTAAATGGGCCTATTTGTTCCTATCAAAGCCTTTGCCTTGGGAGGGCAGAATTTATTCCACTCCCACTTCTATTGCTCAAGCTTGTTCAGGAGACCACTTTCACGCCACTGATTTCAGAGCCAGATTAGACACAGCATCCAAAAAGGTAAATCAATATTTTCTAAGTATAACCTTGTTTTTTTTTTTTTATACCAAAGTGTTATTATCCTGCATGACTAACCCTTTTTATTTAGCAGGCTCAGCTTCAAATATCTTTTGGCTATTTCCAAAAATTAAATCTACTCTGAAAAAAAGAGGGCATGTTAACTCTGAAAATGTGAGGAAGAATGTGCTAGAGGCTCTAAGGAGGAACCCAAAGGGGAAGTTCACAAAATGTTTTGAATTTGCACACAGCCTCCGAGGTATCTGACTCCTCTGCAGAAAATCAGACTCATTTTGATGTGTAAATTTTGGCTGTTTGTCAAGAGACCAGTTCTGTTGTTTCATGGTCTCCCCTTATACATAATGAACTCAATTTAACAATACCATGAGGGTACTGGGGAGGCCTTCCCACGCCCAGCACATGCCACAGGCAGATGGTTAAAAAAAAAATGGATCTGCAGGAGTTTGGGAAAGAAGCCTCAGAGAACAAGGAGCCCGGCCTGATTTCCCTTCTGACCTCCTTTGTTTGTTAGTGTAGAGAGTTCTTAGATTCACAAACTCTAGCCCGCAACCCCATTCGTGAGCCGGTCTGGCAGCCATTTTCTCCGCCATGGCCACACGTCACCATGGGTCCCTCCCCAAGGTACCCGGGGGTCTGAGAAGTGGGGACTGTGTGGGGAACCCAGCAGGCATCCCGTCTTGCTCAGTGTCTAACCTGGGGAGGCCACCAAGCAAATAGCAACAATGAGAATAAGGCCACCCGCCATCTTTGTGCCAGGTGTTTAACAAAGCTTTATTTCACTTCATCCTCACCATAGGACTGCAGTCCAAATATCACTGTCCTCTGTTTATAGGCAAAGAAGCTGAGGCTCAAAAGGTGAAACCATGAATTCATGGTCACCTTGTAGAGCTGGCCCTGGAAGGAAGGAAAGGTCTCTCTCCAGCTCCCCCTCCCCTCCCCCAGTGTCTCCCTCTAGCAAGAAGGCCCTAGAATCCACTCTATCCTGTTGACTCTGACAAGCATATGACCAATGAGCAAGTGCATCAGCTCAAACTCCAAGGGGACACTCCATGGTCTGTGATGAACCTGCAACTGGGCTGAAGCTGAAGCTGTTCAAATAATGGAATTCTCAGCTAGAATTTTGTTTTCAACTGGAGAGTTCGGGTGTTTTGAGTTTTTGGTCGTTTTTTCTTATTTTGCTTCTTTCTCTTTAACTTTGTAATGGGGCTTGGATGAAAGACAAGACATATGGAGACACAGGTCCTACCCTGCGGGATTTACACTCTTAGATGTTTCAGCCACTCTCTGGCAGTGATGATGGATCACTGGCATGTCAATGATAGATGACACATCACTGATAATATGTCACTGTTCTAATTACTTTGTCCAAGATTGACGCACTGAATCTCTGCCACCTTATAAGAGTATCTCTGTCAATATCTCCATTTTGCTGATGTAGAAACTGAGGCTCAGAAGTGAAGTAGCTTATCCAAGATCATATATTTAGTTCTTCAAACTTAGGAGTCAAATTCAGGCTGGCTGGCTGGCTGGGGGGCCCATAGGCCTCACCACCCCGTGAAGGGCTCATGCATTTGAGAGGAAGCAAATGATGGATTTTCTTCTTGTCTTCCCTGATAGTGAACTCAAACGGTGTCAGAGGGGGGTCTTGGCAAAGGCCACATTTCTGAGGGAACTGGGCAGCTGTGCATAATTCTGAAGAAGGGACACTTTTGTCCTTTGTATCATTGTCCCCTGGCCTAGCTCTCCTGGGTAGTGCCGTCAAGTTTTGCAGCAGGACAGGGCCATTAAGAGCACAATCTTTCATATCAGACCAAGGAGAATTCTAACTCACCACTAACTACCCATGGGCCTTGGGCCACTAACTTTATTTATCTGAGATTCAGTCTCTGGCTCCATAAAATGGAGCTTAGCATGGCACTTGCTAGACCAAAAGCACTCAACCTATCAGCCATTATTTTTCACACCACATAAAGTTAGAAAGGGCTAGGTTCAAATCAAGGGTCCTCTACTCAACTGCTGTGTGACTTTGGGCAGTTCTTCAGCTTCTCTGAGGCTCAGTTGCATCATTTGTAAGATGGGAAATGATCTCATAGGGTTGCATGAAGATTCCATGAGATCACTTATAAAAGCGCTTAGCAGAGTGTGGGGGGATGTGGCAAGCTCTCAGTAAAGGAACCCATTGTTTGGTACATCCTTACCTCGCTCTGATATGTAAAAGGCTGAGAGCAGTTTAGAACATTAGCCCTCCTATTGGTTTTTCAGTTTTGTGCAGCTCACGGCCTTCCATGATGGGGATGGTCTATCTAAGATAATTTTACGTGTTAGGAGTTGGAAGTCATAGAATTTGAAAGGGCGAATGTGGGGCCAGAAATGCTTTAGGGAGTGCATACTGTGTGCTGGGATCCACTAGGCACACGTCCTGTGGGTTCATTTATTCAAGCTGTAACAGCCGTGTGAAGTACACGTACATCCTCAGGGCACCCCCTTTACTGGTTGAAAGCTGTCCGGAGACAGAAGTGAGCAGAATCACCCAGGATTTCACACCCAGTGAACAACCGTCCTGGGACTTGAACCCGGGTAAATTTGACCCTGGAGCCACACCTCAACTGCGTGCAGTACCCAGGCAGCTGGTGGCTTCTCCATGGTCCTGGGGTCACTACAGCAAAAGTTAGCACCAGGTCAGAGCCATAGGCCCGGGCCCTCTGTGAAAGCCTACAAAGGCATCTGATGAAGGAACAACCCCTAAAAAGGAGAAACGTTTGGTTGTTCACTCATTCAAACAACACCGTGTGACTCGAGAATGATGCTTCAGACGAAAATATGACCAAGCCAGGAAGAAGGTGTGCTGTGGAGAAACAACAGTGGGGATGGCTGGAGGGCTGAGCTGAATAGACGCTGGCAGGGACCCGGGGGCCCCACGTGGACCAGTGCTGGGATTTCTGTGCCTTCTGAGGGGCTCCTTTTGTTGCTGTATTATAAAATTAAGGTTTGTAGAATGAGTTCTTATCCCATACTGCCGGGTTAAAATCTGCTGACCAGGGAGGTGCCTGGGTGGCTCAGCTGGTTAAGCGTCTGACTGGCTCAGGTCACGATCTCACAGTTTGTGGGTTCAAGCCCCACATCGGGCTCTGTGCTGACAGCTCAGAGCCTAGAGCCTGTCTTTGGATTCTGTGTCTCCCTCTCTCTCTGACCCTCCCCTGCTCATGCTCTCTCCCTCTCTCTCTCTCAAAAATAAATAAAACATTAAAAAATAAAATAAAATAAAACTGCTGACCAGGTCAGAGGAGGTCCAATGTCCAGAGACTGGAGAGTCCTTACAGCCCCCACACCCAGGGTCAGAGGAGACGCCGCACTGTCCCAGAGCCACTGACACTTCATCTGTGTCACCACCTTTCCCCCTGTTCAGCCTGCAGGCTCCAGGGGCGGTGTTCACACCATACCAGCTATCTGCCATTGACCACAGGGCAGGGAAAAGGGGGGGTGGTTGGGAGGGTAAGAGAAGCGGTAGGGACAGGAAGAGAGGATGAGGACAGAGAAAGGAGACATAGGGAGCAAGAGAAAGGAGTGAGAGAGAAGTGGGAAGAGAGACAGAGACAGAGAGAGAAGAAGGAAGGCAGAACGGGCAGGAATTTGAAAACCCCTCCGACTTGGCAACTGGGGCCTTCACGTTCTCCAGGGCGTCTGCGTTCTCTGGAGGGGTGAAGTAGGATGCTGAGCCAGCGCCCCTGGGAGCTCAGGAGCTGGGCAGTTTCAAAGCCCACACTTAAACCGCTTAACTTCCTGCGAGGCCCATGGGGACCGCCAGTGGGATCTGCCTCTCAGGGTGTTTAAAATCAGCTGTAATGCTTGGCTCCCGATGGTGGGGTGTGTGTGTGCATTTCATTTGTTGAAATTTAACATCTTAGGGATTTTATTAAAGTAAGAATGGGGAAATACAAGCTGTAAGGACAAGTACCCATGATTCTCAAGTGCGGGATGCCACACAGAAGGGCTGACTGTGAGAGGGATGGGATTTAAAGCCAAGTGCTGTGTGTGCCTGCAGTCCACAATGAACACTGATCACATCAAAAAGCACCAGAGAGTCTGGGGCACCTGGGCAGCTCCATCAGTTAAGTGTCTGACTCTTGATTTTGGCTCAGGTCATGATCTCCCGGTTTGTGAGTTCAAGCCCCACACAAGACTCTGCACTGACTAGCCTGCTTGGGATTCTCTCTTTCCCTCTCTCTCTGCTCCCTCTCCTGCTTATACTTTCTCTGTCTTTCTGTGTCTCTCAAAATAAATAAATAAACTTTTTCTTTTATAAAACACCAGCAAGTCAACAAGACAGTGTAATAACTTCATGTTCAGCACTGGATGCTCTACACTCTTACCCCGTCCAGCAGCCCATTGGTAAACACTGGGTGCCAACTATGTCACGCACAGAGCTGGGCAGAGGTTCACTGGCGTGAACAAGGAGCGTATATCAGGGAGCCTATGGTGTCCTGGAGAAACCAGCTTTGTGACCCTGTACATGAGTCCCTTCCTAAGGGCAGTGACAGGGATACACCCGGTGCCCTGGCCCCACCACCAGTAGATAAGGAGGTGAGGTCTGAGCCCAGCGCTCAAGTAGGAGGGGTCAGCGGGCAGGAGAAGGGGAGTAACAGACCAGGCAGAGGAGACCAAAGAGGGCCAGGTGGCAGGATCAGCAGGGCGTGGCCAAAAGTATGGCGGCACCAGAGTGCACAGGCCAAGCAGGGTCGTTGAGAGCTGAGGCTGAAGAAACAGAAACTAGATGGAGGAAATCCTGCTACGCCAGGCGATGAGCTGACCTTCAGTGCTGCAGGTCAGTACTGCTCAACATGGCTGCACATTAGGAACATCGGAGCATTTAAAAAATTTTTTTAATGTTTATTTTATTTATTTTTTAATGTTTTATTTATTTTTGAGAGACAGAGAGAGACACTGCGAGCAGGGGAGGGTCAGAGAGACAAGGAGCAGGCTCCAGGCTCTGAGTTGTCAGCACAGAGCCCGATGCAGGGCTCGAACCCACTAACCGTGAGATCATGACCTGAGCCAAAGCTGGACGCTTAACCGACTGAGCCACCCAGGTGCCCCACATTTGAGCTTTTTAAATAAACTTGAACCACACAGGTTTCAACTGCACAGGCCCACCTAATGCGGACTTTTTTCAATATATACAGTACTATAAATATATTTCTTTATGATTTTCTTAATAACACGTTTTCCTCTGGCCTCCTTTACCATAAGAATACAGTATTTGATACCTATAACAAAATAAATACGTGTTAATGGACTGTTTATGTTACCAGTAAGGCTTCTGGTCAACAGTAGGCTGTTAGTTGTAAAGCTCGGGGGAGTCACAAGTTATATGTGAACTTTTAACCGTGTGGGGGATGGATGCCCCTAACCCTCTTGTTGTTCAAAGGTCTACTGTATACAATCCACATACCACCTGTGCAGCAGCTCCCCGTGCTGTGCCTTCAAGACTAGGAGGGGGAGCTGAGCAGAGCTGTTCATTAAACCCCCAGGTGATTGTGACGAACAGTCAGGTTGAGAGCCTTGACATTGAACAGCATACTATGGAAGAAGTAGTGAGGAGAGAATGGAAGGGACAAGGCTTAGTGACAGAAAGGCCAGTTGGGAAGTATATCGGTTTGCTATGGCCGCCATAACAAAACACTACAGATTGGGTGCTTGAACCACAGACATTTATTCTCTCGAAGCTCTAGAGGCTGGAAGTCCAATATCAAGATGCTGGCAAGTTTCGTGCCTGCAAAGGCCCCTCTCCTTAGTATGCAGGTGGCTGCCTTCTCACTGTGCCCCCACATTGTCACCCTGCTGTCTGTTTGCATCCTACTCCCCTCTCCTTTGGGGTGGGGAAGCCCCAATTCAGCCCAGAGAAGTCCAACAGCTGGGGGCAGAGATGAGAAGGGGCAAATGTCACCTACGGCCCCAGGGATGGAGACTGGAGGAGAGAGAAATGGGCAGCTGGTGGGGGGGGGGGGCTGTAAGTGACGGGATGATGGAGGGATGCCTCCCTGGCTATGAGAAGGGACAGTGGGGCCATCAGCAGAGGAGTCTGGGGGGATGGAGCCGGGAGGTCTCCACACTGTGTTATGAAACTGGGGGGGGGTGGTGCGTAAGAAAACCTCAGCTGGAGAGGAAGGTCTAAGCGTCATCAGAATGTGGAGGGCAGTTGAAACCAAGGGTGTGGATGAGACGCCTGCCCCTCTGGAAGGTGCAGAGAGACGAGGCTGGGGACCAAAGCACCAACGTGGAAAAGCACATTCTGAGGAGAGGCGTGAATGAAAGCAGCTCATCTACGATTAAGCCACAAAAACAAACAAAAGCTAGCATCTTTTTTCTCTTTCACCTGAGCCAGAGACCTGCTAAATCATAAAGAAGTGACATAAAGCAAGAGTGCTATCGAAGATGAAATGATGTGAAGCATGGGTTACATAAAAGAGAAAATGAATCAAGAATCAAGGAAGGAGTTACTGACGGATTCTTGGTTTGTTAATTAGAGGTCTGGCTTTCGATATCTCCTCATTTGTTTCGTGCTGCCAGTGAATTAATAGATTTCTCAACAAAAGGACATTTAAATCAATGTATGACACCTGCTTAAACTCTCAAGAAGCCATTAATTACACATTCTTAAGAAAATGAGCCATGATACAACTCTTCTAACTGTATAATTCGTATCTGTGATTTTTAATCATACGACTTTCATCTGCAAGATGGATCTCTTCTATTCATCTTTTCTGGTTCTGACCAATTAAACATTTTCTTTCATAATCATAACATTTCATGTGCCAAATCTTCAAAAGAAAGGAGCTTGTTAGCAACATAGTATTTGCCATTGCTACTTCATGCTGAATTAGAATTCTTAAAAGTATAATATATACATAGAGGACATTATTAATGCATTCAGGCTTAGTCAAACCATGGCGATATTACTTCACGGCTTGCATTTGGTATGAATGCCTTTTCCAGAAGAATTCCTTTTTAAAAAGGAAAAAGCTTTTATCAATTCATAAATTGATTCCTGTCAAACTGAGGTCAAATTTTGCACATAGCTTATATTTCCACTGAGAGAATATAAACAATAATGAGGAGATCGTGGAAGTTTATTCAGGGGAAATCATTATTTTCTGAAGGAATCAGAATGTCTATATACGTAGCCATTTGGTGTTTTATGGTTTGACTCATGTTTAATGTTCACTGACAGCATGTATCTTTGACTCATTTATTTCATCACCGTACAGAGGCTACTGTAGATTTCATTTCCAGACACCATCCACTGCCAACCATCAAGGCATAAATTTTCTGCGCTGTGGGTTTCTGAGTGCAACCCAGGAGCAGCGCTGGGGACAGTGAGTGGTCTGGTTCCCACGTAGCCACTCAGGCTGAGTCTCCAGTCCTGACTTAGCCAGGCGTGTCCCCAAGGCTTACGGAGCCAAAGCAGGGAAAACCGAGAGTTTATGGCCTTTACTAGAGCCAAATCCGACCATGCAGTTGATATATTATTTATGACTGCACAAACCCAGGTTCCCTGTTTGCTTATATATTGTCTCTGGCAGAGGTGAGTAGCTACAGCAAAGGCTATATGAGCAAAGGCTAAAATATTTATTATCTGGTCCTTTACAGAAAAAAAACCCCGCCAACTCCTGGTAGGGATCGCTTGCATTTCCTCTCAGCCTGCCTGCCTCAAGGACTGCGACCATCATAACCTCTCAAATCCTTCCTGGATAAAATGGATATATACAAATACCTTCCAAGAAGCCAACCACATCATAGTCTACTCCCACTGAATTCAGACTTGCATCATTGAGTGACATCTTCCTTGAATTCTTACTGTATAACCTCTATGTATATCCTTTCATTCCTCAAAACAAACTGTCAGTTGATCCAATGTAACATGTTAATGTATGTTTTGGCAGATGTGAGCCACTGATTTCTCTGCCCAATGAGTCAATAAGATTTGGAAGCCTACAGAATGACACGCTGGAGGGGGCGCCCCTCATCCAGCCCTTAATCTGGGATGAGGCAAAGTCTTCAAACATCACACATCAGTCACTTGGAAGACCTGGGCTAGCAAGGCTCGTGTCATGGGGACAGACACTTCTCGAGGTGTCCAGCACTGGGAACGTAGCTAGGAAGGAAGGAGCCTGCTTTCTTACACCACAGACCCTGCTTGCTGACTATGCGTTGATAGGACCCCTTGGCTTATGGCCCCCACTCAATATGACCCAATCCCTAACATCTCCAGGCCCCAGCTCATCACATAGTCTTGGAACAAAGACAAGGTGGCTTTGTTTCTGGTACACATGTTTTGCAAAATCAAATTCTGTCCAGGGCCAAATCCACCCTTCCCATGTCAGCCCTCCCACTCATGAAAAGCTTTTCATGGATAGATGTTGGATCATTCCCGCATTCAGCCTGCGAACACAGGAACTATGAACTGGAGAGTAAAAGATAGATTTTCTCTCCATTGGATTATGCTCATCGTCTGAAGGCCTGAAAATGAGCCAGCCACAGGTGCAGACACTGTATAAAATTTTCACAGAAGCCCATATAACCAGGGCCATGATGATCTCCACCCATTTCTTTATCTTACCTGATCTCCCTGTAGCGTGTGCTGGTCAAGTGGTGTCTTCGCGGCGATGTTGCTGTAGTATGCGTAAGAGAGCTCCCAGTCGAGGGGGTAGCTATCAACCCCCTGGTAGTGCTTGTATCCAAGACTCATTGACGACAGCCTCTCACTGCCCTGGCCTCCCACCAAACTGTACAACATCCCCTGTTAGGGAGAAATTTACGAAGTGTTCACAAGCTTGTAGAAAAAGGTCATAAAATCCTAACATTGGAAGGTCATCTGGCCCCGTCCCTCTGCAAGAACCTAGTCATTCTGGAAACATGTTAACACGCCTTTAAAATTTTTTTTTTTACAAAAGAAGCCACACCAGCCCTCCCTCTAACGGTTTTCAGACCCAACTCTCTGTCTTTCTTAATGTCTAATAGCTTACAATTCCTTGACTTCTGCCCTTTACTCAGTGACAGTAGAGGCTGTTTCCTGATTTCTCTCATAGAACTTTTTGTGCACCTACCACCTATTCATTCTAAGGATCCCTGGTCTGTTTCAGTTACACCATCGAGGGCAGATAATACGAATAGTGACCACCTCCTAACCTTACGCTCTCAGAATGTTAGTGTTGAGAAGCATTTTTGGAGCTTAGCTGGTCCACCCGCCTCATTTCACAATTGAGGAAAGAGGCCCAGAGACTTGAAGTCACGTGTCCATGGCCAACCAGCCACTTTGTGACAGAGAGAGGGCTAGGACCTTCTTCACAAGTCCACCTTTGTGAGGATTGCCTTGGGGACTTCAGGAAAGCAGGCCATCAGTCCTGGCTTTCAATAAGCCAGAAACATACACAGAGAAGTCACTTAAAAGGAACATGTGGGCAAGTTTAAACAAACGGAGTCTCTTCAAATCCAGGACAAACAACCCTATGGGCAGATCGGAAAATGAAAAGTGGTCAAGAACCACTCACAGCACTTAGAAAAATGGGATTCCAAATGTTTGGCAAGTCGCGTGATTGGTTGGGTTTCAAAAACCACAAACAAAACAGTCTGGTATGGCTTTTATATTGATGGTAGAAGGCTGGATGTGAAAATGACTCACTTAGCTACACAGTCACGTGGAATAACGGTCCTCCAGCCAGAGTAGTTATACGAATTGAGTAAGAGGCACCGGTTCTTGAAGGAGTAGGATTTTGGTAAGCCCTGCCCAGACTCTTCCTTAGAAGTTACCGATCGTACCCCCAGCTTGTGTCTAGAAAGGAAGCACATGCACACGTCCAGCCTCCACCTGGGGCATGAGAGCGTTACTCTGCAAATAGAGTGCAGGTGACTGACGGTCCTGGAACCCATAAATAACTCACCTGCAGCTGATCCTGAGGTACATTCAATCCAGTTTCATAGAAGACTGCGAGGTAGTAGGATGCTTTATGGTATCCACAGCAGCTGGAATCCATCAGAAAGGGGACAACAGAGCTAATTCGGTGAAGACCATCAACACTGGAGAGTCTCTTTACAGCCTTCTCAAATAGCCGCCCACCGATTTCTAGTACAGATTCATTTTGGTTCCTTGGCACTGGAAATAACCACAGTTCACAGGACACACAATTAATTGCCATGAGATCGACGTGGCTTCAGAGAGAAGAGGGAAAAGCCAATTAAACCACCTGAGTTATTAACATGGTTGGCTCTCCAGTGCCTTGAAATATACCATCTTCCAGGGAGGTAAATGAAACCCTTCGGGGATGCCATGGTGTCATTCTACAAATAGCTTTTTCTTTGGCACTAAATGACAGCCTGGTATCCCGGGGAAAAGGATGTGCCTTATATAGCTGAGAAAGCACCTCCGGGGAGTGATTTACTGAGTGTAACTCACCACCACATCAGGACCACCGAAAGTTCCAAAGAGACTTTTTTCCCCTCTACGACTCTCGGAAGAAGAATGTGTTTTATCTCAGAAATAGTTCCTAGGTGCTGCTCTAAAAAGTTGAGCAAAAGAACCTTATTTTGAAATGCTTTCTTATCTTTTTCCTCCAGTTTTACTTGAGGAGTTCTAAATACAATAAAAAGAATGCGTCAACTTTTATAGAGGACTTACAAAATGCAAAATACTGGATTAGGTGCCTTATGCAAATCATGGCATGTAATTCGAAAAATTGTATGAGTTAGGTACTATTATTAGTGTCCTCATTTTTCCAATGAATTGTCTGAAGCCTGGAGAAGTCAATTATCATGTCCAAAGTTTCTAAAGCTGGCAAGTGGCTGAACCCAGTTTTGAATTCAGCTTTGCTGGTCATGAAAGCCATTCCAACTTAATGCCGCACCTACCTGCTGATTGATAGGCAACCAGATGACTTTTTTTTTAATGTTTATTTTTGAGGGACAGAGAGAGACAGAGCATGAGCAGGGGAGGGGAAGAGAGAGGGAGACACAGACTCCAAAGCAGGTTCCAGACTCTGAACTGTTAGCACAGAGCCCGATGCGGGGCACGAACCCACAAATGGTTAGATTATGATATAAGCAAAAGTCAGAAGTTTAACCAACTGAGCCATCCGCACGCTCTGCAACCAGATGTCTTAATAAGTACCTCACTATTATCAGAAGACCCTTCTCTGTGCAACTGCTTTAAGCTGTCTGATACTTCTTTTACCTAATCATCCCATAAATCTGATCAACATTTTAGCCCAAACTATCAAGTTATGTGTCTTTGTAATGTAAGTGTTGTGGTCTTCCAAAGCCTGTCTAAGTTATTCATCTCTGTTGTTCATTAATGGAGGCAACAAATGTTTACTTTCTATCCTGTGCATCTATTAGATGATACGTTACAAAAAACTATAAAGGATTGCATAGATATTATTTGCATTCAAAGAGCTATGGTCATCTTATTTTCTTTTTGAAAATATGACCAAAGATGTTCACATTTTTTTAAGTTTATTTATTTATTTTGAAAGAGACAGAAACAGTATGAGTGGGGGAGGGACAGAGGGAAAGGGGAGAGAGGGAATCCCAAGCAGGTTCCACGCTGCCAGCCCAGAGCCAGACGCAGGGCTCAAACTCACAAAACTGTCAAATCATGACCTGAGCCAAAACCAAGAGTAGAACGCTTACCTCACTAAGCCATCCACGCGTCCCCCGGTCATCTTATTTAAGATTAAAATTTCATCTGCCTAAAAATTGTTATGTCCAACACTTTTCTTTTCTTATCTTCATTCTATCCAAAATTAAAATGTTACTAACAGCTGTCAGGAGGCAACGAGAGGCTCTTTCTGTCAGCACTCCATTAAGGAGTGAGCAGAGGTGAGTTTCCAACGTGGGACAACTGAAACGGCAGGTCTGAGACTGGATTTATTTAAAGCCAATTCCCTTGCAGAGCCCATGCTAAAAACAGAGGCCAGCGGGATCCAAAGATGAAATTGTAAAAGCCCAGGCATTGGTTATGAGCCCATACTGGTCCTTCTGGGCACACAGGCGAGCTGGCTGGCCCCTGAGCCTCCACTCGCCAGGCTGTGGGGAAGGAGCCCACGGCGGCCTGGATGTGAGGCAGGCCCCTCTCCCCGCTCCTGGAACTTCTGACCCCTGCCTTCTCCTACATCCCAACAGGCAACCGCTGGGCCTGCTTTTACTCTCTCGATCGGAAGCAATAGGTGCTGAAAAAACTCACCTCACTGAAAAAATGGAATTTGCTTCTCTTTCTGTATTTTTTTAATCCCTAAAGAAACAGCTGCTTGTTGCAAAGAAGAAGGAGGAGGAGGAGGAGGAGGAGACTGAGAAGAAGAAGAAGAAGAAGAAGAAGAAGAAGAAGAAGAAGAAGAAGAAGAAGAAGAAGAAGAAGAAGAAGAAGAAGAAGAGGAAGGAGAAGAAGAAGAAGAAGAAGAAGACGAAGAAGAAGAAGAAAATCGATCAGAGCAGATTTGTATAAAAATAAAACCAGGAGTGCCCTCTCTCCCAATCCTCCTTTAATAGTGAAGATCAACATTGTTAACAGCTTGGTGTGTATGCTTCCAGACTTTTCCTTTACCACAGACAATAATTCATATTCATATGCACATATGCTTCTACCACAGACAATAATTCATATTCATATGCTTCTTTCCAAGAAGTTCCTATAGTTCTGACCCTCAACTTTCTTGTTTAAATTAACCACGTATCCTGAGTATTTGTCCTGGGCTGTCAGAGGCCCGTTCTTTCTAAAGCTTCCATAGCACCGCATTCTATGGCAGTGCGGTGTCCCCAACCAGGTCTCTATTTTTAGATATCTGGGTTGCTTCCAGTGATTTTGCTGTAACCAACAATGTGGCAATGAACATCTTTGAACATTTCCCTCTGCTCATCTGTTAGGATATATCTGAATAATAACACCCTTTCCCACCAGGAGTCTGGGCATCTCATCTTGGATTTTCCCTCTGTATAGTTAAGGGAAGTCCAACCTACCCAATCATTCGACAGGATAAGCACCTTATCCACTGGATTTAGCGTGCACCACAGCACTCCGATGGAGATGCAAAATAAACCCTCCTCCTATGTTATTTGTGGATTTACTTTTAAATATGGACTCATCTCCGATGCCCCTTCGTGCACATTCTGAGCAAAGCAACATTACCATTTTGTTAAGGATTCATCCCCACCTTACCTGCTCTGCCAAACACCTAACTAAGCGGACGGGTTTTGCCTGAGTGCCCGCAGACATGGGCTTTGTGGGCCCAGAGGAGAGAGGAAACTCCAAACCAAATGAAGTTCCAAATGAAACACTTGCCCTGCTGACCTCTGGCACAGGACCCCAGAAACCATTAGCAAGAGGGTCCAGGTAGCCAGGATTGCTGGAGAAGAAGGAGCAAAAGGGGGAATCCTTCACAAAGCTCAAAGCCTTCGCACACATGCGTGCGTGTACACGCATGCACACACACACACACACACAAATCCCTGCGGACTGCAACAGAGGCAGAGTGAAAAGGCTTTATTATTTCCTTTACATGTTAAGATTCCTAATTCCCCCTCCCCCAGAATATTACCAATCAGTATTATCTTTGCAAAAGAATCTAAACAATTTTCTGCACTGGTAAATATAATTAAAAAAATAATAATAACTCGAAAGTAAAATTGCTCTCTTTTTGCACGTCCTTTAAAGTTCAAATTCCAACTGCGGCAGAAAATCAAAGCCATTGTATTGCTGGTGATATTGGAAAACCGGCAATTTTAAAATTAGTTTAATGAAACTGTTAATTTCACCCATCTGGTTTAGCATATGCATTTTTTTCCTAGTCGATCTGTAACTAAAACACAGGCCTTGTTTATGGAGATTAATGGGGTAATGAAACAAACAAACAATATATAAGGAGCCGCTTTCCCATTTTCTTTCTTCCTGTCCCAAAGCTAAGGAAGGAAAAGGCCAACACCCCCCATAATTAACCTTCACTATTTTCCAATGAGCAGGGCGCTGTTTGTTTTTGTTCTTTTTTCTTTTCTACAGCAATAGCAGAAGGTGGCCATTTGCGGGCTCATTGTTAACAGAGGCAAAAAGCAGAAAATGAGAAGGTGGGCCCTGGCTGGGGAGCCGGCGTGGGCATCTGCCCGAGAACTAGGAGAGATGCAGACTCCTTGTGAGAGGGCCGGGGACATCAACAGGAAAGTCATTTTTAGTTTCAAGCTTCCAAAAGGTGGAATGCATCCAAAATACAAGCTGGAAAGGGGAAAAGAGTGAAAGGAGAAAATATCATTTAACCAGAAAAGGAAGATCTCAAAAGGTTTACTACTGTAAAAAAAGACCCACAGCAATTTGATTTTGCATTCTGATCCCTTGACCCCGGAGATGGAGGTGGCTTCCTTCTCAAAAGTAAACGGGTTCATACTTTTCTGTATGTGAGTTTTCTGCATTTGTGCATGGAATTTCTCTCCCTTTTTCCACCCACCTGCCCCTCAGAACTGTCACCGGGGATGCTCTGGGCAGCAAAAGTATCTCCCTCCCTGTATTCTTCTTTGTGCTTCTGTGTATTTTTGCAAAAAGACAAAAACAAAACCAAAAAAACTATAATGTATGCTTTCGTAAATAAAAAAGTAAAGATGATGGTTTTTCAATGAACAACACTGAAAATAGCCCTTAAAGGACACTGTATCTCGGCGTCAGTAAGGAACATTTCTGTGTTTCTACCATCTCTGTGCTCTGCATTTTCGTGTTTCCAAATAAACAGTACAATTGCTGGCAAAAATAAAAACAGGTTAAGGCAAACTAGGGTGCTGCCAGCGGGGCCAGCACCCCCCTTGGCAGGTTGCTGGAGGCTCCCTCCCCCTGCACTCAGCACTCCCAAGCCTGGGGCAAGTCAGGCCAGCCCTGAACAAAGGAGAGCAACAAGATGCAGAGGGTGTCAGCCCTGGGGGGCGATGAGCCCACCCCAGACTTGGGCTCCTCCCAAGACCCCTTTGCTGGCAGACCTCGGAATTCCTGTAGCGAGTCTCTTAGTCCCATGGGCTCAGAGGTGCCCAGAGAAGAACGAAGGGAGGGAAGGGAGTAAGCAGTTCCGGCCACAGGGGTGTGCAGGCCCGCTCACCTCTCCCATGCACCTGTTCCAACTCGCCCCCCACCCCCAAGCCTTTGTTGCCCTCGTGCACCTGAGCTCTCCTCACTCTTTCCTACCCAAACCAGCCCCTCCTCCACTGCCTCTCCCACTGCCTCTTACCAGCTCCCCCTCACCCCACCCCATCCCCATCACCTCTAGTGCCTGGATGCCTAGCCCCACCATTCAAAGGAGTTTTGAATTCTAAGTGTTCTGTTTTGACAAGGAAGTTTCAACAGGAGAGTAATAGAAATAGCCAGCACACCTCTTAAATAATGAAAAAGCTTGCATACTAGAATACTACCATCCTAGCATTAGAAAAAGCCCAAATGCTAATAGGGCAATTTCTATGCTCTGACAGGAGCCATTTTCCTAGAGAGTTGGAGGTTCCCCAGGAAACGACATAAAGGGTGACCAATCAGAACAGTCCCCCTGAAGCCGTGAACAGGGGGTCTCCTGTTGGATGCCACCCAGAGCCCGGACTGTTCTGGACTTTGGGACAGAGCAGCACAGTAGAATTCCTGTGCCAAGCAAGGAAATCAAGATGCGGAGCAGTGGGTCTGGGATGCTGGGAGGCAGGAAGGGTATTTGCACATCGACATGCACTGCAGCTGAGTGCCTGAGGGGCGCTGCCATCTTTAATTCAAAGGCATGCCTACTCTGGGAGACACGGAATGCGTCCTGTGATACTTCAGAGCGGGAACGACCACCAGTGAGGACAGCTGCATTTTATACCAGGTTAGCACATCAGCTGTCAACATTTAAGAAGCTTCCCTCCTCCCAAACCCCTGCCACTTGGCAGAGAGTTCTGTGTGTCTTTTCATTATGGTTGCCACAGGGCCCAGCATGGTGCTGAAGGGGTGCGACCCGGGAGTGCCAAATGGGGTCTGCACGAACCTTAGGGCTGTTTTACACCCGGGAAAACTGTATACGGCAACCAGTTAACAGACATATGAAAGCAAGAACGAGAGGGCTACATTTTAGAAATTCTTTTGCAAGGGGTATGCATAAGAAGGATCCTGGTCTACTTCTGTTGACGGGAGGAGTTGGAAAACAGTTTGCTGAAACAGAGCTATCTTGGCAGAGGCATCTCAGAGCCAGGACAGCAGCTCCTGAGAGGGAACAGGCTAAAGAAGTATGCAGGGAGTGAGAAAAATGTAGAAAAGAAGGCGGATGGGCCCACAGACCTCTATCTATCAGTCTGGATTGGCGTCATGGCTTGGCTCGTGTAGACCTTGAACCGGTGTCTCCTGGTCATCAAATTTCTCATTCCTTCAGTGATTCACGGACCCCACATAGACATTTTTATCACTTAAAATGGTATCATTTATTCATTTGGGATGCATTCAGTTACTCAACAAACACTTAACTGGAGGACTTCAAAGAAAACCTAGACCCCATTTCTGTCTTTGGAGATTTACACTGTGGAGTCCCACAGGCGAATCAACAACAATAACAATGCAACAGGACAGGTACTGTGAAGAGGCTGCCCACAAAATGGCAAGGAGAGCAGAGGGGAAAAAGCCTGTGCTAGGAGCACAGAACGTGCAATCTGAGAGGGCAGAGTTTGAGTTGGGGCTTGAAGACTATTTGTAGGCCAGCTGAGGAGCATGGATGGATGAAATATGCTCTTGGAGGAAAGCAGTACAGAAATGTGCTATGTAGAGTCATACAGAAGAAGGACCGATAACATATGGCCAGTACCATTGTAGGCTCTGCAGAGACCTGGAGGTGTAAGTGGGGTACTTTGTTTTTTTTTATGTTTATATTTATTTTTGAGAGAGAGAGAGAGAGCACAAGCAGGGGAGGGGCAGAGAGAGGGAGACATAGAATCCAAGCACGCTCCAGGCTCTGAGCTGTCAACATAGAGTCTGACTCCAACCCATGAACCACGCGACCATGACCTGAGCCTAAGTTGGATGCTTAACCAACTGCACCCCCCAGGCGCCCCTAAGTGGGGTACCTCTACTTCTTGAACTCCCTCAACAAGCTTGCAGTTGTGTGTGTCAGAGACACAAACAGAATCAAATAGCTGTAACTCTAGGCGGAGTGAGATGTGCTCTATTCAGGCAACCCTATCCAACCTGTATAGTGCCTCTCTATCTGAAAGCTCTTTCATAGCATTATGTCACTTCGTTTATTTATTTTTTAACATTTATGTATTTTTGAGAGACAGATAATCAGCAGGAGAGGGGCATAGAGAGAGGAGACACAGAATCCAAAGCAGGCTCCAGGCTCTGAGCTAGCTGTCAGCAGAGCCCGATGCAGGGCTCGAACCCATGAACCATGAGATCATGACCTGAGCCAAAGTCGGACGCTTAACTGGCTGAGCCACCCAGGTGCCCCTCATATCATTACATCACTTTATGAGAGCAATGTTCTCAACTGCTCTTCAACCAAATATTCCCCCATACATAAACTACAAACATAAATCACATTGCACACCCGTGAGGATGGCCACTTATCAAGAAAATGGAAAATTAACATGGGTTGGAAAGGATATGGAGAAACTGGAACCCTTGTGCACTGTCGGTGGGAATGGAAAATGGTGTAGCTGCACTGGAAAACAGTAGGAAAGTTCTTCAAAAAATGAAACATGGAATTACCATATGATCCAATAATCCCACCTCTGAATCTATACCCAAAAGAATTGAAAGCTGAGTCCGGAAGAGGTATTTGCATACCCACATTCATAGCAACATTATTCACAATGGCCAACAGGTGGAAGCAATCCCATCCAGATGAATGGGTGAACAAAATGTGGTCTATACATATGATGGAGTATTATTCAGTCTTAATAAGGAAGGAGATTCTGACACATGCCACGGCATGGATAAATCTTGAAGACAGTATGCCAAGTCAGAGAGCCAGTCACAAGTAGACCGATACTATAAGACTCCACAGAGCTGAGGTATCTAGGATAGGCAAGTTCATGGAGACAGAAAATAGAATAGTGGTTATCAGGCGCTGCAGGGAGGGAAAATGGGAGTTGTTCAATGGGTATAGTTTCAGTTTTACAAGATGAGAAACTTCCAGAGTTCTGTGCAACAACGTGGCTATATTCAACACGAATGAAGAGTGTACATAAAAATGGCTATGATGGAGAATTTTATTTTACATGTATATTACCATAAAAATGCTTTGGGGTGCCTGGGTGGCTCAGTCAATTAAGCGTCCAACTTCCACTCAGGTCATGATCTCATGGTTTGTGGGTTCGAGCCCTGTATCGGACTCTGTACTGACAGCCCAGAGCCTAGAGCCTGCTTCTGATTCTGTGTCTCCCTCTCTCTCTGCCCCTCCCCCGCTTTCACTCTGTCTGTCTGTCTGTCTCTCTCTCTCTCCAAAATAAATAAACCTTAACATTTTTTTAAAAGTTTTCATTATAGTCTTTAAAGAGTGAGGGTACAAATATTTGGTGATTATCTTTTATAAGAAAATACCACTCAGACTCTGGGGAACAACAGAAAGGTGTGACCCCTCCTGATGTCACCAGAGACAGGGAACAGTGTCATATGCTCCCTACTGGCTGTGGATGAGGCCGGTGCTCTCGACTGCCCACCCCTGCAATGTTCTCCTCACTCCTTTGAAGTGTGGTGTTGGCCTAGAGAGAGAGCCGATGAAGCGCCTGAAATCACACATACGGGGAAACACACTCTTCAGTCTGAAACGTGCATGGGTAGCGGCCTGGAAGTGGGGTCAGCATGGATGTGAGGAGAAGCTGCCAGAAAAAAAAATGAGTCTGTCGCAAAGAACCAGAAATCACAGGCCACCAACTTAGGCTGTCTTTTTTTTTTTTTTTTTTCCCAAAAAAATGCCAGGAGAAAAATATTCCACAAATTAATTCCCTTTGTAGGAATGATGGGAGCCAATGTCTTTCTATTTACCTAAATAACTCTTGTTCAAAACACAGCCCCGTTTTCCTTCTGTCCTGTCTCACAGGGGCACTTAGCCAACATCTGTTGAATGAATGAATGAATGAATGAATGAAGGCTGTGCCATGAGCAACCTAGAAGTTTCCCACATTGTTAAATTCCTTATCTCTCTTACGATCCATTCAGTTCCTACAGCAAGAATTCCAAGCACCAAAGACGTCAGATACTTGACTTTACCTCAGATACGAAAAAAACGTAGTGTGGTGAGGATGTTTTAATCAAGTCGACCAGCCCCCAGGACGGGACAGCTCAGGGCAGCAACATAGTTCCTGTTTCCTGGAGTCGTCTGAGGCACGCCAAAGCCAGTTGGACACTTAACAGCAAGACGAATTTGGAAGAAGGGCGCGGGAGGAACCAGGAATCGACCAGCCCCACTGGTCTACAACCATGCCTTTCATAGGAGAGCTGAGCAATGATGAGAATGTAAACTTGTTTTTTTAACCTCGATTTACAAAATCAAATTTTCTGCATCTCGCTCAGCCTTGTTAGAACCCGGGTGCCATGGACAACAGCAGTCTCTCCCGAGGGCCGGCAGGAGGAACGGTGATCGCCCCGAGCAAGGGCACTGTGCCAGGCCGAGAGATGCATGTTAATGGGGAGTGTGTGCCCTCCCTCTGCAGAAGGCGCCCCAGTCCTTACAGACAGGGCGGTGTAACCTAGAAAAACAGGGGTTGAAGGTAGAAGGGGGCTTGAGGTTCACTCTGGAGATTTGCCTGCCCTTCCCACCCTCCCTCCCTGTCTGCTGGTGCCAGGAAATGGCAGGAAGGGAAGGAACACAGGTGGCGGTGTGCCCAAGGGAGACAGAGGACATGCGTGGTGGCAGGTATGGTCCCTCGGAGATGCTCCTTGGCGCTGCTCTAAGCAGACTTGGCACCAGAAGGACCCAACTGGCTGGTTCGGCACAGCAGTGGGCTCTAAAGTGGCAAATCCAGCTTTGGGGTGCCCCTCCCACCAGAATGAGGCCCCAGGAGGGCTGACAGGGGCCAGCAGAACACATGGCTGTACCGCAATGTGACGGTCCCCACACCACAGCCAGCCTAGGACGTCCTGAGGTTCAGGAGCTCATGATTATTTTTTAAGTTTACTTATTTATTTTGAGAGACAGAGAAAGAGAGAGAGAGAGAGCAAGGGAGAGGCAAAGAGAGGTAGAGAGAATCCGAAGCAGGCTCCATGCTATCAGTGTGTAGAGCCTGACATGGGGCTCAAACCCACAAACCGTGAGACCATGACCTGAGCAGAAACCAAGAGTCCGACAGTTAACCAACTGAGCCACCCAGGAGCCCCACGATTTGAGTTTTTAATTAGATTTATTCCCAGGCCTCCACAGAGAAATAACAATTCTAAATTCTTATAAACAAAATTTCCAAGCTATAAAAATAACACGAAAACATTCTTCTTGAGAGTATTTACTTTAAAAAGAATGTTTTGTGAAAATGATTCACTCCTGTTCCCAATCAGCAAAACTATATTTAAGTACGATCAGAAATCTCATAGAAGAGATTTTGATGTGGATGTGGCCTCGGCCCATTGAGCCAAAACTATTCAACATGCATGTCTTTCTCCGGGGAGAGAGAGGGGTGGAGACTCCAGCACCTTCCAGCCAGCCAACCAAACCCCGGGGACGGTCTCTGCCAGGTGATAAGAACCACAACACTTATGCAGCCGTGGTTTGCAATGTGGAGAATCTGGCCTCTTGGGGACATCTGGCAAACCATGGAAACGTTTCTAGTTGTCACCACTCAAGAGAGGGGTCATGGAGGGGGTGGAGGAGTACTACTAGCATCCAGTGAGTTGAGGCCAGAAATGTGGCTATAGCTAAACACCTTATAATACACAGGGGAGGCCTCTCCTTCCACCCCCAACAAAGAATGATCCCGTCCGAAATGTCAGTAGTGCCAGGCCGATTGACTCTATTCTTTTTTATATGCATCAGTTCATTTAACCTGATGCTAGGACAGGGCTACTATGATCATTCCCATTTTGCAGATGAGGAAGTGGGGGCTCAGAGAAGTGAAGTAACTCGCCCAAGATCACACAACTAGTAAGTGCTAAGCTGATGCTGGATGGAGGCTGCAGATGTCATGCTGTCCCATGATTGACACGGCCTCCCGCTCCTTGTCCCCCTTGTCGGCACCCAAGCAGTCAACCCCTTTCCAGCCTTTAGCTCTGTTCCCACAGCTCTGACCCATTCAGGCCTGCATCGTCTCCTCCAGGGCCACGGCCATGGACTTCCTGCTCTCCTCACCACACCCCTCTCTTTATCTCCTCCAACCTCCCGCTGCTGCCACAGTAACCTCAAAACCCGATTCTGATCACACCTCTACCGGCTGCTTAAAACCTTTCACCAGGCCCCTGTCACTTACTGCCTCCCAAACCCCTTGTACATGGTTTAAAATGCTGTGCTGTTCCCATGCTCTGTCTCAACTCTGCCTCCCACGCCCACCCCCACCTTGCTTACCTAGCAAACACCTACTGGCCCTTCAAGCATCATCAATCCCAATGTCACCTCTTCCAGGAAGCCTTCTCCAACAACTCCCTTTTTTTATGACTCTGTCACTTCCACCTACCACTTTTATTAAAAATGCATCACCATTTTTCTTTGTCGTCGAGTCAGTCCCTCAAGGGCAGAAACCTTGGGTTAAATATTTTACTTATCTCTAAAGTCTAGCCAAGTAACTGAGCAGACACTCAGCAAGTATGGAATGAACATAAGAGGAAACATCTTGTATGGATTGAATTCCTTCAGGCCAGAATAGATTCCCTTTGAGCAATCTATAGTAGGGAATCCATTGCACTCAACACTGACATTCTTAGGCCGTCCTTACATGAACTAGAAGTTAGTTTCTGCACTACTTTGACTCAATGTCAACTCAAGGTCCCGGTTGTATGCCCAGGAATACTATGGGCTACCTCTAACCAGTATGTACACCTTCCCCCGGCTGAACATCTCCGACTTCCCTCCCCTTCCTAACAGACATAGTTTCAAGATCCCTTGTGGCCATACGGTGTGCACTAATTACTAAGCACACAAATGGTGAGGGGTCTCAGCAGAAGCTGGCCACATTAGGGAAGTAGAGATTCCAGAGATGTTGCTTAAAGCATGCATTTCAAATCAGAGATCTCAAGTTAAAGTGCCCTAAGGACCCAGGCAGGTAAGATGCATGAAAGAAGCAGGCAGAAGGTACTGGAATAGGAGATGCAGGGGTGGGGGGTGTCATGGATGGACAGAGTTCACCTGTGCCAACTTCCAGAATCGCTGTGACATCAGAATGGAGGGAACAGATCTCTCTGTTGGCAGATCTTTGGATATTTCAAGAAAAGCTAAAAAAAATTGCATTTTTTGATACCAGCAGCTAATTTTTAAAAAATTGACAGTAACATATGTGCCAAACCAATCGCCTTCGGTAGCCAGCTCTGGCTACAGGCTATCATCTGTGGCCTTGGCTTTAAATGAATTGCTGGAGTGATTCCTAAATTTGTTTTTGTATTTCGTTTTCGAGATGTGCACAGACACCCCAAGGGTTGTGGACACACAAAGGCAGAATTTAAATCTGAAGTTTACCTAGAACACTAGGATTAAAAATAACTTTGAGGCTCAGACCACCAAAGCGGGTGAGTCGGACAGAGGCCAGGAGGGAGCCTTCCTAACCAGGGTCCAAGAGCAAGGTGTAGACACAGTCACCTGTCGGCAAGCCCATCTCCAGCAAGGTCTGGAACAAGCTGGGGTGCCGGTCTTTCAGCTCCTGCTCCCAGGGGAAGGCTCTGCACGTGGAGGGTCTTCCATACCTGAGCCTCAGGTCCAGATAGGAGTTCCGGAGGTCACCTGGGCAAAGGAAGCACAAGAAAGCACTCCACTTAGGACAGGAAAAGTCTTGTCCTTCTCTATCCCTCCTCCCTAAGAGAAACTAGACAGAAGAGGTCAGACTTAATGTTACTGGATGGTGGTTTGGGTGCATGAGGGATTCGAAATGGGCCCCGATGCCGTTGCCTCGAGGTCACACATTCAAAGCCACGTCCAAGGGAAATGTGCCAAAGTTGCTGATGGCTGTTGAATAATTCTACAGAATGAGCAGCTGGCCTCGGACTGCTCCCCAGGAGGCCAATATCTAGGCCGCTTTGTTGACAGCGTGAGTCGAGGAGCAAAGCACAAGGACCCCTAGGGAGGCGAGGCGGTGGACGTTGGGAAAATCTTCCAAGGCCACCGAACAGATCAGCAGGCAAGGCTGGCCTTCCAGCTCAGAGCTTCGCTCCCAAAATTACATCAGTTATCAAAATCAGTTTCTTTCCCATTTGGGATATTACTATTCGTATATATCTTCCCCCTCTTCTGACAGCATCATATTTTCTGGATGAGTCAGCTGTACGAGCAGCTGCTGGGGACCAGTAGTGCCTATTCTTAAATTAAATTGCAGAAGGGCTGACTTTCCACACTTACCTCTCACCGTCTCTGCTCACTCCCTGAGGCCGTTGTAGGCGCACCTTATTCTCTGTTCCAGAGGCACCAGTCCCTCCACGGCCTGGAAGGGAAGTGCGGCCCTGGGGATGCTGAGGTATGTGGGCAGGACTGCGATACTCAATTCGCTTTTGCTGATGGCAGAGGCCCCGTGGGAATTTCTCTTCCCAAAGGAACATATGTGACTAACTCTAGTGCCACCGTATCAGGCAAGAAGATCTAAGCACAGAGACACTTAGAAGTACTACATCCAAGACGGAGTACTGGGCGACAAGCCGGGAACTGAGTTTTGCAATCAGTGAAGATCCTGTCTGAGTGAAGGATGTCCATGCGAATGTGAGCAGGCATGATAGCAGTCTGTCTGAAATGCATTCCTTCTGGGACGCCTGGGTGGCTCGGTTGAGCATCCGGCTTCTGCTCAGGTCATGATCTTGCGGTTCGTGGGTTCGAGCCCCGTGTCAGGCTCTGTGCTAACAGCTCAGAGCTTGGAGCCTGTCTTAGGATTCTGTGTCTCCCTCTCTCTCTGACACTCCCCTGCTCACACACACTCTCTCTCTCTCTCTCTCTCTCTCTCTCTCTCTCTCTCAAAAATAAATAAAACATTAAAAAAAATGAAACGCATTCCTTCTGTTGGCTATTACTGAGGTCTTCCAGAATGAATCAATTTTAAGGATGAGAAAAATAAAACAGAGCCCCAAACAACAAAGTCAGTGTTCAACACTTCTGAAAGCTAATATTCAGATATTAATGGTCCAAGACAAAAGTGCACCGATGGGGAAACATTTCTAATGATTAATTTATTTTCCAATTCGCTTTTATTTTCTTAGACCGGCCTAAGATCCCATTATAGATGGGAAGGACGCAACATGAGGCTCAAAACGCTTTCATTTGTATTCTTAAACTAAATCGCATATGGTGGAAGCGAAGAGGCAGGTGTGAGTGCCCGTTGGCTGTCGGTTTGCTTGGAATCCACGTGGAACGTACACTGTCATGTGCATCCGTCCGTGGAGGGCTCGAGGTCATATGTGCCTCCACTGCTCAACTCACATACATTCTACGTTAACTGTGTTAGAAAGAAGCCACACGTGTTGACACAAATACACAGAGCTCAAAATTGCCCTCCTGCAGCTCAGTACTTACATGCTTCTGGTCTCCTGCCCACTTGCAGCACTGTGGATGTATACACAGACACAATTTCTTGAACCTCAGCACATCTTTCATAATATAACTTGATCTGTGCAGCAAGTTGCTTCTCAAGGAGGGGATTTAAAATCTATAAGAAGGTAAGAGAAATGAATGAACACATACTGTCATCAAACACCCATCGATATCTATGAGGCCATGTTGGGGTGCATTTCCTGCCCCCCACTAGCATCACCAGACAGCTTGCTTGCACCCAGATCATCCACTCTGCATCAGCAAGGGGAGGGTATAATTCAAGGACACATCAGCTCTGGCTGGTCCCCGCTAGCTGCTTTCTGTGGTGTCTTCTCCTCCACAGAGCTTCCTAAGTGTCAGGATTTCTCAGAGACCAGGCCTCCACCCTCTACCTCCCCCTGGCCACACGCTGTCCTTAGACAATTAAGTTCATGGCTCCTTCAGTTCCCCAAGGACCCCACGTCTCCCGGTGCTGTGCCGCTGCCTGGGAACCCTCCCCCAACTTTCTTCTGCTTGGCAGGCTCCTACTCAACCCCCAAGAGCCAGATCCAAGGTCACTGCCTCAGGGCGGCTTCTTTAATGTGGAGGGGGATGTTCCCCCCTCAGCGCCCCAAAAACACCGTGCTTGCAAGTGAGCTAAAGCACATGCTGCATTCTTCACTTAAGCGTTTGAGCCCAAGACAGGGAGCTTCTCAAAATTAGGGGCCTCACCTCACTTACTGGTTTCCAAAATGCAGATGGTGACCCATTAGAGGGTCATGCAATTACTTCAACAGGTTGGAATCAGCCATGATTTATTTTTATATAAAGCGGAACACAAACTATCAGAGTGCATTTTACATTGGGAAGGTACGTATTCTTAGTAAAATATTTGTTTTGGTTTTGTATTTTTATACATATATGTGTGGATGTGTGTACGTGTGTGTGTGCTTGTGTACATTCATGATATTAAGGATATTTCTTGTGTGAACCGCTTTCAAAAAAAAAGTTCAAGAGCTACCATTTTAACCATCTTGGACCCGTAGCAGCACGCGGCCGGCACATAGCAGGTGCTCTAGATGTCTTTGCTGCAAAATGAGTAAATTGATTTTCTTCGTTTTCCTCTTCATAGAGGTCTCTCTGCAGGGGCTCTGAGATGCACCCATGGGTAGTAGGGTGCCACATTTTTCTTCCTTTACTCTGTCTAACGACCCCTGCTTTTCCCAGAACAAGCCCCGCAGGGCGACGGGAGTGCATTAATGTTCCTTGTTCAAGTATCCAGGGATCTTCTTACCAAGGCGGACAGCAATCACCTTTGTGAAGGCGGGAAGAACCCACCTCCCTGTACCACCTCCCATCTGTGGGTGGGTTTGGGATGTGAGGGTCACGGAGCAGTCTATTCAGCCCTCCACAGTCTCTACAACTATAACCAACCATCCCAGTGGGAGACCAAGGCCTGCGCTTCTGAAGAGAAGAGCAAACAGAACCAAGATTTTAATTTGCTAGAGTGTCTCCTCCTCGGATAGTTTAAATAATAGCACATAAAAGAAGCTTTACCAAATAACTAAGATTCTCTCCTTTCATTAGCTTAATCACTGGATAGGCAACTGCCTGATAAAATTCTACTCTATAATTAAGCTAGTAGTTATTAAAACAGGGGAAGTAAATGGTTTCCATTTGATGAGTACTAAATGAACCAAACCTTAACAGGAATCAATTATCGAGTTTGCTGGGGGGAAAGCCTCCATATTAATTATGGTTGCTGACAGAGCCGATGCAAGGTCCGGCTTGGGTAAATCTTTTATTTATACTGGGTTCCACGTCCCTGAGCCACACACCCATCATGCATGAACACCCAGAAACTTCTCGATGCCCCAGGCTCACCTGTGCAGGGTGCAGAGTGTGGAGACGATAGTACTTCAGGGGTCCAAAAAACCCTTCAATACCAGCCACGTACCTGCTCCCTCCAATAATGAAGTACCCAGCAGTGTCATTATAATAGAAATCCTCCCTGAAGCTAGAGAAAGACAAAGAATTAAGAGAAATCTCGGTTTGAATCAGAAATTTTAAAAACAGACGCTTGGGGTGCCTGGGTGGTTCAGTTGGTTGGGCGTCCGACTTCAACCCAGGTCCTTGGTTTCAAGCCCCGCATCGGGCTCTGTGCCGCCAGCTCAGAGCCTGGAGCCTGCTTCAGATTCTGTGTCTCCCTCTCTCTCTCTGCTCCTCCCCCATTCATGCTTTGTCTCTCTCTGTCTTTCAAAAATAAATAAAAGTTAAAAAAATTAAAAAAAAAGAGACTCTTTCATTGATCCTCCTTGACTTCAACCCCCAAATTGCCTCATGCCCTTTACCCTGTTTCTAGCAGAAAAGACCACGTTGGGGTCAGGTGCACTTGGGCTAGGATCCCAACTCTGCTGTGTGACCTTGGACCTGTCCCTTACCTTCTCTGAGACAGAGTTTTCTCACTAGCAAATTAGCTCCTCAGTAATTAGATTTTTAGGAGGATTAAGTAAAATGTAAAGGCATACGTCTAGCAGAGTGTCTGAACCCCATAAGTACTTCGTGCCTGCCAGTTTTTGATATTGGTAAAATTGTTTGGACTTGTAATTCTTTGGAATCGCTAGTCTTAATTGGAAATATTTTGCTCCAAAATGAAGAAAAAACCCAAGTTGTTGAATAGCTAGAACATGGCTGTGAAGGAAAATAAACAACATATCCTGGTAGGTAAGAACAGAGGTAATGTTCGGAGCGAGGAGGAAGGGGCCACAGCAAGGTCAAAGGGTGTGTCCACACACCAGAGTCAGCACAGGGAATGTGCTGGAATCTACCTTGTCCTAACAGACTTAAAAGAACAGGAAGGGAAGTAGAGGGAACAATTGGGCCGGCAGGAATCAAGGGCATAAAGTTGTTCCTTGCCGTGTTGTTTATATTCACCAAAGACTAGAAAACCCAGGTGTCTGTCAATGAAGACTGGCCCACGCCCAACCAGTGGACCCTAAATGAGCCTTTTGGTCACAGACAGCTTACAAAAGGGACATAGGGCTCTGTGGACTGACCTGGAGAGAGCTCTCAACAAGGAAGTTAAAAAGAAAAAAAAACAAGGGCTGCCTGGGTGGTTCAGTCCGTTAATGTCAGATCATAATCTCACAGTTTCATGGGTTTGAGCCCTGCTTCAGGCTCTGTGCTGACAGTGTGGAGCCTGCTTAGGATTCTCTATCTCCTTCTCACTCTCTGCACCTCGCCCACTTATGCTGTCTCTGTCTCTATCGAATTAAATAAATAAGCTTAAAAAAATAAAGGTAAAATGAAAAATCAGGACAAAGAGGACACTTTCTATCCAAGAAAGAGAAGAAGGACTTTTTTTTTGTATTTTCCTTAAAAAAATTTTTTTAATGTTTTATTTATTTTTGAGAGGAGAGAAAGAGAGACAGCATGAGCAGAGGAGGGCCAGAGAGAAAGGGAGACACAGAATCCAAAGACAGGCTCCAGGCTCTGAGCTAGCTGTCAGCACAGAGTCCGACGCGGGGCTCGAACCCACGAACCACAAGACCATGACCTGAGCCGAAGTCGGACACTTAACTGACTGAGCCACCCAGGCCCCCCTTGTATTTTCATTTAAAAACTCTGGAAGTATTTACTGCAGGAAACTAAGAAGAGTATTTCCCCAGGGCGTGGAGAAGAAGGGATGGACTGGTTGAGGGCAGAGCCAGAAGTAAGATATCTAGTTGTAAATCTTCTCATACAGTTTTGATTTTTATTTATTTATTTATATCTTTTTAATGTTTATTTTTGAGAGAGAGTGTGTGAGTGGGGGAGGGACAGAGAGAGGGGAACACAGGATCTGAAGCAGGCTCCGTGCTGATTTTTTAAACATGTGCATTTATTACCTATTTAAAAACTAAAAACTAAAATAGGAATAGATGAACAAAGTGTGACCAGAGCATATGTGGACAGCGGAGGGGGGGGCGGGGGGGGGGTCAAGACACCAAGTGAGAAGAAGCGAGGCAAAGCAGAAAGAGCCAGGGAAGGCGGAGGGCAGATGGAAGCAGATGGAAAGAAAATAAAATGCCAGGCGAGCCTCCAGAAGCCTGGCGAGCCACGAGAGTGATAGGCCGGGGTGACACCCACAGCAACGGAGCAAGATACCAGCAGTGGGAGCACAGAAGCCAGGCCACCTGGGGCTGCCCCAGAGAACGGGTCAGCGAGGAGCCCGGCCCCTCCCCGGTGCACCTGGCTGGAGAGGAAGGTGAAAGGGAGAAAGAATGAGACTCTCAGCACGTGAACTGACAGCAGCAAAAGTGAATGCTTAAAAATTAGCTTTCCAGAATGCAGCTACACTGAAAAGGGCTTAGTCTCCTGATATTTTCCTCTTCAGAATCTCAGGCTTGAAGGGCTGTGAGAAGATGATGGTCCTTCCCTTTCTTTTCCAGTGGGACTGCCAAGTTATTATCTCCGAGAGCTGTGGATTGATTTTGTTTTTCGAGACCGCAGAATGGCTTAACATGCCAGCCTCCCTCACGATGCAAGGCCTGGCACTTGAGGGATACGGAGCAATGCTTCTAGAAAGAAGCTCTCTTCTGACACTCAGCTCAACCACCTCAGCTGACGGCCATCCATGCAATGGGCCGAATGCTCACTGGCTGGAGCTGACTCTCGGGACTCTTAGTCCTAGTCTTCTCATTGCTTAAATAGAGATGATAATAGGACCCACATACTGGGTCCTTGTGAGGATTAAATAAACTAAAATTTAAAGAGAGCCTCTAGAACAGTGCCTGGCATAGAGGAGGCCCCGTCACTGTTAACAGTTAGTACTACTAACCCCATCCACTGGTGGACTCTTGCTGCCCTCTTGGTGGTATGCTTAGTAAGAATGAGCAGTGTTTGTTCCCAAACCCCGTAGTGCTAATTTTGTATGGTCATTGTATGGTCATTGCAACCAACTATAATCTTATCCAATAAAATTAGAGCAGGAAGAAAGAGTGGTTCATTTATAACAATTAAGCTGAAGATCTGGAGTAGACTCAGAAAAGAATGGTAATGATGGCTAAAAAAAGTATGGAATTAGGACAACGGTAAAGGATTAGAGAGCAATGGAAGAAAACTAGATGTATTTTGGCTCTGATAGTTTCACAAGTGTCTTTGTTTGTTTTCATTTGTAGGAAATAGAAATTGAGTGCCATTTATTTAAGGAAGACCACACAAAAAACTCCAATCAGTAGATTCATAACAAAGGAAAGGCTCTATCTGGAAATACTGGTGGATAGAAACACATTTCTATTGTTTTAATTAAAAGAAAATGTTTATGGTAAGTATCTTTTTAAAATTATTTTTTAGAGAGGGAGAGAGAGCAAACACAAGCAGAGGAGGGGCAGAAATGGAGAGAGTGAGAATCTTAAGCTCACACTGAGTGTGGAACCTGATGCAGGGCTTGATCCCACAACCCTGAGATCATGACCTGAGCCAAAATCAAGAGTTGGACGCTCAACATACTGAGCCACCCAAAGACCCTGTGGTCTTAAGAATATTTTCAAATAGATCTTTGCTTTAACTCAATTTTTCAACCAATCAATAAATAACTTGGTCCCGATGGTACTAGATTGTAATTTCTTGGGCTTTAAAAATCATTATCACAATACAACTGCAACATCATGGTTTAGAAGAAATACATATTTTGGTCTTTGTCCATCGTTCCTGGCTCATGGTGTCCCCCAAACCTACAGGATGTCCTTCATGTTGAAAGTGATAAAGGTTTTCTTTTGTATCAATGAACGTCACTTTTGGACTCTGCCCAAAGGTAGAGACACTGGTTGCCAGATGGACCAACCATGTGATTATAGGATTGAAACTTTTGGTTTC
>NC_043700.1:174417148-174449684 GCF_006229205.1 Suricata suricatta | reverse complement strand
GGATTCTGTATATACTCAAAACGTTTCTTTTTTGTTCACTGTCCCTTCTTTCCATTAATTTTTATTTCTCACAGTACTGTATTAAATGTTATTTATCACGATTCCTGTTATGAGTTAAGTGTGTCATTGTCCCCAGCCGAATCCACAGGTTGAAGTCTGAACCCCCAGTCTCTCAGAAGGTGACCTTATTGGGAAATAGGGTCATCACAGGTGTAATTAGTTGAAATGAAGCCAGACAGGCAGGACGGGCCCTTAGTCCAGTATGACTGGTGTCCTTGTCCGAAGAAGAAATATGGGCGCTTGCACCCGTGTGCTCGCGCACGTACACACACACACACACACACACACACACACACACACACACACACCGTCACAGGGAAAAGGCCCTGTGAAGATAGGGAGCCACAGCCCCAGGAGCTGTCAGAGCTGAAGAAAGGCCTGGAAGCCTCGGAGCCTAGGACAGCTCTTGGCCCAGACCCTTCAGAGACAGCACGACCCAGCAGACACATGATCTTGGATCTCTAGCCTCTAGAACTGGAAGACAATAATTTTCCATTGTTTGATCCACTCAGCTCAGGGTCCAGCAACTCTAGTAAACTAATACAACTACTGATGTTTTGGGGCACCTCCTTAAATTTTATGTGGAAGGCCTATGTCTCTCTCCCACATCTGGGTCCCAGCTCTGGATCACCCTGTGATCCCTCCGCCTACAGTTCACTCGTGCCAACATCCAGGTCCCTGAGATGTAAGGTGAAAGGAAGTCCTTACACAGTGAATGAAAAAGAGCCTATGAAATCAATCGTTTGTCAAAAATGTCCTGGGGTTGTTTGTGGGTGGGGCATCAGGAGAGAAAGAGTAGTACCATTTCACACGTCACATCCCCAAATACAAACCCTCCTTTTCTGGGACTCTTTTTGCAGAGCAGGGCACTAGAAGGAGTTTCCAAAAGAGCCATGCATCATTTGTTTCTCCAAAGCGAACAAACTCCCAGGCCTTGCCTATTCCCGAACTTTCCAAAGATCCCACGGCCACCTGCTATGCAACAAAACTCGTGTCCGCTGAACTTGACTGCTCTAAATCCACTTGGTACCCTTTCAGACTTCCCCTCTGCTCTTAGGCGTCAGCCTCTCTGTTTCAATACAGCCACCAAGTCGCCCCTGTCTTTAGCCTCTCCTTATAACGGTAATCCTTTAATCCTGCCATGAACATAAGAATTGTTCTACGTGCCCAGAGCCTGAAAGCAATCAGTGTGACTTCAACATAAACAGGAATGGTGGGGAGAAAGTAGGGTGCATTGTATGCCTCCCTCCATTCCCTTGTCCCCACTTCTCCTCACATTCCTTTCTTTAACAACTGGTTTCCAAGAACATTGGGACTGTGTGAGGAGTCTGAGTGAAGGAGTCTCTCTGGAGAGGGCTTCCTGCTTGCTGTCGGACGGCAGCAGCACGGAGGAATGAGCCCTCCTCCCGCAGCCAAAGTGCCTGATACATTGTTTTTTAATTATAGGGACAAAGCTGGTACATGAGTAGTACACACGAATACATAAATTACACATATAAAGCTGGGGATTTTGGCTGCTACTCTCTACACTTACTCTTAGGCATTGGATTATATATACATTGTCTAGCAATGCTGAGACATCCAGGGTTCCCAAAGCAGGCTGCCCCATGGTTCTGCTCCCAGAAAAGCCGGCTATTAGACAAGGAGGTTGAAGCACATTAAAAAATTATGAAGTGCAAGGCAAAGGACCCCATTCTCAGTGTCTGTAACTCTTGCGGGGAATGGTTACAGGAAGATGAAATGTTGCAGCAATATCAATAGTTGCATGCATTTCAAATTTAGATTATAAACATAAATATGAAAACTGTCTGCTTTCATGGTTTATACTAGGCCAAAGTTACCAAGCATTCTCAAAAAAGCGACATTAATACCTTGATTTATTTTTCAGAATCCTTCATAGAAGATAATTTTCAAAGAAAATGAATTATCAAGTGCCATGAAAGGAGGAATCTACAATGAGATCTGGAGAGAGGAATAGTTTCTTTTGCTCAGGAAACAAAAATGTTGTGGGGGATGTGGGGGGAACTTGTGGATAGAAAAAAAATACAAAGGCCGGCTACAGGGCAGACCGGTCACAGTCTGTGCTTGCAAAAGCGAATAAGGGGGTGTGGGAAAAACATGGGGGTTGAAGGCTAACATATGAAGATTTCTTAATCCTTAACAAATAACATTAAAAAAGTTTTTAATGTTTATTTATTTTTGAGGGAGAGAGAGAGAGAGAGAGAGCACGCAAGCAGGAGAGGGACAGAGAGAGAGCTTCACAGAATCGGAAGCAGGCTCCAGGCTCTGAGCTATCAGCACAGAGCCCGACGCAGGGCTCGAACTCACAAACTGTGAGATCATGACCCGAGCCAAAGTCAGACGCTTTACTGACTGAGCCACCCAGGTGCCCCAATAACATTTTGAACAAAAAGGAAAACACTGCACTTACCTAATGGTCTGATTATGATAGCTTTTCAAGTCCTGTCCAACGCTGGTAGTCACTACTATCTGTGTTGAAAGAAATACACAAGCTCAGTTATGTCCCAACACCTCACATCATCGATACAGGCTTGGGTACAGATTACTCATAAGATGGGCTGCGTCTTCTCTCACCTGATCCACTTCTGCAGAAGCAAAACTAATACTTTACTAGCCCCATGTATATGATAAGATTTACAAAATTTGATTTCTCCAAGGGACTTCACATGGTAACAATATCAACCATGGAGTTTCCCCCAGTAGGTTTCAGACACTTCCAAGCTACAAGCCAAAGCTTCATCTAGGGTATCTGTGCTCATAAGTTTGTTGCAAAGAAAGACCAGGAAATGGGTAAGATACAAGGAGTTTATGAAATTTTAGTCTGGGAAGCCCCTGGGTGGCTCAGTTGGTTAAGCACCTGACTTTGGCTCACATCATGATCTTGCGGTCCGTGGGTTCAAGCCCTATGTGGGGCTCTGTGCTGAGAGCTCAGAGCCTGGAGCCTGTTTCAGATCCTGTCTCTCCCTCTCTCTCTGCCCCTCCTTCGCTCAAGCTCTGTTTCTCTCTCTCTCTCAAAAAAAAATAAGCATTAAAAAATTAATAATAATGAAAAAGAAATTTTACTCTGATTCCATGAGAGCCTTAGGGGGAGAAACAAGTTGGAGCTGAGCATTCTGCATGCCCTTGCTGTTCCCCACTCTCTTCCCTGAGCACTGAGAATTGTCACTGTCATTTCAACAGTGACAATGCTTTTGTTGAGACTGCCGTTAGCGGTCACGTATTCTTCTTGAGTCTTGGACTGCTATGACAATGTAAGCCACAGGAGCTAAGGGGCTTCTTCTTCCCAGAGGTGGCACAGAGCACGTGTTGAGGAAACAGGTGCTGACCTCATGAGAGTCTCAAAGGTGTGGCGACTACAGTTTCTATGAAAGACAAACTAACACATAGAAACCAGTCCAGTTCAGCCATATGCAACATGTCAGCTCAGAGAAGAAAAAGATTCAAACCAGTTGTTTCTCTAAACCAGCAAGCTGCTTTTAGTCACTTGTCCATCTGGTCAAAGCAAGGAGTATGGTTAAGTCCCACCATAGAGGTGGATTCGGTGTGGAAAGTCAGGAACACTGCTTTGGGACCTACAGCTATCAGGGGGACCAGGTAGGACGGAAAGTGGGACAGATGGCAAAAGTCTACCAAGAAAACACCTACGTTTTTTCTTTCTAGCCCATGTGATCATCCTAATCCTTACCCCACTATGTGTCCTGCTAAATTAAATTTGTCTCTTTAATTAAAGGACTCCTTTGGTTTACTCTTCTTCTGCTCAAAAACCTTCCATGACATCCTGCTGTCTTGCAAATAGAAATCCCAATTCCTTCATATTTAAGACTGTCCACATTCTAGCCCTAAAGACATTTCCCCTTTTGTAGGTTTCTATAGTCTGCAAATTTCTCCTCCAAACTGGCATATGTGCTTAACCTCCAGTGATGCTCTAATATCTTCCCCACCCCCTGCTCTATCTCAGTTTCGCCCAATCCCCAGAACCTTCTCCACAAAGCCTTCCCTGAGCATCCCAGCATGAATCAATATGAATCATTTGGCAGTTAAGCCCTCCTTATGACATCCCTTCACCTGCTCAACGCTTCCTCCATAAACAGTCAATTAGCTCCTTGCCAGGCAATTAGCCAAGTGCCTTGCATACATAAGGTGCAAAATAAGATCTGTGATTTGCTCCGATGATTTGATACCCATTTAAGGGACACAAAGTGCCGAGCTGACCTTCTCGTTAGGAGAAAACAGCAACCAAACTATAATGCCATCATAACCCTCATGGAAATGGGAAGCTGGACCACGGAACACAGCTCTGTCACCTGACATTGTCAAGGAAACAAATAAACATGTGCACGCGCACACGCACACACACACACACACACACACACACACACACACACAATCCTAGCTATCCTCTCACAGACTCTCCTTAGGAAGCAACAAGGATTGACCTGATTTCTTTTCTCTTCAGAAAAAGGAAATGTGATCAACCTGAACACCAAGGGAAGCCTGTGTATTATCTAATACACAAGACAAACAAAACGCCCCTTCTACTTTTGTTACTGGAAAATCACAAATCAATAAGAAAAGCTGATGAGAAAAAGAAAAGATGATGGCATCACATATATCGAGAAACGGACTAGTCTTCAATTATGACAACAGATTTGCCAGAATCCATAAAGTCTGGGCTACGACAGTCTGAAGCAGTTGTGCGCACTGTTTTATAGTACAAAGTAGATAAAGACTCTCTGTCCTCCCAGAATCATCATTTAGCTTTGTTGGATATTATTTGTCTGTTTAATGCCAAACATAAGCAATTGTGTAACTGCCAAAAATAGGGAAACCGCTTCTTGGCTGAACTAACCAATAAATTTCCAGTAAAAAAAAAAAAAAAGTTGTAGATCTGATAACACTGTATAAACATGGCCGATGTTGTTTGAACATTTATCTCTACAAAGTCTACTCCCTCGGGGAGGGAAAAACTGAATTGCTCAGATAATTGTGGCCATATCGCTGGCTATATTATTTACTCATTCACAAGATGGTCGAAGGAAGCACTTTAAAAGTTAATTAAATGGGACAGGATTCTGATGATTTAAACTTTCATCCATAAAAGTTTAATTGAAAAAGTGTGTAGCTGTAAAGAGTTTATCATGTGCCACAAATTCGCTGTTGCGGATATCCTGGTCCCTGACTTGACAGCAACGCTTAGTGTTATCAGTGGTGACGTTGACCGTTCAAGGGACTTGTGCGCAGATACCTGGCCTCCGCTGAAAGAGATGTCCAGTCGGAACCACTCCCTCAAAGGCATGGTGAACTTCGTTTTTACAGCCAGGTCTTCTCCTTTGACAAGATGCATCTGAATATGCAAGTGGCCTGCGAGGAAAATTAGAGCTCGTGAAAACCACACAAAAATACTACTCGGAAGTGCATGAAGTGGGTGCGCATTTATGTCATTTATGTCGACTGTCCTAAGCAGCCACCCAACTGGAACGTGCTCCTCCCTCCTCGAAACAAAACCAGAGCAAACAAAAGAACACACAAGTGAATTCCTTTGTAAAGAAGGCATTTGGTTTAAGCTGCCAGAAGAGAAACAAGAGTTTCCCGTGCAGCCCACGTTTGAAAATCATCACTTTCGCTGAGCTGCCTTGCTGTCAACGTCTTCCTTAATTGCAGACGTATCTACCAATAGACAGCGCACAAGAGAACGACAACATCGTGTAAAAGGTTCTGTTTCATACTTACCCTCTTCGGTAAGAAATACAGACGGCGTGCCATACATCTCATTAGAATCAACAAAGTACAGAATCCCACAGAGATTGGCCTTGCAATAATGGAGCAAATAAAGCCACAGTGAAGCAGTGAACCTGCAAGAGGGAGGAGAAATAAAAATTTCTGCAGATTGATATCATCCACGAACAGGTAATTACAGTTAACAATGACCAAGTAAATTGCTTTCTTTCCAAAGAAGGGATGAATTTGCCTTCATGTTTCATCAAGGGAGATCAGCTTGCAAAGCTTGATTTTTGAGACAAAGGAGGTCGTTATAGTAACTGAAAAAGACAGGAGTTGAGAGTCATTGTACAAAATGGGCGGAGAGTGTACCTTGCACCCCAGACCCTGTTTCTGGGCCTCTTTGAGGATCTCACACGCCTGCCGTCTGAATTCTTGATTAAAGTTTAGAAAGCCAGACATAAAGTGAAAATCTGGATTTTAATAAGAGGTGATTTGATGAGAAGCTATTCTAGTTTCAATGAGTAAAAAAAACACAACAACACAATTAGGCTTTTTGAGCAATTTTGTTTCCTTCCCAGATAAAAGCCTTAAGGTAGAAAAATGACATGATCTGCAAATGGCATCTCTCTGTGTTAATTGGGACATGTCGACACTATTTTAATGCACACATTAGGTTGTGCAGGACCACAGTTCTGGCTGACCCATATGGAACGACTAATCTAATTGTTCCATTTCTGGACCGGGGCTATTTTAGTCGGAAAAAAGTATTGTACATCTGTGATTTGTGGAGTGAGAATAAAATAAGAGTAGTCAACTTAACTAGGCCACATTTAGCCAAGACGTGTGATCCATCCATCACTCAGCAAATATTTGCGGAGCGCTTGCTTCATGCCCCATGTTGTGCTGGGGACCAGCAGTTCAAAGATGAGGAGCTGGGAGCAGCTGCATTTTGCAGGTGAAACAGGAATCAAGGTCAAAACCAATGTACAAGGTTCTTGCCATTACCCCGGTAAGCAATTCACAGTTTGGGTTAAAGTAGCAGTGGCCCGGGGTCCTTTGGGGGATATATGCAAACAAGTCCTTTAGAATTTTCTGGGCTTTATAATCTGGCCTTGGAATCGGTGGTAAGATATGCAAACAGATGGTACCACACAGCTCCCTCCTGACCCACCCAGCTGAGCAAGCTCATGAAGATAAGTTATTACAAGGAAGCTTAACAAGAACATACGCTCAGTAAAGTGACTCAAGATCTTTCTACAGCCAGCAGCATGGGAAGAATTAAATCACTCTGCTAAATCCATCCGGTCTGAGGTGAACCAAGAACCATTTCCAGCATCTTCAATTCAGCAGAAGGAAAAAAATATATCTGGGTTTTGCTGAAATCAATGGAGGAGATCAGAAGTTGTGAGATTTCAAGCAGCGTATCCAATCTTCCGAGACAGAAAAGGCAAAGCTAAGGCGGCAACGTGTGCCGGCTGCGGCTGGCGGCACCCGAAAGCGTGGAAGGCCTCGGGCCCCCACACCTTGCACCCCTGCTCATGTCATTCGGGACCGACACAGAAAGTCTAAGGTAAATTGAGGATTGCTAATCGCGAGAATAATTCAAGACCACTTTGGGCCGCAAGATCTGTCTAAGCTGTGTGGACTGCAGTATTTTTCCAAAACATATGAGAAAGATATGTCCTCCTAAGGGATTCCACTAGCCTGTGCTGGTCCTCGGAAAAAAACTGTACTGCCCCACCAGCCCCCCTCCACTCCCGCCACGGTCTGCCCATTCTTACACTGGGTAGTCTATCCGCTGGCGTCGGGTGGCCTCCAGCTCTCGGTTGAGAAACCTCGGGAACTTCTTCACAATGCCTGTGTTTTCTCCGCTGGAGGCATAGAGAAAGCCCAGGAGGGTGACCACATCTGCAAACACAAGACGGCTGCCTTTCAATTATCTCCAGAAAGCACTGCTTCCCAAAGCACATTCTTCCCAGAACCCTCTGCCTGCTCCAAACAAACAGTTAAACAGTTGAACTTGTCTGAAAATATGAGCAGTCATTTATCGAATGCTGAATATACGTCGGGCACCTGCTAAGCACTTGACAGAGAGTAATCTCAATTCATTTTCATAGCAAACCTATGAAGGAGATTGTATTATTAGTCCCAATCTACAGATGAAAAGCCTGAGGCATTGAGGTAAAATGACTCGCCTAAGGTCACAGCTAATAAATAAGTGGTCAACGCAGAGCTTGACTTCTAGGTTCTTAACCATTTAACGTGCCGCCCTTCCAAGGATAAGGAATGCATTCAGAGTTTGTGGAACAACAGTAACAAGTATCACATGAGTAAGCGTTGGTCACGGTCCATGCTACTGTAAATATATCTACATCTCATCTAGCCACCTAGCTATATAGAGAGATTCATTGAATCCTCATGATTATCCCCATTCTACAGATGAGGAAATGGAGGAGCAGCTGCCAAAATGGTTAGCTAACGTTTATATAACACAGAATATGCCAGGCAATGTGCCACGCGTACCATCCCAGGAATAATCTCATTTAATTTTACAACAGTCTATGAAATGGGTTCTATTATTATCCTCATTCAACAGATGAAAAACTGAGCCCTAGAGAGGATTAAATAATAAGAGGGGGAGCTGAGACTCAGACTCAAGCAGTTGGGTTTCAGAATCCAGGCCCTTAAGAGTGCACAGGTTTTTTGATTCTGTGCAGACTTTCCAATATACTCCACACAGTACGCTCTGCAAAAGTGACTAACCAAAGCCCTCAAAACTAGAGTGTCTTCCACCTCATTTTGCAAATGTGGGAGAATTCCGTGGCTCTAGAGAAGACAGGGATGTCCTTAACAAGTCTTAAAAGGAGAACTGAGTTATCTCATCTATATTTAATACCTACTGCTTTAAACAAGGCCAGAATGATTTTTTCTTTAATTTTCTATACCCATCCCCCTTCAAAGAAAAAAAAAAATCACGGAATTCAGCTGAAGGATAAAGATCCCTTTCCTCTTTCTTAAAACACCCTTTCATTTAAAGGTCCATGATTAGATGGTGGAAATCATCTATTCTCCTAAGTTTCTTCTACTAAAAAGGGAAAAGTTCTGTGCTGATTACCAAATGGCAATATGGCAAAGATTACAGATTATGGGAGCCTCAGCCTGGGATACTGGAGACCCCAGCTCTCCTTCTTCAGTGGAGAGGTATCTCTGGTTCATTAAAACTTAGAGGGGCACCTGGGTGGCTCAGTCAGTTGAGCATCGAACTTTAGCTCATGTCATGATCTTGCGGTTCGTGAGTTCTAGCCCCACGTCAGGCTCTGTGCTGACAGCTCAGAGCCTGGAGCCTGCTTCAGATTCTGTGTCTCCCTCTCTCTCTGCCCCTCCCCCCTTGTGCTCTGTCTCTCTCTCTCTCTCTCTCTCTCAAAATAAAAAAAAACATTAAAAAATTTTTAAAAACCCTTAGAAATCACAAGAGCAAAGTGTTCATAATCTCCGACCCCTGTGAGTACATCTAATAGAATTAAGTAAAATAGACCCAAGTTGTCCCCAGTACCCACTTCCCCATTCTGTGAGAGGTAGAGAGGCATTTGAAAATTCAGAAGGTATCAATTCCAATGGAAACAATGCAAGTTGTTTTTCTTCACAATTTGAGCTCCCTTGGGAGTCCTGGACTTGCTGGTTGATTATGGGGATGGGAAGCGGGGAATACAAATGGAAATACTGCAAGGGTGTCTTTGGAATCTGAGGGGAAAATCACCAAGACATCACCGACAGCCCAACCTTGGTTTGGCTTCCACCGCGTGGAGTGGAACATAAAAGGCCACATGGACACGGTAGCCCCCTAGGAGGCCTTCTGCTAGTGACTGCCGTTGACTTACCTTGTGCGCAGTAGAAACATTTATCAAAAAGAGCAGGATTTGATTCTGCCCAGCCTGACTCCAGGAAAAGGAGGCTTCATAAAGAGATTTCCAAAGCGAAAGGAGTTAAAAGTCAATGCCGATGCGCGTCTCCTTTATCCAAGGATCAAAGTAAAGTGGGTTGAGCAGGAGAACTTGCAGCAAAAGATGTGGATGGAAAAATCTAAGACTGAAAGATCTAAGATAATTTTACAAAAACACATACCTTTCGTACCCAACAAAAACCAAAGCGATGGTGGTTTTCCTGCAAGATCTGAGGCTCCAGTAGTTCTATTTTGGAATTCTACCGCAATTTTTTCTTCAGTATAATATTGTCTCCCCATTTACTTAGAAATAGTAAGAATGAAATTCTGGAGCAGGAAAGGATGCTAGATTTCAGCTAGCCCGGGGTAGCACATAGGTTTGTTTTCTATGAACTGACTGTGGCTGCTTGGAGTGCAATGCTTAATTGGTGATGGCTGTCATGGGCACCGGAGTGCGGACTCTCATTAAAAAATTTACAGGTAGAGGGGCGTCTGGGTCGCTCAGTTGGTTAAGCGTCCGGCTTCGGCTCAGGTCATGATCTCACAGTTCGTGGGTTCGAGCCCCGCGTTGGGCTCTGTGCTGACTGCTAGCTTAAAGCCTGAAGCCTGTTTCAGATTCTGAGTCTCCCTCTTTCTCTGACCCTCCCCTGCTCGTGCTGTCTTTCAAAAATAAATATTAAAAAAAATTTTTAAGAGTATGTTTAGAATTTGCAGGTAGAAAAACTTAAGTCCAAAATTTAGGTACAAAGAGGATAAGAGGCTTGCCCAGGGTCCTCTAAAGTATAAATCCCGAGAGAGAGCAGAGACATTACTTCAATCATTACCCCATCCCTGATACCCAGAAAAGCACCCACCACTTAAGGCTCCACAAATATTGAGGGACTGACTGAATGAATAAATGAATGGACAAATGAGCAGTGTGGCCAGGTCAGGATGTAAACCTGCCTCTCTCTTGCTCAACATGTTTCACAATTCTATAAGGTGCCCCGTGCCCCCCAAATCTGATCACTGCCTCTCTTCTTTCAGACCCTTCCCCCATAAACATAAAATACCAGGAAAACAGTTCAGGTTTGGAACCCACCCCCTTGACTGTTTTACTTGATTTATTTCCTCAAACTTTAGAGCAAGAAAAGCCACTAGATTTTGTGTGGAGCAAACTCCTTCATTTGGAGACAAGGAATGTGTTAGTGTCTCGTTGATGGTTTTATGGCTAATAAGAGATGCAAGTATGACTCAAAGCTGGTCTCCCGCTACTAACCCAATGGGCTTCTTAGTAAACCACATCGTATCCAAAGGCCTTATCAAAAAGAACTCATGCTGAGGGGCAGCTGGCTTGCCCCTACGCGGTCTCACTAGTGGTCAAAACACTGAAATAAGCCCATATTGATTAGAGGATAGGGGCCACGTTGACCCTCCAGGGCCTTATCGCTACTACCCATCCAGGCTCTCCTTCAGGGTACAGCCTGGCTCAGCAAAAACCGCCAGCACTGCCCTTCTTCAGCACTATGGCTAGTGCCTGGGAGACTGACCAGGGCCCCCATCTAATCTAGGTGGGGTGGCTGGGGGTGGTCATATAACCCATTCTCCAGGTCAACAGAGCGGCCCGAGCCCCAACAAAGACACCTGCTCTGGAGAGGGTCCCATTTCCACATAACAAAACCCTCCTGAGGACACGCTTCAAACACCACCACAGTGACCCAGGGGAGGCCTCAGCCCGTTTGTGGGGAAGTTAGAGATAATCCTGAGGCCAAAAATAACCAGCTAAGAGTCTATTAGTGGAAACGGGAGGAAAAGAAGTCAAGATTTTCCAAGCTGGAGAAGGAAAACTAGAGTCCGGGTAACTCAATGGTACTTCCCAAACACAGGCCATTAAAAGACAGGAGTGTTTAGGTGTTTCATTTTCTTTAAAAGCAAAGCCTGAGAATGAAAATTCAGTTTTCTAGTAAGTATGATTTAGGACAGAACTTCCCCCCAAAGGACACCAGGCAGTGAAGTGGGTGAGTAAGGAAGTCAGTGGAATATTCAATAGTAGGAGTGTTAAGAATAAAATAAATTCGACTCCCAGGATTTTATCCTCCGAACATACTTGTAGGTGTGTACAAAGATATACATACAGGGATGCTCTGTGAAACCTTGTTGTTAACAGGAAAGTACTGGAGGTGACCTGCGTGACCATTCGCAGGGGACAGGCTAAGTAAATTACGGGCTGTCAGGCAACCAGGCTTGCTAAGCAGCCATTGAAGAGAATGAGGTCGTGTAACGTGCAGTGTATAGAAAAATCTCTGCTGTATTGTTACTGAGCGTAGGACAGAGTTTATAGCACCTTCCCATGTGTGTATGAAGAGAAGACCATCAACTTAATGCCTATATGAGCAGAGAACATTTCTGGAAGTGAGTCTGCCTCTAGGAAAAGGACTTGAACACAGAGTGGGTGGGAACTCGCTCTCCCTTCCATCCCTTCTACACTATATGAATTTTTTTACCAGGTACATGTATTCCTTTTTAGGCTAAAAAAGCAGAGAACGAAGTCTGCGCATTTCCACGCAGGCAGGGAGAAGGGACAGCCACATTCAGAGGCCTCCCCGGCCTGGCCCTCCGCGGCTATTCAATCTGTTTCAAAGAGACAAAGTCCAGTGGGTGAGGAAAACAGGATGATTCACATCAGTAAAAATTCAACTTAAAAAAAGAGTTTTCCTTCTAATTTAGAACCTGGGTTAGGGCTGTATTAGCATATTTCAGAGAGGCGGCATAGAAAGTTGAAGGAATCAGGAAGCTTGGACTCCCGTTAAACCAGCTGAGCCGTGGTGTTCTCCTCTGAAAAGAAAGGATGAGAATAATACTCTTTCCCAGGGGACTATTATGAGGATTAAATGAGACAATGTGCACAGAAAAAGTATTGTGAAAATCATAAAGGGCAAGGCAGATGCTAGGCATTAATTAGCATTATTACTGAGAAATTCAGATACCATGATTAACTGGTGGGGGAGAAATAAGTCTCTTTTTTTTTTTTTAATAAAAGTGCCAAATACATAGTTCTCATAGCTATAAACATTATCATCATGTCATTGACTTAAGTAGTCTCCCTGCATAAACTGGTATTTTCACAGAGACAGGTAAAGCCTGGCTTCGACATCTGATTTAGTTCTCCCATTCCTTTGTTGTAATGGAATTTTGTTACAAGAAATCACACTCCTAATCCTTTGGATCTGAAGATGATACCAGATTTTTTAGCAAAAGGAAAAGAGAATGGAAAAAAAGGAAACTGCCACGTTCTTCATTTTTGTCCTAAAAGGGAAGATCAGAAAAATGTCCACATAGACAGTAGGGCAGAATGCTTAATACACCTTAGCGTGGCGTTTACGAATCTTCAAAGCGTGGTCCCAACCTGCTATTCTAGTGTAATTTCCTGAATTGCCCAACTCACACCTGAGACTCCTCTACCTGGGTGAACAATGCAGAGCATGACGCTGCTACTCCACATCGCCACCCCGTGGCGGACACTGGTAATCGGTCCGCACGCCACTCTCACGTGGCCCAGAATCCTTCTCCACGCCACGCTCTAGGTGGCCACCCCAAACACTCAGAGGTGGCGTGCAAGATAAAACCTGTTTGCCACCCCGCACACGGAGAGAGGCAGGTTCATCGCCATTCTGCCACCGGGCTGCATTTTCTCCTCTTTCATGCCTTCCCTTCTCCCTGGATGCCATTCCCCCTCCTCTTTTTCTGACTATGAAAACTCCAGTCACCCTTCAAGTCTCTGTTCAAACGTCACCTCCTCTGTGAAGAAGTCACGCACCATTCTGCACGCACAGAGACTGCTCAATAACTTTTGTCAATGAGCGAATGACTTGAAGTCAATAGTCTGATCACGTCCCTCCAGAGTAGAGACTAATAGTTACGTGTGGGGGTTGGGAACCCGACTACCTGGGTTCCAATCTCTGCTCCATCACGATGAGCGGTGTGACCTTAGACAAGTCACTCTACCGCTCTGAGTCAGTTCCTCCTCTGCAAACATGACAGGCGGGCGCTGGGCAGATTAAATGAGATACGGAAAGCGCTTAGCACGATGCCTAACACACAGTGAGTACGCAGTAACGGAAAGTGGCTGCTACTCTTGGTGCCTGTTTTTCCCGCGCACTTAGGCACCTAAAGACAGAGGGGCCATGTCTGCATCTTGGAGCCTCCTGACTTAGGAAAGAAATTGATACACAGTAGGTGCTCAATCATTCTTTGTTTAGCTGACCCGAACATGAGGCACCTTGTGTGGGGAAAGCCAGAGGGTGAAGAATTCATTTCTGAGGCTGGGGGTGAAAAAAAGAAAAGAAAAACAATCTTTGGGGCAGGGGTGGGGGAGGAGGGAAGATTTGAGCTGGCCACCCAAAATACGGGTATGATTTTTGCCCCTGGTGTGGCAGAGCGGAGGTGGTATTGGGGGGCTGTGGGGAAGGCTAGTCCTTCCTCCCCACACCCTGTAAAAGAAACTGATTTAGTCAAGGCAGGAGGTGAGGAATCGCAGACTCAAACCACGAGGGCAGGGCAAAGGTGAGCTCATGTATGGTTGTCAAAGAGAACCACTGACCAAGAGATGGCGTCCTAACCAGCACCGCCCAGATGGGCTCTGCTAGAGCTGTGGTGTGTGTGTGTGTGTTTGCGTGCACACGCATGTGCGCCAGCCTTGGGACAGCACACAGCCGCCCACTACCCCTGCATGCTCCCTGATGTGGCAACACAGCTGTGTGAGGATGTCCCAGTGCCACGGTCACACAGCCATACAAGAAAAAGGTCCTTGCCCCGTGGCTAAGAGCCTTCATCACTCAATTCACAAAGAGTCACCGCATGCCCTGTGCGTGCTGGGAGCTGCGGTGGGCACCGCACAAAACAAGCCAGGACCTTGGCATTACGGAGCTTGCCTACCAGACGGAGACACTCAACGGGCAAAAAAGCAATGACGCATATTTAATTGCAATGTCTGGTGACAATAAGGCGGAGAAGGAAAATAAAGATAGATGACAACAGGGTGAGAGTGGTAGGGGCAGGGCTGCGTCATAGATAAAGTGGTCAGGGGAGTCTTTTCTTCCGAGATGACATTAGCACAGAGGTCTGACACAAGGGAGCGAGCCATGGAGAGAAAAGGAACAGGGACATAAACGTCCCAAAGGGACAATGAACTCGGGAAGCTCAAGGAGGGGCAAGCAGGCCCCTGTGGTCAAAGCAGGTGGATGGGGGTGGGAAGCATGGCAGGAGAGGCGGGGGGAAGGGGACAGGAACAGGAAGAGGATGGGGACACCTTGCAGGGGCCATGGTAAGGGTCTTGGGCAGGCTCTTCCTCACTATAATGGGAGGGACAGCCTGTGGGGGGCGGTGTGCCCCGCTTGCACCAGCTGCCATGTGGGGAATGAGGGTAAAGCCAAGCTATGACACAGGCCAGGAGGACAGCAATACGTGTGTCAAGCAGCATTTGAATATGCAACATGGTCTGAAGACGGGGGCGATGGGACCAGCGGACTTGTCACCTCTCATGGCAGGATAGGCATGAAGAGAAGTCTAGGGGGGCCTAGGGTTCCTGCCTGTGTTGCAGATTTTTCTCGATGATCATGCATGAGTGAGACACACGTGTAACTGCTGAGGGACGACTGCTAACGCCTGGTCCCCTCCCCCCAGGAAATGGACAACAGCGAGTGGAGCCGCAGGTGTGATGTGCCCGGCCACCTACGGCCCACATGCCCAGAATGCAGCCGGAGCAGGTGCACCAGGAGGGCATGCGGCCAAGCCTTGGCACACACGTGTCCTGAAAGGCTGCTGACTTCTGATCCGGGCAAGGTTTTCTCAGCAGGGCCGGACAAACGTCTACCTGTACGTCCACCAAACATCAGATCACCGGCCTGGCTTGGCACGGTCCTGGCAAAGGAGATAGCTTGGAGAGGTGGGGGGCGTGGGGGGGGCATGTCTGGGTGCACACAGCCCTCCCCTCGGGAGCCTAACCTAAGCCTTCGGTGGAGAGGGACTCAGCCACACTCACAGAACAGTCGTGCATGGGGACCTTGGCTTGCTCTCTCTGTTTAAAGGAAAAAGAAAATGAAAGCAAGTCAGGGAGCCCTTCAGTTCAGACGTGGAGCCCTCGTAGCACACCAGGCACTCGACACAGAAAACGTCCCCCTCACCCCACACCAGTGCTGGCTGCGGACTGCCAGGCGACCAGACATGAAAGGCACCCCCGCGGCGCCCTAATGCCATCTTGTTGTTTCGACTTGACTCTTGTTCACCCAGAGCCGAATAAAGAAGCCCCTGCTAAGAACGAGCCAGAGGCCTGGCCCCCTTCCATCGCACAGGCGTATCAAGTACAAAGGTCACGGACACTGTCCACGGGGCTGCCGCAGACGCTCTTTTGATTCCTCTTTGAATGAGAGGGAGAGGAAATGTTCCCCTTTCTGGTGAAGAAATCACAGCCATGCTCAGTGGAGCTGGTTTGAGATGGCCTGGAGCCCCCTCCCCCAGGTTTTGGTGACTTTAATTATTAGAAAAGGTTTTCCTCTGCCTTATGCTTTTATTAGATTTGTTCTCACCCCAAAAGTAATGCTTGGAAGAAGGTGGGGAGAAAAATCCCACTGCGCTATTCCGAAGCGCCGTGACTATGGGAAAGAAAGACAAAAGAAAGAAAAGGCGGCTTCCACATTGAGGGCAGGTTCGGGCGCCCTAAGACCTTGGCCAGGCCATAGATGGCTTCATTTAAAACCTTCCCGCTTGCAATTTAGTCATTGTTCAATGAGAAATATGTGATTTGCCAAACATGAAATGGAATCATTACGCCCTGACGAGATGGGAGGCAAATCAAAACTGGCTGTGTGCGCCTCGTGCTTCCTTCTCCTTAATAAATTAGGTCTCCCCGTGGAAGGCATTCCAGAAAGATGCTAGCATGGGGTTCTGCCTGGAAGAAGGTTGCACACTGATCGTCAAAATGCAGGCAGTTCCATTGGTTAATTACTCGCCCGCCCCTACCCCCAACCCGCATATGCACAGAAAAAAAAATCTGCCTTCTTCTTCTCCATATCAGTATTTAAAAGCACCACCCAAGCATGGAATAAGCCAGACACAGAACCAGGCTAATCAGACAGAACGCAGGATAAGATTGCATGGAACTATTCAGATGCAAAAGTGCACGAAAAAACTGGTGGGTTCTGAATAAGGTCTGCAGTCTAGTTCAATAGCACTAGATCCACCTCAGTCCCTGGCGCTGGATGTCACCCTACAGTTAGGAAAGACGTCACCATTAGGGGGAAACCGGATACACAGGACTCTCTACCACTTTTGCAACTTCTTGCAAATCTAGAATTATTTCAAAAGAAAGAGATTTTTTTTTTAACGGCAGATGTGTTCGGTCTATGCCAAGTAGGCTCTGAGCAACTGCATGCTGCATAGACGCCTTAAGTTGTCATTATATGCAGGATCTTTGGGGGTGGCCCCAGGAAATGTTCATAGCCATTGTCTTCTCAGTGTTGTTAAGTCATCTTGCCCCAAACCAGACCAGGAGTGGTCAGGATCTCTCGAGGAAGGGTCTGCGGTCGCGGTCATGGTCACGGGCCCAGGGGTTTTCTCCAAGCCCACCTGGGGGTTGGGCCACAGTTACTCTAGATCAAAGTCCCACCAGTTCTGCAGCTGCTCTAGAGGCCCCCAAGCTTTAAGATACACCAGACTCACGGGAGTGTGTTTAAAATGCTGATTTCAGGGCCCTGCACCCCACAGATCTTGACTGAGTAGGATACGGGGCCTGGAAATCTGCATTTACAACAAGAGTCCTGGGTGACTCCGCCGCAGCTGGTCCTAAGGCCACACTTCAGAAAGCACTGCCGGGTTCCAGGTGAGTGCTGGGAGCGCGGCCAGGTTGGCTCCCACTGCAGGATGAACAGAAGGGCTGGCAGGCACCCAGCAGCCACACAGCAAGGTGCCCCTCTCACCAGTGGAGAGAACTAAGTTCTCTCCAGAGCCCCCCGGTGCTCAAGGATGGGCGTGGGAATCTCCCGTATTGGTCCTCCAGTGGCTATGATTGTGTAACCTTTAGGATAAAAGGCAGAGTTTGGACTGTATCATCATGATGGCTACTTTTGCTGAGGGTTGGTTATGTGTTAAGCAAATTACATCTCATTTATTTTTCACAGCACTGCTTTCAGGGAATTGTTACTTATTATCCTGGTTTAACGGATAAGAAAACTGAGGCTCCAGAATTCCAAGGTTACTCCGGCAGAAAGCGGCAGAGTGAGGAGTTGAAACCCAGGTACGTTGGGCGGAAAACTCCCATGACTTCCTTCTCATCTCCTCCAGGAAAGAACACTCCACCTAAAAATAACTGATACTCGAAGGGTTCATGAGGGGAGAGAGGGAGTATCAGTGCCTGTTTCGTGGTACTAACGTTCCTTTCCAACTTCAGACCCAAGCCTCTCAAGGTCCCTCCATGACCTCTGTGACCTCCCAGTGCAGTCTCTTCTCTCCTCCTATTCCCCTCTCTTTGCCGTTTTACTCCCTCCCTCTTTGTCCCTAAAGTCCTAAACTACAGGCTCAGTGTGCCCGCTATTTTGCTTGCCCCTCCCAACCCCCCACTTCTAGTATGAGAACCTTCTCCTGCCATCGTCTCGTGGCTGGGCTACCTGAAGAAATAAGCATTAGGTTCCTTGCAAGGCAATGACCTACCATTTTCAAGAGGACACTGGGGAATCTTGTTTGCCCGAAGGTTCCAAATATAATCCATGTTCCACTCAAGGCACACTTGATGGTCTTTGAAAGGGCGTTCAAAAGGCGGGACTGTCTTCAGCAGAGTATAATTCTTAGCTACAGCATGTAGCAAATTTTCCTCCCATTTAACATTCAAGTCTCCACCACTATATTTGTGAGTAATCCAGGCGCGTAGTATCACCGCGGATACCGAAATGGAGTGTCTGATGAAATAATCATCTCTGTAAACCATGATGCTTGGAAATTTCACATGCACTATTTGTGTCCTGCTGGTGTGAAGATGCTTTTCATTCTTCCACCTCTTTTTGTACACAGGGATGCTACTTCTGAACTCGGACGAGACGACTGCTTCCAAATTGACAACGCAAGGCTGAGAGCATAAATACTCAACCGAGACTTCAGAAACGTTGCGGACATTCCCTTCAAAGGCGGTGAAGTAAATAAAGTCTTTGTAAGCCACGCTCTGTTCAGCTTTGGGTGTTACCGACGTCGTCAGAGATGTCTGCCTGCCCAAAGACGGCACAACATTCTGAAAAGGAAACAAAAAAAAAAAATGAAGAAAGAAATACAGAAAGTTTAAAAGTCCTCATATTAACAGACATGTGAATCATTTTCCTGGGATACAAAAATATCCATCTACATAAAGCAGAGAACGTGGGACATAAAAGATGGCAAAACCATTACTGAACAATTAGAGAAAAACCAACACACACACACACACACACACACATGAACATTAGGCCACATTAAACTCTCTCCCCAGACTCAGGAGCATCTGCTGATCAAAATGTGGCTTTCAAAGCTCTGTGGCAATCACTCCAGAGTCGGTTTCCAAATGGAGGAGCTAGTTCGCAACAAATTCAGTAGCTGCGAACCTGCCTTGGTGTGTAAAAAAGGGATGAGCCAGCTTCAGACATTTCCAAACTATTGTCCTGACTTCAAATGATGATCAGACGCAGCCAAATCAAAGGGTGGAAGAAGAGTTCAAAGTACACCCGAGAGGGCGCATGGTGGGGATGCCAACCTGGCCTCTTTTTCTCGTGTAAGTTCTGAGCCAGGACAAGCACGCACGACGGATGGACCGGCAGGAGGTTTCCGCTGCTCCAAATCACACACAGCCGGGCTCAGACCACAGACTGTGTTGTCTGATTCTTTCACCATGGATGGTGTTCCATGTGCCAAGAAGGGTTTTAGCCGTGTGTGTATTTACCTACTTCTTTATTTTTTTTTGACACTCCAAACAGAAAAGCAAAGTAAAAAATCAAAACCCCAACTTCTCTATTTCATGTAATTAGACTTATACAGCAATTAGAAGGTTAAGTAACAACTAGTTAATCACCTAATTTCACAGCTATCTGAAGTGGAAATCGTTATATAGCAGCTTATCTATGATACATTTAAGATATATGATACAATTTATTACTTGCCCATAAGCTACAACACAGCCTGCTTAATACCTTTCCTTAAATTCCACCTCTATACTACAATATGCTTGAGGTCCATGCAAAAAAGTAGCTACCTTTTATGTAGGAAATGGATGATTAAGTCTTTGGTGCTGTAAAAGCAACTTCATTTAAACAAAACCACCCCCACCACCAAAAAAAAGAAGAGGAAAAAAAAGTAAAGAAAATAATAAGGGAAAAACCCAAGACACACTTCCTATGGGAAAAAAAAAACCAGCATGTAATTTCTGTCCTTGACGGAATGTATTAAATAAGCAAACACCCCCAACAAGCAAAACAAGTACTGCAATGTAACAATATACCTACTTCTTTAAATGATGAAGACCTCTTAAAACGGTCATTCCTTCCAGAAGAAACCCCGGAAGTCGGTCATGAGATCAAGGCAATGTTTCGCGCATAAGGCGCTGATGTATGGGAGCTAAGAGCTCTTCTAAATATGACTTTGTGATTCAGGCATCCAAAACACAACAGCAAAAAAGTTACTTTGGACCACTTCACGCCCATTCGTAGGGCCATTCTCCAAAATCAAAAACAAAACAAAACAAAACTAACAAGCGCTGGAGAGGACGTGGAGAAACTAGAATCCTTGTACATGGCTGGTGGGAACGTAAAATGGCACAGCCACTGAGGAAAACAGTGCAACAACTCCTCCAAAAAAATGAAACATAGAATTACCACGTGACCCCACAATGCCACTTCTGGCTATCCACCCCAAACAGTTGACAACAGGGGCTCGAAGAGATGTGCTCACAGGCACACACCCAAGTTCACAGCAGCACTGTTTACAATAGCAGAGAGGTAGAAGTGACCTCGATGAATAAACGGATTCACAACATTCGATACACACACACCACGGAATATGACTCCGCGTGACAAAGGAAGTCTGACGCATGCTACAATATGGAAGAACTTTGAGGACATGATGCCAAGTGAAATGAGCCAGTCACGAGGAGCAAATACTGCAGGATTCCACCTAGACGGGCTACCTGCAAGCAGTCAGATTCATAGAGACAGAAAGGACGGTGGTTGCCAAGGGCTGCGGGGAGAAGACCGCGGGGGTGAGTGTTTAATGGGCACAGAGTTGCAGTTTTACAAGATGAAAAGAGTCCCAGAGATGGATGTGGTAATGGCTGCACAATAGTGTGAATGCACTTAATGTCCCTGAACTGTACACTTGAAAGTGCTTAATATGGTAAGTTTTGGGCTGTGAATATTTTTACAAGTTTACAGAAGAAGGTCACTGTGGTCTTTTCTAAAGGAGGAAGAAATAAGGACCCTTTCTTCACTTCTGGCCGAGGTCCACAGAGGAGCCTAAGACACAAAGTTGGGCACCAGGAAATCGCGTTTATAAAGAGCAGTGACAATATGCAGAACATGTCAGTGATCTGGTCACACTATAAGCAAGTCCTAAAGGAACACAATCCCAGGGGAAGGTCATTCTTCTTGGGGGTTCCAGAACAGCCTTCATGGAAAGAATGGTGTTTCAGTTGGGCTTTGAGGGACGAAGAGAAGTTCTTTAGGTAGAAAGGCAAAGGGAAAACACTGCAAGTGGTGTGAACAGCTTAGCAGGGGCGAGAAGGCAGGAAAACACAGATTCTGCACGTGGGGACCAGACAGAGGGCAGATGGCTTGACCGGAGAACAGGAGGAGGGGAAAGACACAAAAGGACACAGGGATATGAGGTTGAAAAAGGAAAGGCAGGGTTCCGGCTCTGAAGGAAGGACACTGAATCCCAGCCCAAGGAAATGTGGAATCTCATTCTATTAACAGTGAAGAATCAATGAAAGTTTCTGTAAAAGGGATTAGTGTTTCTATTTTAAAAGCACTGACAATCAACTAGAAACAAAGCTAACAATCAAGAAAAATGAGCAAAACAACATCGTCCAACAGTTAGTACATTCCCACTGATAGTAAAGGAAAGGCACAGGAAAACGACACTGAAGATATCAATTGGAACTTACTAGGTTCACAGAGATCAAAAAAGTCCAATAACACACTGTAGCGGCCAGATAGGCCTCTCAGGTATTACTGGTCAGAGTGATCTCTGTGGATGGGGGTCAGGCAATATCCATCAAAAGTATAAAAAACCTTCCAGTCCAGTAATTCCTCCTCAAGGATTTTATCCTACACACACACACTCAAACTGGTACACAATGATGTACGTGATTCTCACGGCAGCACTGTTTGTAATAGCAGAAGATGGAGACCTAATGTCCATCAAGAGAGAACTGGTTCAGGCACCTGGGTGGCTCAGTCGGTTAAGCGGCCAACTTTGGCTCAGGTCATGATCTCACGGTTTGCGGGTTCAAGCCCCACGTTGGGCTTTGTGCTGACAGCTAGCTCAGAGCCTGGAGCCTGCTTTGGATTCTGTGTCTCTTTCTCTCTCTGCCCCTCCCCTGCTCGCTCTCTCTCTCTCTCTCTCTCTTTCAAAAATAAATAAACAATAAAAAATTTTTTAGTGGCGCCTGAGTGGCTCAGTCAGCGAAGTGTCTGACTTCAGCTCAGGTATGATCTTGCAGTTCTCGAGTTCAAGCCCCACGTCTGACTCTGTGCTGACAGCTCAGAGCCTGGAGCCTGCTTCGGATTCTGCATCTCCCTCTCTCTCTGCCCCTCTCCCACTCACACTCTGTCTCTCTCTCTCTCAAAAATAAACAAACATTAAAACAAAGAGAGAGAAACCACTGTCTCAATAAATGATAGTACATCCACCCCTGGAGTACTATACAGCTATTCAAAAGAGCTTCATGTACAGATAATGAAATGATCTCCAAAGTTTGAGTTTTTTAAAAACATTTGAGTTTTATTTTTAAAGGGAAGATATACACATATTCGCTTTAATGCACACAGCACTCATTGCTCACATGGAGAAGGGGAAAGTGACCAGAAGACAGGGAAAGAGCGGGGCGTTGGCGATATATTCTTATTTATATCTGGAATTGTGTATCACATGAATGTTGCAACAGAACAAAACAAAACAAAGTAGGGCAGAGGGAGAAACACAACTGTCCTAAAGATGAAAATAAAAAATGTAGTTGTTCCAAGTGGCAGAGTGAGGAGAGGAGAATGGCCATTCCTTTTGATTAGTCATGGGAAAAGTGTGGGAAGAACTATGTAGAGGCGGGGACAGTCCAAACTGCCCCTGCAGTGAGGGGCTTAATTGTTTTATGGCTCAGTTATACTTCCAAATTACAGGGGGGGAAACAAACATAAAAATAACCTTATAATTAGAAGCGACAACTGTTGGAGGCGACAAGCCCTTGGCCATGAACCAGCCCATCCCGTTCTTCCAACGAGGAATTGGTCACTGACAGGTGATGTTCTCTGACATCACCAGGCTGGTGGCTTAGCAGACGCAAGCCCCGAAGCCGGGGGCCCCCCGTTTTTACTCCTTCTCCCCTGTCTACACCCCACAGCACACAATAGCAAGACTGAAGAGCTGCCAGGCTGAATTCTGCTTCCTTGAGAATGAGAGATGCCCCCAGCGTTTGTCCGTAAGCGGTGGTCTGTCAGATGTGTGCAGGTGTGGCCCACCGCCCGAGATGGGACTCCGGTGTGGAGCCCCACAGCAGAGCGTGGCTGAAGCCGGAGGCCGCTGGTGCAGAGGGAGGCTGGGCGGCACAGCAGCCCACGGGGGCTGGTGCCCCTCGTACCAGGTGCCCGTGGCCCTGCCCTCGCTCAGTGCCCCAGGAGGAAGAGATTTGCCCAGTGAGTGAGGCAATAGAGAGTGGAGTCCAGCACATGCTGTGGTATATTAAACATTACCTTGTGTTCTTTTTCAAAGGATGACTTTAAACCTCTTCCTCATTCCTCTTATGTGAACCTTAAAAACTCACCCTAGCCCTCTTCTCCCACTTCAATTTTTTTTTTAAGTTTATTTGTTTTGAGAGAGAGCAAGAGAGAATGTGTAAGCAGGGGAGGGGCAGAGAGAGAGGGAGAGAGAGACTGAGACTCCCAAGCAGGTTCCTCACTGTCAGCACAGAGCCCGACTCGGGGCTCCATCCCACAACCGTTGAGATCACGATCTGAGCTGAAATCAAGAGTCGGACATTCAACTGACTGAGCCACCCAGAACTCCAGTGAATGCTTCTTTTAAACAAAATTCTGGAGGAAAGACTATTCGATTTCACTAGATTTCATTGCAAGGTGCAGTGAGTAACAATGTCCATTATTTTACATCTTATCGCTAAACATGCATCATCCACTTTCCCAATTAGCGCAGCACGTTGAAACCAGCTTTGGCTTTGCTTGATGACCCGTGACTTTCTGCACACCGGGCTCATCATTGTGGAGACCAGTGGTGACGGATGTAAATGAAGAAGGTGTAGGACACCTGAGGGTGTACTGTCTCCAGGCCCTTCCCTCAAAATTCTGTTTTAAAGAAAATGTCTATATATGGATATGAAGATTATTTTCACGTACTTCCAAGTCCCCAGTGCAGTAAAACTAAATCCAGGGTTTATGGGTTCTAGATGCATGCTAGCCAGTACAGTAGCCACAGGTCACATGAAACCCTGGTCCAAATAAAGCTGTGCTGTACACGTAAAATATACACTGGGTTTCAAAGACAATTTTTCTTAAATGCAAAATATCTCATTAATATTTCTTATACCGATTATACATTGAAATGATCATACTGTGATGCAGGAAGCTAAATAGAGTATGTTACTAAAATTAATTTCACCTGTTTCTGTTTACTTTTTAAAAGTGGCTTTTAGAAAATTTGAGATTACCTAAATGTGTCTAACCTCCGTGGCTTACATTATATTTCTCCTGCGATTTTAGATTTGAAGTTAGCACAGACTTTTCCTCTATGAAAGGGCCGCATGGTGAGTATTTTAGGTTTGGTAGCCCATTTGGTGACCATGAAAACTATTCGGCTCTTCTGTGGTATCAAGAAAACCAAGAATGAGGGGCACCTGGGTGGCTCAGTCGGTTAAGCGGCTGACTTCAGCTCAGGTCATGATCTCACGGTTCGTGGGTTTGAGCCCCACGTCAGGCTCTGTGCTGACAGCCAGCTCAGAGCCTGGAGACTGTCTTCAGATTCTCTGTCTCCCTCTCTCTGTGACCCTCCCCAGCTCACGCTTTCTCTCTCTGTCTCTCAATAATAAATAAAAAGCATAAGAAAAAAGAAAATAAAACCAAGAATGAGCACAGCTGTGGTCCAGTACAACTTGGTTTACAAAAACAGGTGTCTGGCTGGCGGGGCCTGTGGGGCATAGTTTTCGGACTCCTGTTCTAAGATTATCAAGCTTTTATCCTAGATTTAGAATTTAGGAAAACACAAGATGACAGAAAATATGCATTTTGAAGGAATGATCATACCAAAGAACTGAGATTGGGCAATCAGGTATAATTTCTTATTTGATGGGTGCTTGATTTGTTATTTTGCTAAGGTTCCGGGCGGCGGTGCTGACATCTTCCTATTGTTTCTTTCAGTAATGATCTAAGTAGGATAAGTTGGAGTGAGGCCAAACATTTCAGGACTGGTAAATTTCATGGACTGAAATCCAGTCCATGGATTTCCATGGACTGAAATCAACTCAAAGATGATTTGAGAAGTGGGAGAAGCGTTTGTAAAAGAGAAGAACAATTTCAGGGCTGGACAATTGTTTTCTTCATCAAACAGGGGTGTGCTGACCCCTAAGGGGACCCTGACATCACCGTCTGTGCCTTTAAGGGCAAGGTCTAAATTCCTCAAGAAGGTGCTATGGTGTCCAGTCCCTTGGACACTCCTGCGGTGTAGGAGGCTGGCATTTTGTGGGCTGGAGCAGCCCCAGTGGGCAGCTGCCACACCACGAGTTGTGGCTACCTCTCCTATGTACAAAGCCAACACCGATTAGCAACACATCACACTCTAAATATTGATTAAGCTGAAGCTGATTTCCTGGCTCAAGTCATGTGTGTGCTTATGAGCTGTTTCCTGCCAGGAAAATAAGGCAATTAACTTGAAGAGTTTCAGCTACAGGCATGACACGTGTCCAACCTTCATAGGTATTTTCACATGCCAGCTTGCATTAGCGGAAGCGAAAAATTACCCCCAACGTTCCTTTGTTTAGATATTATGAGGTCAGAGTCCATGTCTTATTCATTGTTATGTCTCTGGCTTCTGAAACACAGGGAGGCCCACAGTCGGATTTTGGGTAAGCGCTTCCTGCTTCCTGTAGTGGGTATGACTGTTTCTGTCAGGACCCTCTGTGGTCTGACCTGGGTCACTGCCCCCAGGGACAGGGGTGGGGGACCACCTGTATATAAGGGCGAGGACTTCATCCAATCTTGAGTCCCTGCCTCCCATTCCTGAAATTCACAAGGCCTTTTGTGATGGGGGCCCTCTCCACTTCTCCATTCCCATCCAGCCGCCCTAATCTCTTCGTAAAGAACCCTTGCTCTTTGGCATCTGGGCCCCTGGGGGTTAGGGCTGACATGGCAGACCGAGGGGTCAGGGGAGGTGGCACTCTGACACCTACCTCACCCATTTAGGGTGGACTTCTCTCAGCTCTCAAGTCCCTCCAGACCTTCCAGACAACACCCCTACATTCTAGAACTTTCCATGTCTCCACACCAAATAAACAAATTAAATTTTTTAAATCTCCTATCCCTCTACCCTCTGTTAGACTCCCTGCTCATCGGGCAAGTTCATCCATGTTAATGTGATAATGAAAACAGTACTGCAGTAATGTTACATATCCATAGTTCTGGGCCAGCCTGTTGAAGAGGATGCCTTAAAAGCAAAGCCTAAATGCACTGTGGCTATAAGCAAGATTTGGGGGTGAGGGGGCATTTCCGTGCCCCTTAAATTATGCCATGTAGGCAGTCACAGAGATGTTCCACCTCGGAAGCTATGGATTTGCTCTGCACACAATGGAGCGGGCCTCTGAAAGATGCCTGAGCCCTCAAACATCTGTTTACACCAGACATAAGCCTTAATCAAAGTCAAATCTGACAATGTCACACACACTCACAAAACATAGATTCCCTTGTGTTTTCGTAATTGAGGCTGTATTGTACATTTCTTTTAAAGAAAGAAGAGGGTCAGTTAATGTTGCGTTTGTTATAAAAGAGCCCAAATTAGAGAACAAAATGCATTAGATTCAACCTGGGAATTGAAAAACAAATGAATCTATGTATCTTCTGGATGGAAAAAAAATCTATCAATTCTGTCAAAACTTCTTTTAGGATGACTGCATCTGATGCCTTTAAACAAAATCAATAAGAAGAAATTCTACTCAAATAATCTTCCCTGTTCTAAAAAGCTGAGAAAACGCGGCTCTTTTCTCCATATGGTCCACTTGTCATTTAAGGAAGGGACAGAGAGATTGCAGAGTCTTCAGTCATTCATGTCTTGTTATGGGAAGTTTATTTACACTAACATGTGTACGTGGGTTTGTGTGATATACAGATGAGAACTGACTGTCTGTTTTTCTCATTCCTGCCTATTCAAACCCATCGGTCACCTAAGAAAACCTTGGCTCATGAGTGCATTTTCCCTCCAAACTGGCTAGATCAAACTTTCCATAAGTCAAAAGGTAATTGTATTGGCTTAAAACGCCTACTTTTCCAATTTCTGCTGACTGGAAAGAAGCAAAACTCCTGTTAATGTCAACAAAGCATGCAATTAAACAGAATGGGCAGTGGTGTCGATATGGACTCCAAAATCGAGATGTGCCTTGGGAAATACTTCCCAGTTTACTAATATATGTCTTCCCAAAACAGAGAGCTGGCTAGAGAAACACCATCACAACAACGATCAATACCTCTGTTTGTGTTGCCTCCCTCCACCTCTTTAATTCTATTTGATATGCTATTTCTTTTTAATTTAAATCCTAAGAGGGTAACCAAGGTTCGGTTTGGTTTGATTTCATTGAGTACCTACTCTGTGCCGGGCAAGGGGACAGGTGCGGAAAGTCCCTCTTCTCACTCACTTCTAACCCCATCCTTCATGGAACATCTCCCTTCAAAGCTAACCTTCACCACAGCTCTGGGAGGGACACAGCATTCCAGTTTTACAGCGGAGACAATGGAATGGGTTCTGAGAGGGTAAGTTACTCGCCCAAGGCCAACCAGCTACTAAAAAAGAGAACCAAAATTCAAATCCTTATCTGACTCCAAAGCCAGCGATAGCGTCCTTCTTGCCTTCCAGTAACACCCAAAACGAGGCCCTCCACTCACCAACTTCCTTCTACACCTGTCCCACTGTCTGGCCACAGGTGGGGGGAGGTTGGGACTTGGCTCACTCTCATCCTGAAGGCGGGGTGGGGATGTGTGGGGGCTAAAGTCCTACCATGTCACTATGGCTTGTGGGAGGGGGGAGGAGGGTGGGTATCATCTTACCCACAAACATACACCCTGAACGGAGCCAGCTCCCCAGCTAAGGTAAGCCCTTCTCTGGATGCAGACGTCAGACAAGCAAGGGCAGCCAAAACAGAATGTCTCCAGCCATTCCACACTTGCTGCCCACCCTCCTGCTCCTCGGTTCCCCTCTCAAAGGACGAGCCAAGAAATGGGGCAACTGGAATTTACTGGAGGCTATTTATGGTCTACTCGAGTCTATCCATCTTCTCTGTGAACTGCCCGGGTTCTTGCAGCCTTCTTGTCTACCTTTCCTCCAGCTGCCTCCGTCAGTCAATTCATGGGCCCACACCCATGCCAACAGGAACAGAAGGCATGGAAAGAAAGAGACAAACACCATTGCTTGGGAGATTGTGGACTCTTTTGGCTGACGAGAAGTTGGAAGGTGATCTCTGTATTTCAGACACTCATTTTCACTCTTGGGCAAACGAGATAATTGAGAGTTCTCTATACCTCGTTTCGATCTTCCCAGGTCCTGTGTTCCACACAGAGTAAGGAGTTCATGAATACTTCTGAGGGGTAACCGGTGGTTTGTGGCCACTGATGGTGAATTCTGTCACAGTCACCGTCTGCTAACAATCCCCACATACATCTGTGCCACTAATGCCCTCTTATTTCTTTGTCCTCGGATTGTCTAACAAGTACAAATGTCCACTCTGAATATTTCAGCTCTACAGCTGACATCCATACTAGCCGTTGTGAGATCTGCTTTTCTCATTTAAGAAAAAATTATACATTCGAGACCAGAGTTAGGAATAGACAGAAATGCCTTCTGCAAGTGCCACTGACCTGGCAGGGGCAGCCTTAGTGGGTCTAGCCACGTCTGGATGAAGGTAAGAGTTAATGATGTAAGGGGGTCTGTTGGCACATCCTACACGGACCACACCACTCGGCACCGGTGACCTCAGTGGAAGCGATGGTGTCACCTTTTGCCTTCGAGGCCCTCACCTGCTCTGAGGAGGCTCTCTGCATCTTGACCTTTGGCGACCTTAGAAATTTCTGGCAGCTGCTGGAACCAAGGATCATCTTTTCCGAAATCTGCTTGGCATCGTTCCGTGACTTATCTTTCAGGCCTCGTCACAATTATTCATGCTTTGGCAGTATCCTAGCTACAGTCACAGTGCTGTTCTTGGGCTGAGACTGAAGGTTACTCTGTCCCAGCCAATGGGGAAGAAAGGCACCGGCTGCCTCAGGACCCTGGCTCCGGGAAGCACGCACCGCCCCCCCCCCCCAAGGACAGGGGCCGCAAGGCATCTGTTCAGAAAACCACCTCACCCTCCAGTCCTTGCAGACGAGCGAACAGGTGGGGATGACGATGATTGGCTGTGGAATTAATTCCAAGGCACACTCGCTCTACGCCTGGACACCCACATTCGTTCAAATTCAAGTGCTAAACCCCACCTGCTGCCTCCGGACTACAGAAAGACCCCATCTTTAACCTCTCCATCACGGATGGCAAATATTTTCTGGTTTCACCTATTTTTTTTTAACATCCTGCTTCGATTCTGTGGCCTGTGCTTCCTGCTTTGTGTATTTTAGGCTACTTTAGACATGACCTCACATCCTGGCCAATTGCACAGTGGCTGCTAATTGTAAGAGCTTTGCTAATGGCCCATGGGTGCATCTATCCACGAGAGGAATGGGTTCGATGCAGTAAAATCCAGAAAGCAGTAAGTCGGCATGGCTCAGGGCTGGGGCTCTGGAAGTAGAGAGATGTGAGAGGCAATCTTGGACTACCTGTGTGGCCCAGGGCAACTTACTTAACCTCTCTGAGTCTCAGTCTCATCTGAATGAGGATCATAACCGCTCCGATCTCACAAGGTTGTTGTTAAAATTAATACTGGATAATGGATATAAAGGACTTAATATAATGCAAACTATTATTGTTACTGCTGTCGTTCATGCCTCCAAATTATGGGATAGGTCTCCCCCACTAGTGTCTACCTATTTCTGAGATCCTGCCTCGTTATTTCACTCCACTTGCACCCTCCACTGCCGGCCTCGCCTCCCCCGACACCTCTCTTCCTCTACAAAGCATTCCTTGACAAGCAGAACGGATACAATTATGCAATTTTTTATCTGTTGTTTCCTGGATCTCATGTGTTTCTGGCAAATGTTTACATTTTCCCCACCTTGCACACTGAATTTCTCCAAGGTCAAGAAGCCTTACCTTTTAGGAGTGGCTCGGGTAGCACACACCTCTAGGGCAGAATCCCGAGCAGCCGGCTAGACCTTTAGAACAAAAGGAGAAACCCTTCTTCCAAATCACACTTTTGCTTTTCTGGGCTCGACAAAACCTTCTCATTTAGTTGCAAAAGGGCTGGCATGTGTCTCTGAGTCTTTCCTGTACAGTAGCCTATCTGAGGCCCATCTGAAGGAAGCACACACAGTCAGGAAGCACTGACATTTCCCTCCTCATGATCGTTCCAAATCCCATCCTTCTCTGCCTGCCAAGACGCTCATCCACGCTCCAGTTAGTTCCCACATTACAGTATTTTCTATAATCTCTCTTCGGAGCCCTCCCTCACGACTTCACTATCTCGCTCCATGCATAGCACCTCTTTCCCGTCTCTGGGACCTGTTCTCCTAAATCCCCCTGGGTCCAAACAGAACTTTGATACCTGCTCCAAAATCCGCCTCTGTTCCCGCACCACTAGGTCTTTAGGCTTTGCTCTTGTTCCTCTGATTTCTCGGGACTGACCAGAAGTCGTCTCTCCTCGCCAGCCTTGGATTTCCACGTGGAACTTTCCAGACCACCTGTACATTGTTTCACACACAACCCTACTACATCATTTCTGCCTCTGCGGGTAACCAGTGCCTTGTGGATGGGGATCATCTGTTTAAACTGAAACCCTGTCACTTGTTTTGGCAGTTTTATTTATGAGTCTGTGTGCTGTAACCCTGTGGCATAAATATTAAATAATAATATCTCTCGGGTGCAAAAAAAAAAAAAACCCATTCAGGTTAACAGACAACTTCTCATGAAAATATCAAGTAAATCCAACCATGAAATTTGGTACTTTAAGATATGAGGGAAAGCATGGATTGCTCAACAGGTAGATTCTAAAGAAGAATTACAATTTGCATTTTTACACCCTCTTGCTTCCAGAAACGCAACAGCCAAGAAGTAAAGAGTGTTAAAAGAAACTTGGGCTGGGTGGCAATTTCTCTGGAATCCAATTCTAACGCCTGACAATGTCTCCTAAGCAGTTTTTAGCTTCTGCGAAGACACATTTTGAATAACGGCAATACCACATAAATGAAAATAATTCTGGACAATGACATTGCTCAATTTTAAGCGTTCTGCGAATTTCCTATTACATCAGTTTCATGATTCAGCATTTTCTATTTCATTTATTTACAGTAATATATGGCGAGATAACCCAAGGTTTCTGCCGAATCCTGGAACATAAGGTAGGCTGGACAGGAAGGGTGTCACCTTCTGTAAATTTAGTATTGTTTAGGAGAATTCAAAGGAGAAGAAAGCAAGGCATCGAAGGAACTGAGGAATATTTCTCCCACCTTGTTCTGAGGGTTTAAATTACTCTGATATTTTAAATGAGCTGGTTTTGAAAAATAGGTTACTGCCATTTAGTTGATGACTGAAACAGAAGCCAAGAAGAGTGCAAATTGTAAACTGACGTGCATAAGCCAAACGTATTCTCTGAAATGACAATGTTCAAGACACAGCGAAAGTCCCCACTCGGGCGGTAAGCGTGTTTGTTACAAGAATGAGATCTCTGACTGGCATCCGCAACTTGGCCGGAGTGACCACGGAGGAGTTGAAGAGCGCTGGAAACGCTAGGGTCCTCGCCGCCGCTGCGTTGGCAGAAAGCGGTCCGGGCCAGGAGGCCCTGGTGGAAACTAAAAGGAGGTTTGAGGCGGGTGGCGTTGGCCGCGAGAAAGAGGCGAAGTTGGGCACGGGAAGGAAAGGAGCTGCGATACTGCGAGGGGAGCCCAGGACCGGGAGGGAAGGGGCTGGAGAGCCGCGCGCGGCGGTGGGGAGGACGCGCGGCCGGCGAGGCTCCCGGGTGGAGTGGGGACCCGGAGGGGGTCTCCAGGGGAACCTCACCCGGGTGTGGAGCGCGTCTCGCAGGGAGAGGAACGGACATCGGCGAGAGCGCCGCGCCGCAAGTCCGGTCCCCGCGCCCCTCTCCGCGCCCTGCGTACCCATCCCAGGTGCCGGGCGCGCCCGGGGCGCAGCGGCGCGGAAGGGAGAAAACTCGCGGCGCCGTACGGGCCCGCCGGGCGGAGGTCCCCG
>NC_043700.1:174349640-174417048 GCF_006229205.1 Suricata suricatta | reverse complement strand
CTCCCCCCTTCGGCGCTCTTCCTGTCCGCGATCCCTCTCTCCCCTCCCTCCGTTCCCCTTTTTCCCTCTCTCCCATCTCCCACTCGCACCTTTCTCGTCCTAACCCCCTCTTCCTTCCACTTTCTCCCTTCTCTCCCTGTCCTTCTCTCCCTTGCCTCCCTCCGCTTCCCATTCTGTTTCCCGCTCCCGCATTCTCCCGCTCCCACCCACTCCTCCTGCGGGTCTTGCAGCCCAGTTCCCGCCGGTGCAATGGGTTTTGTTTCGTTGCTTTTTTGGCGAGGGCGCCATTCCCGCTGGGCGCAGGGCGACTGTGCCCCCTGCAGTCGCGCCACGCAGCGGCCCAGCTTCTAGTCCTTTAAGGATGGATTTTGACCCCTGCCAACCTCCACCTGTCCACCTGCAGGGGTGGGGCCGCCTCCTCGCGGGCACATTTTTAACCCGCGTTGTGCCCCGCCCTGCCGGCTGGTTCGCTGCACGTTCTGGATGTTTCCCGAGGGTTTTGTGCGGTGCCGCTGCCGCCGCCGCCGCGGTCTTTGTTTTAATTGCCCAGAGTATCGGCGCCCAAAGCGGGTTTGCATTGGATTTGCAGCCCTGTGCCCAGGCTTCCACTTCGGACCAAAGAGAAAACGAATTAATTAGGTCAATGTAATTGTACTGAAGCCCTAAACGAAAGGGTGAGGCGCACAAACACTTTTTTAGAATATATCCAGGCACATCCTAGGTCTTGGGGACCCAGGTTGGGACTGGCTGTCGCCAATACGGGTTCTGCCGCTAGACCTCCAGGTGGTGGCCGCCCCGGGGCTCTGGGGAAGCTCCGGGCTGTGTCCAGCGGCTCAGACAACTGCTTGGGCAGGTAGCTGCGGCTCTGAAATAGTTAACCCACCTCCGAAAGTTCTCAAAAGCTTCCCTTTGGCACTGGTGGATTCGTGCGTATTGGAAATAACATAATTGGGAGTCTGGGAGGACACAGCGCTCGCCCTGTGGAGATGCTACCACCACGGTAGGTCCAGTCGCGGCAGGCGGGCAGGAGAGTCTAGCCTTAAAGATGGAGTCCCCACGGTTGTGCCCGGGTGTGCCCTCGGCCATCGCAGTACAGGCCTGGCCACACTCAGCAGCTCGGCTGAGTCATCCCTTTCCTTTTTCAGGTCACCTGAGGGCTGTGGCCTTGGGTCAGGTGGCTCCCAGTCACTCACTCCGAGGTAATGCCTTCTGTCACTGGTTCTCAAACTTCAGCCTGCATGTACATCCCTGGGAGGGCTTATGAAAACACACGCTGCTGGACAATCCCCCTAGAATTTCAGGTTCCGGTGGCCCTGGGGGAGGCTTGAAAAGCTGCTTTCCCAACAAGCTTGCAGGGCATTCTGCCGCTGGCCCACAGGCCCCATTTCCAAAACCACTGGCTTCTAGAAAGGGTCATTTGGCGCCTGTCTCATCCAGCAGGCGCCACATTGAAGCATCTGAGAGTCTTTGTTTGACAGATGTCTCCAACACCCTGCCCCACTTCCAAAGACCCAAAGCTCTTAAAATTCTCCTGTGCCATGCAGAAAATCATTTATTCTATTGAGTGTCCAAGGGGAGGAAAGATTTGGCAGCTTTGTCCCAGATTGTGTCCATTTATTTATTTATTTATTTTTGTTTAGGTCAAAGTATAGACTATACTTTTCAATGTATATGGAAGGAAAATTGTTGGCCGGTTCCAGAAAATGGGGCTTCCCAATATTTATGGGATTTTCACCTGTTTTCCGGGCCTTTCTCTGCAGTTCTCTCCCAGGTTATTGCACTCAGATTCGGTTGGTCTTCAGGGAACTCCCTTAGGTTATTTGTAATCAAGATACATGGAATCCAAGTTTTAGAAGCCTTGTGAGTTTGAATTAACCTAACTGCAGTAATTTTGGAAGCACCCCATAGGGCACTGAGCTATTTTTCACATGGTATATCAAATCTCTTACTTACTAGGCTTCTGTTGTGCCAGTACCATACCCCAAAATCCAGAGGTAAGAAGGTGTCCCTTTCCATGAGGAGCAGCAAGCAGGCAGAAAACCGGCCAGGAGACAATTGGGTCCTCCAAAAGAGACATTCAGGCTGCCCTGTGGCCCAGCGCAGGGGTGCAGCAGGATGGACGGATTGATTTTGTATTGGGGAGGGGAAGAAAAAGGGAAGACTAGGATCTCTAGTCACAGTGGACTGTGACATTTTGATCCAGAAGACAGAATCAGTCACTGCCCTTGCGTCCTCTCTAGCCATTGGTGTCAGTAATTTGAAGGGTGTGGTCTGATTACAGAAGAGGACCCTTCACTTTAAAATACCGTTCTTTCCCACCTTTGCAATTGATTGGTTCAAATTAAGTTTTAATGCCCCACTAAACTGTGAAGGTCCCTGGGGACTGTAGCTGGTACCTCTCATCACTGCCTCCATGTGAGTCAGTTTATCCCATCCCCCCGCTGCCCTCCCCCCCAGAGACGGGGAGAGAACAATTCCACATCTCAACACAGAAAAAGACAGAGTCCGATGGGACAGTAGCCTCTCTCTGCAAGGCTTATGAGGAGAAGCATCCAGAGGCTGGGAGGGGTTGGGGCTGCAGAAAAAAGGCATAACCTTCACCGAATATGCTTGCCTCTGTGAGCACAGATTGGCCTTTAGGCCAGCTCTTAGATCTGAAATGGTTTAACATCTGTAAAATCCCAGGGACCAATGCAGCTGGCTACCTATCCACTCTCCAAGTAAGAGTGTTTAAAACAAACAAACCAAGAAAGCCCCAATAGACTATTTTTATCAACATCATTTCATCCAGAAGATTTTTAACATCAAACAATTAGAAAGGATCTAATATCATAATAAAAGACAGTTCTTTAAACTGAATAGAATTTGTGGAAAATTCTAGGCTTGTCATTGTCTTATTTTTTTCAGGCTGTCCCAGGCTGTGCAGGGGCACTTGGAAACCACATCCTAGGTACTGAGGATGTCTTGGGATTGGTCTCGAGGTCTGCTCCTGCAAAGACACCTGCTCTCTGAGCAACAAGACGGGCCCCGGAGGGCACCACAGAGCAGTGAGGAAAGCGCCCTCCTACATAAACCTCTGCGGCCCAGGCAAATGCCACCAGCTCTAGAAAGACATCCCTTGTGACCTCAGATCACAAATCAACCGGTAGTTTCTCTCTGTCCCCAGCGAGCATTGCTTGCAACCCCAGGTAGCAACTGGCTAATCCTGCTTCATATTCTGGTCAGTTTCTAGGCCTGTTCTCTCAGTTCTGGGCCCTGCCCCCAGGCCTTGTACATAGAAGGTGCTTAGACATAGTCACTGGATGAAGTTGACTTCATCATCTTCCTTTTCCATTTTTTTCCTTCCATCCGTTTTTCTTGCCCCCTTACTACCCTCCTGCCTTCTTTCCTTTCATATTCAATGTTATCTCCCAATCTCCTTCCTGTTAGCACGCAGCTCTTCACCCAGGGCAGGGAACTCTTTGCCATCCATTCTGCAACTTCAGATATGCGGAATAAAGATAAATGAACTGTGACATTTGCCTTTTACATCAAAATACAAGAGAAGAAAACAAAAATAGAAGAGAAGATTGCTGTCAGGCCACACATTTCCCATCCCCATTGGAAACCCGATGCCTTTTTTCCTGCCAAGGATGACCTTTGACCTTCAGGATCCAGTTAAATCCTGCACACCCATTTTTTTTTAAGTTTTATTTATTTTTGATACAGAGAGAGACAGAGCATGAGAAGGGGAGGGGCAGAGAGAGAAGGAGACACAGAACTAGAAGCAGGCTCCAGGCTCTGAGCTAGCTGTCAGAACAGAGCCCGACGCGGAGCTCGAACCCAGGAATGTGAGATCTGGCCTGAGCTGAAGTTGGAGGCTTAACGGACTGAGCCACCCAGGCGCCCCTGCACACCCATTTTTAACACTTCCATTTTTCTCAGGAAAAAAAATGAGACCCCCTACGCTTTACCTTCCTTAAATCCATTCCTATCTCTGTTCTTACTTTTTTGAATCCTCCGTATTTACCAATTATTTCCTGTCTCTCCTTCCCTTAGAACATTCCACCAGTACCATCCTCATCCCCTGACCCTGTCTTGTGAGCCCCCAGTCTCTCTGACTCTGCAGACTCCTTTCCCCTGGGCCACAGGGTCCTCGCTTCCAGAAGTTGTGTGAAGAGAGAACGGAAGGGGTTGTGTAAGGTGGAAGGTTCCATGTATTTCTGTGGGAATGCGGAAGGAAGGTCTCAGAATCTCCCAGTCTCTAGCCCTGGCGCGCTCCGAAAGGAGCTCTATTTCTGGGCCTGTCAGATGAAATGCTGTTGCTCCCAGTTATTTTTGGCTCTTTGCCCTTCTGAATAGGTGCATATTCAGCTCAATTCTCCCCCCAACTCCCCGCCCCCCCTCCCCCCCGCCCCTGAGCTGGGAAAAAGCAGGCAGCTTCCCTCAGCCAAGCCTTCTCTCAAGTCCCGAACATTTGCCTTCCTAAGCAGCAGCGATCACAAGGGTTCTGGACCGCACAGCGGCTCTTTATGCTGTGGCCAGGAGGCAGCAGAGAAGGCGAGTCCCTGGCCCGCCCCCCAGACGACTGATGGAGACTCTTGTGAACTGACCAGCCCCGGCAGGTGCAGCCTGGTAGCCGGAGCCTCCTCACTCATACAGACAGTCTGCAACCTGCCCCACTGGGCATGGCTGCAAAAACTTCTCCTACCATCCTCAAGGGATCTGGGATGGCGGCGGGACATTTTCGGTTCAGCGAGCACCAAAATATCTGTACACTGAGGGTCTGAGAAAAAAAGGGATGCAGAAGGTTAAGGGCATGTAGTTAGAAGAATATCTCTGGGTGAGTGTGTTGAGAAGAACATATGTGTGAAAGGGGGTTGGGTGTGAGTGTGCAGATCCGCTCGGGACAGAGAGTGAGGGGGAATAATGAATGACTGTGCACTCGGGGAGAGAGTGTCCGTGTAAATAATTGAAGAGAGAGAGTGAGTACACCTGAGACCTTGGGGAAAGCGGATTGTACCTACAAGTCCTGACAATATTTTATAACTGCATCCTGCAGCTGAAATCGCAATCCTTAGACAGGCATTAACATCGACTTAGGGCTTTTAGTCTATCCGGTAATAAACAATATCAAGTAAAGTGAAATGTCAAGATGAGCTGTACTTGTGTGGACACTTAGTAAGGTCCATGTAAAACCAAGAATAGCCTAGAGAAGAGGAAGCTAGACCAGAGTTCTCTTAATAGCTACTTATCTCTACAGCTTTTTGCTGAGAGACTTCTTTTTAAAGTTCTTATCAAGTATTACTTTGACGCACTAATTCACTTAATCCTCGTGACAGCAGCAGCAGCAGCGTCATTTAACAGTTAAAGGAACTGAGTCATTTGAAAGATCCCAGGGCCCGGGTCATCGCCCGGCGGCAGAGCTGGCTTGGCCCCAAGTGGCTTTGCTTCCACGGCCACACGAAACTACAGCAGTGACAGCGGATGGTGGAGAGGCAAGCAGGTGTCATGAGGTGTGTCCAGGGTCGCACCTGGGTTTGAAACTTAGGTGTGCCTCGGGCTTCATGGTGCCTGAGAACTGCCGAGTCAGAAGCACCTGTCCCGGGCGTCCCACCACTCCCTAGCCACGTGACCTTTGCCGGGTCGGGTCGCAAATCCCTTTTGAACCTCAGTCTCCAACCCCTGCAAAATTGGGGATGAAGTCACCGACCTGGCCATGGAGGTGGTGTTGTGAGGGTCAGTAAGGTGGCATGGATGAGGGTGCATGGCCAACCATCAGGCCCTAGACGAGAGGAAAGCACTTTTTGTGTAATATTCAGACTTCCCTACCTCCAAAAGAGGCCCACAAAGAAAGGTACATCCCTTATAAGTTTATGAAACACAGCAAATAAATCAATCGCCTGTCAAGAGGTCAAGGATGACTCTACCCGTGAAGCACATTTCCCTTATAACCCTGGAGGGGAGAAGGTATTCCCCCAGTTCCCTCCCATCCCCCACCAGGGGGAAGCCAGGTGCCTTGTGTCAACTGCTACCACCCGCAAGCTCGCCATGTGACGGGGACAGATGCTCAGCTGGCCTCCAGACATCCCTAGCCATCGTGTGGGCCCGACCTGAGAATGAGCGAATCATCCTGAACATTTACCCCTGTGAAACCTTTAGAAGACTTGAACCCAGCCACCATTCGGCTGAAACTGCCACAGAATCCCTAACCAAGAACTGCCCAGCCGAGTGCTGTCAACTCACTGACCCATGAAAAGCAAAAATAAATCGTTTTGAGCCGCTAAGTTTAGAGCTAGTTTGTTGACAGCAACAAGTAACTGAAACAGTGGCCCTGGGCTAAGATTATATTTTAACTGAACAGTGCAGTTCACTTTGAGTTCCCTGGCATTCAGAGCGAAAAGGGGAGCCAGATGGATTATATGCGCTTTTTATTATCTTGAGTATCATGATTTGCCTGAATGGATATTTCATCAGACTCATCTCCTTGTGGTCCAATCAGAATGAAAATTAAACTGTTTTCCTTACATTAGAATCTCTCCAGTCTTGACCAAAATCACAGCTGTACAAATTCTATAATCTGCATTGCTAGAGCAAGCCAGAGAACTGCAGTTCTCACCAACGGCAAAATGTTCCTTGCATCTGGCCTGAATCTTTCAGATGGCAGCTCAAGCCTCTTTTCTCCCGTTTGGTTCTCGGTGCCTCTTCTGCCTCGTCCCCACCCCAAGTGAAGACACAAACGGGCTCAGTGTCTCTGGGGTCCTCTGCAGCCAAAATTAATGATTAAAATAGAAATGCTGAAAATAGTTGAAACTGAAGCAGATTGGATGATTTATTCAAACCTTCAGGAAAAATTACTATTCAGCCCAGAATTGGAAATTAGATTTGTGGTTCCTAAGAATGCAACACTTCCCCGATTCTAACCCTCAAAAGGAAAAAGAAACAAACACGTAACATACTTCCATGGCACCGTTTGTGTCCCTTCGAACCCATGACCTCCGGGAGGTCAGGAACCATATCTGTGTTCTGGGTAGTGCAATGCTTCATGCCGTCGGATGCTTATTTAAGCTTGTCTTCATTAAGTGGCCTTCTGAGTCTGCGATAATGAAACACATAAAGCTGAGTGTGAATCAGTGATTTCCCTTCTCTCCAGTGTGACCTTGGTCAACAGGCGTTACCTGGCTGTGAGTCCCACTGTGGAAAGGCTGGTTAGCACATGGGGTATTTGCGGTCCTCTCACTTCCCTAGAACCTGAATGAGGTCCAGGCAGCCCTGTGAAGGTAGTGAAACTTTGTCCCTGTGTCCTTGACCTCATTTTCTATACTCTGCCCTCACATTTGCCTTCACACCCCTAAACTGGACTTCCGGGTCCTTATAGTGAACCTCTCTGTGGACAACCGAAAGGTTAGCAGAGGGGGCCACTCTCAAATCCCAACTGAGTTCCTTATCCCACATTTGCATAAATACTTTCAAATCACCAAGACGTTTCACGTCCATATTTCAGGTCACTGTCTCAGTAATTCCTGCAGAATCCTGGGGAAGACCCTGTGAGGGGTTGCGTTGTGTTCTCTAAAGGAATATGTTGGGAGTCCTAACCCCTGGTGCCTGTGAATATGACCTTATTTGCAAATAGGGTCTCTGCAGATGTAATCAAGTGAAGATGAGATCATTGGGTGGGCCCTGATCCAATATGACTGGTGTTTTTATATGAAGATGGAAATTTGCTCATAGACATGCACTGAGGGGTGACAATGTGAAGACACAGAAGGAAGAAGGCCATATGAAGACAGAGGCAGAGATTGGAGCCATGCAGCCACAAGCCGAGGAACACCCAGGGCCACCAGAAGAGAGAAGAGACAAGGAAGCATCTGGTCTAGTGGCTTCAGAGGGAGCGCATGTTGCCAGTGCCTTGATTTTGGACTTGTACCTTCTAGAACCGTGAAACAACACATTTCTTTTGCTTCAAGCCACCCAGTTTGGGGCACTTTGTTCCAGCAACCCTCAAAAACTAATATATAAGTGTTGTCATTTTCCTGTATGTTTTAATGCAAAGGTAATGGACACCTACTATGTACCAGACTCTGTGCTGAGCTCTAGAACTCAGACCCAAGGCTACAGGTTGATACAAAGCAAATCAAAGACCTGAGCCCTCTGATGAGTTTCTATGCTCATTCTGTTGTCTCAGGCTCTCCCCCAGCACCCATGTCATGCCCGGGCACCCGCAACCCCACCCCCATCCATCACCACCGTCGGGTCTGTGCCCATCCAACTGTCTGCGAAGAAGGCAGTGCTGGGGCTGGAGGCAGCTTGGGGGGTCTGACCCCGCCCTTTGGCATTCTAGATGTACCACCTGAGGTTGGGAGGGGTCACGCTACCAGTAAAAAGGCAGCGTTGAACTCCCAACACATCTTTTCACTCTCTGACTCTGATTAATTCATGTTATGAATAAATTCAACAAACAACAAATGTTTGTCGAATGAACACTAAATTATTAATCACTGATAACGAGAATGTGTTCTACCTCCCAGAGGTATTTGAATGTGAAACAGTGCCTTAACCCAGAGCACCGAATGTCTGATCACAGAGTGTGGGACTGAAGGTTGGGGCGGGCAAACCAGGACAGGGGGATCTGGGGGTGATATCTTGCACTGACCTCATATCTCTCATCCTTAAAGCAACTTCGGTGTCTGCTCAGGATAGACAGCTACCTGGGAGAATTCTGGACGGGGCATGAGGATGCTGGGGGAGAGCCTGAGACAACGGAATGAGCAAAGAAACTCATGGATGGGGCTGAAGAAGGCGGGGCTTCTGTGCTTTGAGTGGCAGGGAAGGGCTGTGACCAGTGCCCTTCTGGATGCAGAAGTAGCACTGGCCTCATTATATGCATGTACCATGACTGCTGTCTTAAACTCCAATACTGCTGAACAATTCAGAAATAGATCCATTATGGGTCTGCTCTAGCCCCGGGGCTTTAACACGGGTCACTAGAAAACCCAAGATTGCACAGTAATTCAAACTCTTAAGAAGGAAAGGAAAAAAAATTCTCTTCAGCACTCCAGCCCGCCCCCAAGCCCCTCCTGTCAGCATCACGCAGGGAGCCCCTCTTCATTTCTGTAGTGCTTTAGAATAAATAGCTCTTGCGTTGAACTTGAAATCTAAATTTTTCTCCAGCTATTAATTGATAAGAACGGCTCATTTTTACCTCTCGGGCTCTGAAGTAAGATTACCATGTAAATAAACTGGGTCAGGTTTAGCGGGATGGAGGTGAACGGTTCTCTAATTCCCTTTAATCTCTGGTAAAGGAGTAACTAGGATTTGGATGTCAACATTCAATAAGCAATTATGGCACTCCTTCAAACTCCATCTAAATTAGTCTGCTGTTCCCGCAAATAGAATCCAACGGACCCCCAAACCCCGCACTTCAATTGCAACCTCCTTGTTTTGTTCTAGCCCATGAGAGGAGTCGGGATTGCAGGAGGGATTTGATTTGATTTATATTAATTTTTAGAGTATCAGGGATCTCTTGTTATGCTTGAAACAGATCAGGGGAAGGAGGTCAGTAAACAAGGGTTTTCTCAACTACTGATCACCACGCCGTGCTCCGCATTTCATGAGGCTGGCTTCTCATTTTCACAGTGCATTCGAATCATTATCTAATTATTAATCTCACCCTAGAGTTCCAAGGAGCTTATGACACCCGTCGAAGTTAATGAAGGCTTTTACCTATGGATCTGGCGCTAAATCACTGTGATTGACCGAGTGCCCACAATATGGTAGGCACTGATAGAACTGACAGAGGGAAGAAAATTAAACAGAAGGAAATTAAGAAAAGAAAGAAGGAGAAGGTGCCAGAGAAGGGGAGGGGCAGGAAACCAAAAGGAGATTGTAACTTCAAAACACCTCGTTAGGAAAATGGGGCAGTTAAGGAAGGACTCACCAAGTAATCTGCTTAAATTTTAATTAATTATTCATTTATATATATTTATGCGGCACACTTTCTCTAGGGAAACCAATGTGCTTTGCAAACATATTAAATAATTAACTCCCCCAAATCTGAGCGGAAAGGGAGCAAAATTCCTCCAGAAAAGGACCAGTGGGTTGATAAGTGATGAATGTGTCACTTTGAAGAGGCGGTCTTGTGTGACCCCCACCAGAGACCACATAACAAAAGACCTCTTCTGGAGGTTAACTGTGGATACTATGGGGATCTGTTCTCCTCTCCCCAACCTTCCAGAATAAGCAGCATTTGCTTATACAGATAAATGATGATACAGAGAGAGACAAACAAGCAGACACGCAAATTGATATGATACAGAAATCCAGGATACTTTGAGGAAGGGTGTTATTAGAAGAAAAGTCCAATGGAGTCCATTTTTTAATAAAAAACTGCCTTCAAGCAAAAATTAAAAGTTAGGAAGTATTTGCAACCAAGAACATTGAACATGGCAATAAGTAAAATGAAATCACAAAGGCCAGCGGCCAAATGATGAGCAGGAGCATTGAGTAAGTTGTGTTTACACAGATGTTGACTTCCTAAAATTACATCCTCCATGCATCATTGACAGGACACAATTAAAAAAAAATACCTTTAGCACAAGTGGTTTCAACATTTCTTTGGAAAGTATAAATGTATCTGCCAGGACAGAGGAGGGGAAAAACAAGCAAAAAACTTCGGGAATTAAAAAACACAAAGAGAAAAACAAGAAGTGAAAGTGGCAGCTGCTCAAAGGCTGTGATGGCTGAGGGGTGAGCGGGCAACCACGTAGGCACCAGAATATTCGTGCCTTCTTGCGTCCAGCACTCTTGGCGCTGGACAGAAACAGACTTCTGTTCACTGCATCTTAAGACTAGTCAACTGGAAGGCAGCCACGAAGGAGGACAGACGTGGTCCTTTGAAGTCATGGTCATTAAAACTGCAACATGCATTTGCTCATGTACCTATGGCCGGGCAGCGCATCACCTGGCAGCCGAGGTTGAGATTCAGCCAACTGGCCTGTAGGAAGTTTCAGTGCGGGAAGGAGACTGTGATTAACAAGACTGGCCTCCTTGCCTTTTTAAAATGAAAAGATCCGCCTTACCCCAAGACCGCAAGCATAATACTAAAATAAAAAAAGGGAAGGGTGGTGAGTCAAAGGGAAACGTGGTGAGTCTAAGGGAAGAAACTTTTTTAAAAATATAATTTATTGTCAAATTGGTTTGGGGAAGAAACTTTTTTAAAGGGAAATAAAACCACTCTATTGATTCCAAACTCTACCTGGAGCCCAATTTTTTTTTAACTTTCTTTTTAAAGAGAGTTTATCTTCCTTCTTTCCCTTCCATCTGTCTTTCTTTTTTTATTTTAAACTTATTTTTAGTTTGAGAGAGAGGAGAGAGGAGAGAGAGAGAGAGAGAGAGAGAGAGAGAGAGAGAGAGAGAGAGAGAATGTGAGCAGGGCAGGGGCAAAGAAAGGGAGAGAGCAAGAACCCCAAGCAGGCTCTGTGACCACATAGAGGCTGACATGGGGCTTGAACTCACAAAGTGTGAGCTCATGACCTGAGCCAAAATCAAGAGTCAAATGCTTAACCAACTGAGCCACCCAGGCTCCCCTCCTCCTTCCTTCTTTCCTTCCATCCTTCCATCTTTCCTTCCTTCCTTCCTCCCTCTCTTCTTCCCTCCCTTCTTCTCTCTTTCCTTTCCTTTTCTTTTTTCTTCCTTCCTTCCTTCCTTCCTTCCTTCCTTCCTTCCTTCCTTCCTTCCTTCCTTCCTTCTTTCTTTCTTTCTTTCTTTCTTTCTTTCTTTCTTTCTTTCTTTCTCTCTCCTTCTCCCTTCCTCCTTTTCTTCCTTCCTTCCTTCCTCCATTCCTCCCTTCCTCCCTTCTTTCCTGAGAAGCAACTTGGTATGTCAGATAGAAGTGATTCTCCACCAATTTCCAAATAAGGGCCTTTTGAGCCAGTCCCTTGACAGCTGGGCTTAAGTGGTCTCTATCCATTGAAAACGATGACAGCCACTCTCAGGACTGTCCTGGGGATTAAATGAAATGGCCACAAGGGAAATGCTTCTCAAAGTACACAAATGTGGGGTCATTCATATCAGTTTGGACAGGGAGAAAAGTCTTCCTGTTCTGGGCACACACTTGCAAGTGTCAGGGTGGACAACTCACAGGTCTCTGCTCCCCTCCCCGCTTCCATAAAACAAACATCCCATGCTGTTGCCCCTGGAATGTTCCAAAATCATGCTCCATTTCAGATATGTTTTTCTCACTTTATTATTTGCTTTCCCCCCTTGAAAGAACCCCAGTTTACCTGGTTAGTTTCAACATTAGTCAGAGATCAGTCTTTAGGCTCTCCTGTAAAGGAACTAACATTTTCCTGCCTAATCCCCCTACTTCCCACGGCATAGACCACAAAACACACCAGGACCAAACAAAACAAGCCCTCTCTTCGTATTCCTCCAGGGGCTGTAGATAAATTCTCCTTCCACAAGATAAACAGACCGGCTGCCTGGAGTGACTTCTATCAAGAGCTTTCCTTTATTCATGCCAACTAAATTCTTCTAACTCCATTCACATGTTTAGTACCTATTGCTTATACCTTCTAATCTAAAATACCAAAGGCTTTTTCAAATTGTGTAAGCCATGGCATTACTGATGTTTTTAGGTAGTATTTCACTATTATATACTGTGAATCTATTCAAGGATATTTGTATCTGTAACATACATACCTATATGGTGTGAATCTGTTTTATATATTATGTATACAGAGCCATGACATGTTAGAGACGAACTTAAACTTCTTTTGTATTGATAAGTTTAGGTAATTTATGTATTTTTTACGTACACAAAATAAGTTGAAACTTTGGCATGACTAGTCTCAACTCACGAGATTTAAATTTAGGGTGGTTAACGTGTACTTCCGTGGCATTTCTAAATACTGCATCTCCAGTTACATAAAAGAAACATCTGCCTACCTAACCAATTTAACCAACGAAGTCGGCAAAGTACCAGCAAAGCCTGGCAGCCTGGAAGTGAGAAGGAACACCCTTCAAATGATAACGCCCGGTCCCCCAACTGTGATCTCATTAAGCCTCACAACACGAGGATGCGGGAATCAGTCACTGCTTTTACTTTTATTTTCAAAGAAAGGACAGTGGAGGGGCGCCTGGGTGGCTCAGTCAGTTGAGCGTCCGACTTCGGCTCAGGTCATGATCTCACGGTTCATGGGTTCGAGCCCCGAGTCAGGCTCTGTGCTGACAGCTCAGAGCCTAGAGTCTGTCTTCTGATTCTGTATCTCCCTCTCTCTCTGACCCTCCCCTGCTTACACACACTCTCTCTCTCTCAAAAATAAATAAAACATTAAAAAATATATTTAAAAAATAACTAAATAAAAAAGAAAGGACAGTGGAGATCCAGGGAGACTTAGCCCATTTTCAAGGCGCCTCATGTACAGCATGGTAAGGAGGCTTCAAGCCCATCACCTATGGTTGGCTGCGGCAGAGTAGGTGGGGTGTGTCCCGGCAGAGGAAGGGGGTGTGGGGGGCAAGGAGGGGCACATCAGTCCCCTGTCAGCACACTTCATCCTCTTGGGAAATTTCACAAAGCTTTCCTAATTCTTCCAGACGCCGGTTAAGCATGCGGATGATTGTATTATAGTTTTTAATGCCTTCCCATCTCCACCAAAACTGAGATGGGGAGAGAGATTTAAGGTCTCAAGAGCACAGATATCAAACAACCAGTTCCTTTTTTTTTTTTAATTCTTCTGCAAAGGAAGAAATGGGAAAGTCATGTGTGCACTTCAAACTTAAATTTTAAAATTGACTTGTTGAATCATAAACTCAAATTCCCTCAAGGAATAGAAAAAGCTCAGCCCCTTGGTTGGGAGTTTTGAGGAAGGCTTGAGTGTGGCCATGCTGTGTCTAAATAGCTTGAAAGTGAAACTGATTTTTAGGTTGAAAAACCTCTAGCCATATCGTATGTAAAATTTTTAAAAATTGTATGTAAATCTTCAAATTTGGGACAATGTTTACTGTTATTTCATAAAACCCGCTCCAGGAAGTCTGCTCACTATGATTCCTCTATTACAGTAAGTTCAAGAAGGAGGACTTTGCTCCCCAGGGGATATGTGGCAGTGCCCAAAGACATTTTTGGTGGTCACCACTGGGAGAGAGACAGGGTGGTGTACTACTGGGGTCTAATGCATAACGAGGCCAGGGATGGTGTTAAACATATGGTACACAGGACGGCTCACCACCGTGAAGAATGACCTGGCCCCCAGTGTCAGTGGTGCCAAGGCTGAGAAATCCACTTCTGTGTCAATTACCGTCAAAGTTCAGGCAAAAGTCACCTTTCCCTTTCCTTCCCGCTGCCCAGAATCCTGCCCCTCCAAGATTTATTGTTGTGTTAAGATGCTAGGCATTGTAATAACTTGAGCCCAAACTATTTTTTTCAGATCTTTTAAATCAAATGTTGAATAGGTGGAGTATGCAAATGCCATTGAGATGCATTTTATGGATAGCCTTATAAATGGAGTCACAATGCCTCTATTTTGAATTTATCTATATTTCATCTCGGTTGTAAATTGAAGCCCCAGCACACAAAGGCCACATGGTACCTTTACAAGGACAGATTGCGCCAGTTTGTCGGGTGCCTTGTGTTCTATTAGAGTTGAAACTAGGCTTCCCCGTCAGGCCGTTACAGTTAAACACATTCAGATCTGTGAGCAGCAAGCATAAGCTTCCTGCCCAAATGGCTCATTGTGCGCAGAGGAGAGAGCAGATCCGGACCACTGGAGCGTGTCCCTTTGCCACCCCAGAGCATCGTCCCTATTATCCACTCAGGCCTGGGAGACCGGTCTGCCTGACAGCTCACAGCTGTGGGGGGACACCTGTAAGTGAGTCAAGCTGCTGAGCAGGGACTGTGTAAAAGCAAGAACAAGAACTTCTAAATCCCTCTTCCTCGTATATCTCTGAGCCCCACAGCCCACACTGTAAAATTGGATCTCTTCCCATCCCCCACCTATCCTCCCCGTGTATCAGCTTTGCTCTTAAGGGCAAAGCTCCTTTAGGATCCCCAGGGTCCTGCCCACACTTGTTGCTTACTTCACTCCTGCCACACTGACCTTCATTCTAATCCTTGTGTAAGTCAGAGTCTCTCCCACCACAGGGCCTTTGCACAAGCGGTTCTCATTTCCTCAAGTTTCTCTCCCCTCCCCTGACTCCACCTAATTAACTCACCTGCTCATTTAACAGATACCAGCCTAGGCCTCACTTTCTCAAGGACACTTCGTGGGCCTAAGTCAAATCCTTCTAATACACATTTCCATCCGTCTAACCATGTTCCTCCTTCAAGGTATTCACACTGATGCAGTTTTACAAGTATATGAATAGTGGCTGGTTAGAACACATCACTGTACCCTGAGCACCAACCACAACACTTGGCAAAGAGTAGGTGCTGGATATTTCTTGCCTGACCATCTAATTAAACAAAGGAACAAGTGAATGAATGAATGAACGAGTGAATGAAACAATCCTCGGATCTAAAACTAAGAGCATAGCCATAAGTATGAAACTGTGTGTGTGGCATCTGCACTGTCAGTATCTGGTATTCAGATTATTGAAAGGAGCAGACGAGAAACCTTGCCTACAAAACATGTAAACGAAAGAAAAAAATTGTATACTCCACTTAGAGCGTCATTAAGTTAGAGAACAACTCCCACACCCTGCTCCAAGATGGTACCAACATCCAGATTCTCTGTGCAAACTTAGCTTCCCTAGAATTCTCTTTTCTTCTTTCCCTCATCCCACTGCTTCCTAAACTTGAAATATCCACACCTGTGCTGTTTCTTTACATATTTTTTGGTGAAGTCAACCTTCCTTCTTCGGTTGTATGTTGTGCAATACCCAAGAGGCCAACACTACCGTTTGAGGTATTTAAGTATGACTCTGAGAAATGAGTCGGTCTTAGATATAAAAGCCTACAGTCATCATGATGAACATGACTGCAATGTTTAAAATCCCTAAATAAAGAGATGCGGCACTTCCTGCATATTCATTGCTGAAATGAATATTATATATGATTCCTGATTTGGGAAGTATTCAAATAAGGCAGTAGCAGGGAATGTGGATTTATTTTCTTTTATCAATGAAAACTGCTGCACTTGGCCAGAGGAGGAATTGCCTCCTTTAGTATCGAGGGCCATGTGTACACGGAAGGCAGTGCTATATATTAGTCTCTGAGCAAAGCTTTATTTTTATATTATTGTGTCATTTTATGCACAGTCCCCAAGTGCCTTGTCAGTGACAGCCACTCATTAAATCACTTAAACTATCATATAAAAATAAAGATGGATTTTAAGCTAGACTGAGCCAGTCAGTCAGTTAGCAAATATCGATTGCTCCCCAGGGGGGGTCCCAAGAATTCTGATCGACAAGAAAGGTGTGTATTAAGGAAGTATATGGTCCATTTCCTTGAAAGGACTTAGAAGCTAATCTAAGTCACAAATAGATGAACCTGTAATCAAAATAAGATTATTCAGATAAATACTGTCTTGGCAAAATGGATTGAAGGTCAGTAGCAAATCCTCTTCACATTCAGCCAATGTGACTCAGGTGCTACGCAGGGCAGAGGGGGAAAGCTGTTCTGTGAATATGAAACAGTTTGATGAAAGGCTCGAAGGTCCAGAGGGTGGGTGAAGAACCTCTAAGAGGTCAGCTTGGTTAACATACAGCTTAACTCCTCCAACTTGGACAGGTGAAGTCACAGGACAAACATGGTACATTGTCCAAAAGCATCATTTCCCCTTTTAGGTATAAAATGGAAAGACTTTTCAACATGGAAATAAACATGACTATATCGTGGAGGAGGATGAGAAGGAGGAGGAGGAGGAAAAGAAGGAAGAGGAGGAAGAAGAAAAGAAGAAGGAGGAGGAGGGCATCAACAACAACAACAAACCTTATGAAAATGTGGATCCGCAAGAGCTCTCGTGGACCGATGGTGGGAGTGACTAACATATGCAAAACACATGATTCAGCAATCCACTTCTAGCTGCATACAGTCCCAAATTCATGCTCAGGTGCACCAAAAGATATTTACAAGAATATGCATGGCAGTATCGGTCATAATAGCCAACTGGATGCAGCTGAAATGCCCGTCCACAGTGTGTGGTAAACTCACGTAATGGACACATGGCAATGGAAACATGACCAGATGAGAGCTACACGGAGCATCATAGGTGAACTCCCAAAACATGTTGGGTGCACTAAGATCTACACAAGGGAATAAATAGTGTTTGATTCTATTGACATAAAATCTCCAAACAGGCAAAATTGAAAAATAGCATCAGGGGTCAGAATAATGGTTGGTTTCCTTTGGGAAGAAGACAAGGAGGCACAAAGAGGTGGGGGCTGCTGGGGCATTTGTTTGCCTGGTGGTCAGATGCCTTGTGGTCATTCATTAAGCTGTGTATTTATTTTCTGTACTTTTTGGAATGTATGTTAGGCAAAAGTCATATTTCAATGATAGAAGCCTGTTCTTAAAGCATGTGACCCTTTGAAAATAAAAACACTAGCATTCAGATAAATATATTGCTTGTGGGGGGGGCTGCCTCCCACTCCCAGCAGCCCCAGATTTGCTGGAGGATATGGCCATCCTTTGTCATTAAGCTCAAGGCGCATTGGCATGGGTGGTGGCGGGGGATGGGGGTTATCATACAAGATCTGGGAGCTGGAAGATAGGAGAAAGTTGGCCAGTTCTGCTTTCTAGCTCTGGGAAAAACCCATCAGGAATGTTATTGTCTGGGAGTTGTGCCAAATGTAAGCACTAAACTAGGGTTACCTGAAGAGACTGCAAACAGACTAATCAGTAGTGGGGGCAGGAATTGGTGTAAGTATAGAAACCAGAGACAAGAGCCAGATAAATGACACCAACTGACAGCTGTCACTGGTGAGGCAGGAAAGAAGGAGACACCAGAGACACATTGAGGAGAACTCCAAGAGCAGGCGAGAGACAAGAAGGTGGGTCAAGGATGGGGGCTGGGGGCTCCTGCTGCTTCTCCCCAGGCTACCGTGTTCTGGCGTTAAAGCCCCGAGGAGTCCGAGAATAATTGAAATCTGGACTTCGGGGTGGTGAGAACATATATTTATCAAGGTAGGAGGACAGAATACATTTTGTCTAGCTCTTTGCTAGCTTATTTATAACTTCTAAATATTTGGACATATGGCACACTGGCCCCCACTGTAGTCTTGCCGTAGAGTCATGAATGTTAGGGGTGGACCTGTTACAGCCTCCTATTCCTCACTTAGGAGAAATGGCCTCTCTGGCAGACAGCACATGTTGGTCACTGCTCGAGTGTTTCAAGAATTATTTGGAACCCTGATGCTGACATATCAGTGCCAGTTATTGGCTGTCTCCCAGCCCCCAACTCTGGGCAGGCTCCACACTGATAACATGGCTTCTGATTTATGTAGGCCTATAAAAATGCTGAACGGGAAAAGAGTAAGTCCAGTCTTGCCAGAACATAGGATATCTCCCCAAGATTGATGGCAGTACAGTAGACTGGACATGTGGGGGGCATTGGGGGCCACTGTTTGACTATCAACACAAGCACTTAAACTGGTTCTTTTCTGCCCACAGGGACATGGTGAAAGGCTTTCTAACTCTGCTGCAATCAATATACCTGGTGTCAACGGCAGGCTGAGCTCATCCTCCGGGACCATGCGGAGAAGAAATGGGGTGGTTTGGCCAGACTTGCCTGCTTCCTGGTGCTCTCTGTCTTGCCGCCTCTTCTGTATGTGATTCTCCACTCTGTTTCCCACTGGCAATTGAATTCGGCCACTTGATAAAGGCAGAGGGAAATGATGCAAAAGGTAATGAGGCAAACCTTTAGGGTTATCTCTGAAGTTTCTGGTCTGATAGGAAAGATGGCAAAGACTCCATTCAGGGCAAGGGTCAGAAAGTTTTCTCTGTAAGCACCAAATCGTAAGTATTTCAGGCCTACAGGTTGTCTGTTGCAACCACTGAACTCTGTGTCAAAATCAGCCGTCATATAAAAGCAGCCGTAGACAATTCAGAATGGAATGATGCAGCTGTGTCAATAAAACTTTATTTATAAAAATGATGGCCAGCCAGATAGGACTCTCAGGCCATGGTTTGCAGGGTATACACACCCCTTGAGACTGAGCCAAAAACTTAAAGAATGAATTAGTTGAGTCAGTGAGAAAAATGACACTATCACCCAGTATTCTGCCATAAAATGGCATAAAAATGACATTATCCACCCAGTGGATCTCATTGAAAGGCTCTGCTCTGCAGATGGGAGCCCGTTAGAAGAGCCTATCTATTGGGGCGCCTGGGTGGCTCAGTCAGTTAAATGCCCAGCTTCAGCTCAGCTCATGGTTTGTGAGTTTGAGCCCTGCATCAGGCTCTGTGCTGTCAGCTTAGAGCCTAGAGCATGCTTCTGATTCTGTGTCTCCCTCTCTCGCTGTCCCTCCGTTGCTTGTGCGCTCTCTCTCTCTCTCTCTCTCCCAGAGATTAAATAAACATTAAAACATTTTTTGAAAAACCAGTCCATCTACAACACCAATCTGCATGTGCTTTTCTCAGCCAGGAAATCTTTGGGGGGGGGTCACAGTCACAGTGGGGCTGGCCCGGTCACCCTGCTTTCTTTCCCAGTGTCATTCTTTGTCACTCTCACATGCATGGCGCATTCAGCCATGCATGGCCCTCACTACACCCTTATTAGCTGCATGCAGTCTTGTCTCCCAACCTTTGCCCATGCAGAGACTCCCCTTGCTGCTTTCAAACCCATATTCATCCTTGCAGACCTCATCCGGGTGTCTCTGCCTTGTCATCTCCCTGGCACCCTTAGGTTGGGGAACCTACTCTGCGTTACCGTCACACCCTGGACAGACCGATACCTCATCAATACAGCATCAGGGTGTTTGCTTCTAATTGATCTCTAATGTTTAATTTTATCTTGTATAGTATTTTATTTTATTTTTTTAAATTATTTTTTTAATGTTTTGTTTATTTTTGATACAGAGAGAGACAGAGCATGAGAGGGGAAGGGGCAGAGAGAGAAGGTCACAGAACCGGAAGCAGGCTCCAGGCTCTGAGCTAGCTGTCAGTACAGAGCCTGACACGGGGCTCGAACCCACGAGCGAGAGATCCGACCTGAGCTGAAGTCGGAGGCTTAACAGACTGAGCCACCCAGGCGTCCCTCTTGTATTTTAAACACCTGATTGCTCCTTCTGTGCTGGGCTGTGACCTTCTCGCCTGAGGTTAGCACTGACCACCAGGGAATCGCGCTGAACGCGTTTGCACAACTCTTAACTCAGCACCGAAACCACTGGGGCCACCAGGGTTCTGTGGAATGATTCACAGTTTTCGCTGTCTGCTATTTTTCTCAGATACCTTCAGTGGCTCAGTAAACGACTCTTCCTGACAAGGCACTTGAGAACTGTTCACAAGTGACAGAATGATATTAAAACCAAATCAGATTCAGGGGTAAACATGCAACTCTCTCTTCCATCTACATTAGATGCTCCCTTCAAATCAGGAGAGGTACTTGTTTTAGTTTACACAGCTGTTGTGTATTTATCACATGCATTTTCTCTTTGAAAGACATCTCATGGAAACCTCATTCTTGTATTAGGGGACCACCAATCAACTCTTTTTTCTTTCTTTCTTTTAATGGATTTCCTGGATCTTGTTGGTTTGATCTCCAGTTCCATTTACATGGCCAGAGTGACCGTTTATTCAGTGGTATAGCAGCTCCAAGGGCGGCTGCAGGTTTTCAAAGTGCCTCGGAGGGTTAAATGCAAGCGAGAATGGAGCTCCAGAAATGCCGGGTGCCCCTAGGCCTGCTTCCACATCGGTTTTCCAGGGAAAAGGACAAATCGGAGTTGGAAATGTTAATGCAGCCTCCCTTTCCAGATGCTGCTGCTTCTGCAAATTAATAAATGCGGCCCACAGGACCGGGGGCCAGATGTGCTCCTGTACTCTGTCTCCACGCTCACGCAAGAAGGCAAGCGGGGGCCTCCGCTGCCCACCTGCCATTCGTCCTGGCCTCGGGCTTGCTCCAGGGTAGGGGCCAGGGGTGGCAGGGCCACCTTTTCACACTTTGCACGCAGGCGCCTTACAGACCAGGACCCGCCTCAAGGAAAACCAAGGCAAACATTGCAAAGACTGGGCACATCCTGACCTAGATAAACCTCTTCCTCTAAAACATCACAGGGCCTCGTGTTTTTCTCCCTATTTGCCCCCCAAAGTCTTGGGGGAAACATTAGGTCTATAAGAATCCCCTCTGCTGGCAAGGTCAACTCAGCTCAGCCCCGGGGCCCTTTATCCTGCCCTGTCCGTCAGCAGGAGCACCTTGGTGAAGTGTGTCCCCAAGTGAGGCTGATGCCAGCTCAGCAAGGTTGCGGAGCCCACGAACAAGAGAGAGGAAAGGGAGAAGGGGTGGAAATTAGTGTCTCTTAGGTTTGCCTGATTTCCTCTGGGCCCTGCATACGGCAGGGCATAAATAGATAATCAAAGATTTTTACTTTCCCAGGTAGGAATTATGTAATCAGAGGCTGCTCCTTCCTTTGTGTTTTGAAAATTCACTGGAAGGAAATTCTTCTTGCGTTCTCAATTACACTGGGCATTTTCCCTCCGCGTTTACTGGAAATCTTCACGCTCAAGTCAGCAGCCTCCGAAGTCAATCAGATAATTCCGTCTAAATGAGTACACACACTGGAGTTTTTTTAAAAATATGCCTGTTAAGATCTTTTGGAGTGTGTGTGTGTGACTTGAGCTATCATATGGTGAGATAGATAACCTACATCAAAAAGAGCCTCACTGGGGCATCTGGGTGGCTCAGTTGGTTAAGCATCTGACTCTTGGTTTTGGCTCAGGTCATGCTCTCACGGTTGGTGAGACTGAACCCTGCATCAGGCTCCACGCTGACAGTAAGGCTTGCCTGCGTGGGATTATAAACAAATAAACAAACAAATAAACAGATTTTTTTTTAAGAAAGAGCCTCCTGTCCTTCTCCCAGATCCACTGAACCCAGAAACATGCCCCCCCAGTCCCCTCAACCCTAGGGCTTCAAAAATGAAAAAGTGTTCAGTCCCCATCTCAGTTCTGAGAAGGCAGACTTTTCAGTTCCTGTTAATAGAGGGAGTAATTTCTTCCCTGTGTGTGTGAATCTGATTCTCTGAGGCTTCGCCCCCATTGCTAACGACCCCCAACTCTACTGGTGGCCGCTGAGATGCACCCTCCTCCTGGGCATCTGAACACATTTATTCCCCAGCCATCTCCAGCTCCAGTTGTCCAAACCCAACATCCCCTCTGTCCCATCCTCGACCACCAGCCCTGCTCTCCGCCCCCTCCCCCATTTCCTGCAACACTGTCAGTCAAGAGAACCCAGTCTATTCAGGAAAGAAATCCAATGCCCCTGACCAGAAGTTCTCTTCTACACAACAAGGCTTGCTCCCACCGTGCCCACAGCCTGAGTGCAGGTCTATTCACATCAGGTCAGACAGGGGAGCTGGCTCCTTCTTCCTGGCCCCCATATCCTGGCCTTTGTCCCCCTCCGTTCCCTCTCCTTTCGCTGGTAGTTCAGGTGCTAACTTCCTTTCCCAGCACTCTGCCAGCACGAGGAGGAGATGGGGGTCAGAGTGTGGGGGACAGGACCGCTTGGGTTAGAATCCTACCTCCAGCCCGTTTTAGCTCTCTGACGTGAGTCCTGTCCGTTCATCCTCTGAGCGTCAGTCTCTTTATCCTTAAAATGATGCCTTGTGGACATTTGGAAGGACAAGGGTTATCACTTCTTGGCCTTTTGGCTAAGATCAAGCATAGTATCTGGAAGGAGCAGGGACTGGCAGGCTTTTCCTAGAAAGGGCGAGGTAGTGAGTATTTTAGGTTTCATAGGTCAAAATACAAAATTAAGGCTATTATATAGGTACTTTTAGAACTAGAGATAAATGATGGAAAATAATTGCATATGTTAAAAAAATAAATTGTGTTATATTAAAAAAAAAGAACTAGAGAGAAAATAAATTTCCACAACATATATTATTGACAAAGTTCAAAGTATAATAATTAAGGACAATTTTTTAATAACACAGGTCTGCTAATGAGAATCTTGGAATTATTTGAGGGGGAAGGTTAATTAAGGTTCAAAGGTAGTCTTCCCTATCACTAAAATCTATTGTTAATATTTACCTGTAAAAATCAGTCTCAACTTGTGGGCTAAAAACAAACACAGGTGTGAGCTGGATCTGGCCCACATGGTCCTGTGGGCATAGTTTGCCCACTTCAAGGGAAAAATAAAAGAAATGGTTCCATGTGCTTAACACACTGTGAGTATTCAAAGTATTTCTTACTGTCATGTGCACTTTCACCCTTGCCTTCAGCCAAGTAAACAGTTAGGAAACGGTTTCCTTTAGCTGTTTCACCCCTCCGAGCCTCTGCTCCCAGGTGCCGTAAGCCTTTACCTCCTTGGGACTCCCCTCCTACCCTCTCCTATCTTCCTTATTGTCCCCCCCCCCCCCTTAAGGTCTTGCTATGACTCTTACAGAGCCCATCCCTGCTGCTGTAGCATTTGAGGGTTTCCTTCTTCCCCTTGATCTTTTTCTAAAGTTTATGTATTTACTGAGAGAGAGAGAGAGAAAAAAAAAACCAAAACATGAGTTGGGGAAGGGCAGAGAGAGGGAGAGAGAATCCCAAGCAGGCCACACCATCAGTGCAGAGCCTGACATGGGGCTCGATCTCATGAGCTATGAGATCATGCCTTGAGCCAAGATCAAGCATCAGAAGCTTAACTGACTGAGCCGCCCAGGCTCCCCACTTCTTCCCCGTGAAACTTCCAGAAGAAACCATGCATTATACACGATATCTCCAGCTTTGGGTCTGATTGCATCATGTGCTCAATAAATACTGGCTGAACAAATAAATAACGTCCTGCATCCCAGTAGAAGACTCAGCAGAAACCTCCATTGACTGTGCCAGTTCCCAGAGAGCTCTTGATTCTGTAATGAAAGCATTTGGCCCTCATTGATTTTCTTATAGGAAACACATTCTAGAATGATGGCTAAGTGCCTCGGTTCTGGGTACAAATCCCAGCTCGGTCACTTCCTAGTTTTGTGGCTTTGTGAAAGTGACTGAACTCGGAGTCTCTACTTTCTTGTTGGTAAAGTAGGGAATATGAAGGCACCCACATCATATGTTGTTTAGAGAACAGATAAGATCAAGGTTATAAAGCATTCAGCCCAGTGAATCCTCTATAGATGTTGGTTGGTTTGCTCACATTTACTGAGTAATGACCATGTTTTGAGCCCTTTCCTTAATATGTCTACACCTCACAATGACCCTGTGAAATAGGTATTATTGTTATCCCCATTTACCGACGAGAAAACTAAGGCACAGAGAGTTTGTATAACTTGCCTAGGGTCACAGAGCCAGTGTGGCAGAGCTAGGATTCAAACTCAGGGTGTCTATCTCCAAAGCTGTCCTGCTAAGCCTAGTTTGTCTTTCTCTGGGTAGAGATGTGCCTCTTCGGAATTCTCAGCCCACTTCCTAGCTGCTCGCACAGTCCCTTACACGTGGTGAAGCCTAATAGACGCCGGCTAATTCATTTACTCCGTCCCCCCTGCACCCTGCTCTAGAGCAGGTATTGGAAGAATGTTCTAGAGACATTATTTTCCTCTTCAGGCCTGACCACTTATGAGCACGTTGGTGTCTTAGAGAAGGGGACAGAATGTGAGAAAGAAGTGCAGGTAGGGTGTCTGGGGAGAATTTCACCAGCTCAGAAGTGATGTGGAGTTTGGGTCTATCTCTGCCAACTCCTTGTTCTTCTTCTTTTTAATATTTTTTAATGTTTATTTATTTCTGAGAGACAGAGACAGAGCATGACCAGGGGAGGGATAGAGAGAGACACAGAATCTGAAGCAGGCTCCAGGCTCTGGGCTGTCAGCACAGAACCCAATGCGGGGCTCAAACCCATGAACTGTGAGATCATGACCTAAGCCAAAGTCAGACGCTCAACCAACTGAGCCACCCAGGTGCCCCTCTGCCGCTCCTTCTATTTCCTGCCATCCCATGGAAGACCAGACCATCAGTAGATGGCCCTGAGACCAACACAGGCTGACTCCACTGATTGTAATGTGACCGTCCCTCTTAATCAAAGCGATACCATCTCTGATTTCAGAAAGTGAAGGAGAGCAAAATTAATGATGGCTTGAGTGGGCTTCTAACGGCCGCTGGCCACCAAGAAGCCACTGGGCTGCGGGGCCGCTGCATTTCAATGCTGCAAGCAGGGACTTCTGCACTAACCAGGGTGCCGTAAGTCTTAATTACCCAGAACCAAGGCCTCACCTTGCTGCACGTCCCCTGAGAGCTCCCTGTGAAGTCAGTAGGAGCTTTGCCTGCAGTTCAGCCCCATGAAAACTGGCCTGCAAATGTCTGCAAATTACCTTGAGTGCCTCTGATCGGAACAAGGGAGAAGTATTTATTTTCAGAACGTTATCATAACCCCATCCCTTTCTTGCCTGATATATGTACCTCAACGTTACTCAAATCCCACTCCCTTTACCTCTGCTTAATTCTGAATTGTGGGCCTCTTTTCTTCGTGATTGATGGATACACACTCCCAGGTCCCGCCCTCAGCCAAACCGCCGGTAATGTCCTGCAGTTCTCGCCTCGCATTCAGCGGCTCTCTCCAGAAAGCCTAATGCATTTTCCATTAGAAGAACAGATTCGCCTTTTCCTTTCCAGCAATGGCATGCCACAGTCTCACCCATGGAGAAGACGTCAAGGGCCCCCTATCCCGCTCACCCTCGGTCTGGATATAGATGCCCCTGGTACCCCCCGGGCCGGGGTGGCTAGCAGCTCACAGCTGTCCCCTTGTCCTGAGACTGGCCTTGGGCAGTTTTGCCTCCTATCTGCAGCCATCCCACAGCCAATACGGCTGGAGAATAAGGCTGGAGGCTGACTCGCCCGCTCCCAGAGCCCCCATGGGACCATAGGACGAGGCTGAGGCTAGGCCACATCTCTGCCGGCCCCCTGCAGCTGTGCATCACACCTCTCCCGTTTTCACCTGTGAGCATCCCTCACGGAAGTGCATGCCCAAGAAGCCCATCTCAGGCTCCACTCTGGGCAACACCTTGTGCCTCCCTCCTCACTGCAAGCAGGGCAGCCCTGAACACCTCAGCCTGGTCCTGCCCCTTCCTTTCTTAAAGCTTTCCATGCTTCCAGCCATCCAATGCCCCAGCATGGGTCTGATTCCCACACACCCGGTGCTGCTTACCCCTCCTGAGAGGATACGTCCCCCCGAGAGCCCCACCCAGACCCCCTACATTGAGCCTGGGCGTCTCTGTGTGCACACACGGCCCTGTATGCTGGCCCCTACCATAAATTCCATTCTATCGAAACCGCCAATCTGCTTGTCTCCTTCTCTGGACTGCAAACCCTCTAGAATCCCCAAAGCCCACCATGTATCTGACTCATAGGAGACCTTCCGCAATGATCCGTTAGTTGATTACATGAACCACTGAGTGACTGAACTAGGTGTGTCATAGATGCTTAATAATGATGGCCAAACTCCAACTTCCAACATTTGCCTACTTGTGGTTTCTCTGAAATTTTCCAAAATAGAAGAATTTACTGGAAATGTCTTCGGGGGGCTTGGGTAGCTCAGTCAGTTGAGCGTCAGGCTTCAGAAGAGGTCACGATCTCATGGTTCACAAGTCTGAGATCCAAGTCGGGCTCTGGATTGACAGCTCAGAGCCTGGAGCCTACTTTGGATTCTGTGTCTCCTTCTCTCCCTCTCTGTGCACCCCCTGCCTGCCATCACTTGTGCTTTCTCTCTCAAAAATAAATAAAAACATTAACAAAAATTAGAAATGTCTTCAAAGAATTCTATGTTTTTAATACACAGGTATATGCAGTCTGGATAGGGTGTCTAGTGGAATTGATGTATGTGCAGGCTCAAACACTTTAGAAGGTCTCCATTTCCTTTGGACCCTTAGCTTGGCAAAAACTTCCCAGCTCTGCTGACCTCTATCAGTAATGCTCTGCAGGGGCACCTGGGTGGCTCAGTTGATTGAGCGTCCGACTTCGGTGCCAGTCCTGATCTCAAGGATTGTGAGTTCAAGCCCCATATCAGTAATGCTCTGCTGAATTTGAAACCCCTTCTCCTTCCCCTGCCTGCTCCTGACAACAGTAAAAACAAACACATAAGCACCCCCTCCCAAAAACGAAAAGAAAAAAGCCCGTGAGATTCCAAGTGCCAGAATAGCTCTGCTAATGTGAAGAAGATACCCTTGAACATCAATGAACTGTTGCGTGCAAATGTGCCATAGCACAGCTGACTTTTCAGAAAAGCATCACCCTGCGCAGAAGTTGCTCCCGAATGCAAGCCGTATGACTGTCAGAGTTGTCCAGGGCTCTGGACTTGTCTACTTCTCACTGTGAAATCGGGAGAGGTGGCTTAATTCTCCACGTGACCACAGACTGAAACACACGCGGCATTAGCAAATTACCAGCGATGGCTATGCAAATGAGCCAGGACAAATATTAAAATAGCCCTATCTTTCTTGGCTGCCACCTCATCTTGTCCAAAATTCATAGAAATATGAATCCTCCTGGAACGCTTAGCAATGCATGTACGGTAACGTTCTTGAGGAAGCTAATAATTAGCTCTTGTTAGCGAGATCCACTTACCATGGGCTTTCGCTGCAGGGACAGAAAAATATTGTGATTTGCTATGCTAAGCAAAACACAGTGGTGGGATAAATTAGGACATTTAAACTAACAATAATAAAGACACCAAGCTACAGCTCCCCTCGACATACAATTGATAAGATTAACAGAAATTAGACATGGCAGCAAGAGAAAGATGTATTAGGAATGGTTGGTTGAGACACAAAGGGGCTAAACTTTCTTCCATCACTTGTGTTGTTATAGCTAATATTTATTAGGCACCCACTGTGCATGGTATGACTCTTATCAGGGACAAGGATAATAATAAATTACTACCTGTCAGACACGTGCACAGTAACTTCATTATGTGACAAGACAGCACTTTTATTAAGTCTTTGGAATCTATTAAAAGTCTCATTTTGAAACAAGGAACCAAGAGGAACACATTTCTGAATTGTGGATCCCCAGTATTAACCCAAAGGCTCAGCCTAGAGAAAGAAAAAAAATTCTTAAGAAAAAAAATTAATTTCTGCCAAGGAAAACCGAAGAACAGAAGTTAGCAGGCTCAACCAGATGCTTCTGGCTGTGCCGTTACAGAGATGAGGCAACTATCTAATTTCATTGGAAAAAATTTATAGACTAGACTTTAAATCAGGCAGAGTCCAGAAAACTTGCATGCCGGGTTCTCCATCAAATGGTGTAATAAATGGCAATGTCCTTGCACATCCAAAGTGCCCCTCTGATCTCTGGTTCTGATCACTCTCAGGTTCTCACTTTCCCTAATGCATCCAGACATACCCGCCCCTTGCATTAGCCACTTCCATCTGCTTAGTGAACGTGGAGGTTGTTTGCAAAGTTGGCTGGAGGAAAACCTCACATCAGTGCACACTCAGCCTTTTGCAAAGTCACTTTGCACCACCTCCTGCCAAGGGGTGGAGTCTGTTCCTCCTTGCTTTGAACACAGGAAGTTTGTAACTTGCTTTGGCCAAAGGAATACAGTTCTGGTGGCTTCGGAGCCTATACCTTAAGGGACCTTACAGTCTCCATTTTCACCGTCTTAGAACACAGACTGCCAGGCAAGAGAGCGCTGGCTAATGAGCTTGAAAATAAGAGCTTCAGTGGGAAGACAAGCCCCACCAGCAGCTGATCCCAACTGCCAGATATGTGAGTGAGGCCATCTTGAAACATCTAGACTTGGTGCTGAGCACTGAATATTTGTGCCTCCCACCCATTCATACATGGAAGTCCTAACCCCCAGGGTGATGCTGCTAGGAGGTAGGGCCTCTGGGAGGTATAAGAAGACCACGGAAAGAGACGATCATCTCTGCATATCCCATGAGGGGACACAGAAAGAAGGGGGTCCCTCTGCAACCAGGAAGAAGGTACTCTCCCGGAACTGAATTGCTTGGCACCTTAATCTTGGACTTCCCAGGCTCCAGAACAGTGAGAAATAAAGTTCTGTTGTTTAAGCCACAAGGTCCACAGCAGTTAGCAGCCTGAGCTAGCAGACTCCGGTAGAGATCAGGCAGAAGAGCCACCCCGCTGAGCCCAGCGCGAACTGCTGACCCCAAAGTCAGAGGCGAATAACATAGCTACAATTTTAAGCCACTAAATTCGGGAGCAGTTTGTTACCCAGAGATAGGCAAGGCAACAGTGAACCATGGGATAGACGTTAAAATGTTGCGTGTTATTTTAAAAGGGGGATTTTGCTCTAACTCCTTGTATAGAACGGAGTCTTCCAGCTCCATGTTATCTTATGAAGCTGAGAAGTTTCTTCTCATTTCTTCCCCTCATCTCTTATAACAATTCAGGCTGAGACTTAACTGTCCAACCTTCCTTTGCTAAGGGAATAATAAAAACTGAAGGCTCAAAAATGCTCATTCAATGGTTGACTAAGAGTTTGTCTATCAGTGGGGTGGGTGGAGGGACAGCTCTGGCATTTTCTGCTGCCCCAGTGGGGCATTCCCAGCCTTGCCACAACTGTGGTACCATCGCCAAATCCTGGGGCTAAAGGGAAAACCTCTGAATACAGGGATCTTTGGATGGGCTCTTAGGGTCCTCCAGAGTTCTCCAGAAAAACAGAACCAGCAGAGAAACAGAGCCAACTCCGTCTTTCTCATGCCATATATATAAATACACACACACACACGTATACATATGTATGTATATATGCATATATAGAGATAGGCAGATATAAATATGACTATATATGTATATATAAACAGATGGATATATAAATATATGTATATATGTCAAATATATACAGAGATTTATCTCTATATACATACATATATGTATATATTTTTATATATGTGTCTGTGTGTGTATATATACATACATATATATGTATATATATACATATATATGTGTATATATATATATATATAGAGAGAGAGAGAGAGAGAGAGAGAAAGAGAGAGAGAGAATTTATTTTAAGGAATTGGTTCACATGAGTGTGGAGGGTTGACCAGTTCAAAATCTTCCAGAATAGGCTGGAAGATGGGGGGAAAGATTTCTGTTTGAGTCCAGAGGTAGTTTGTAGGCAGAGTACCCTCTCCTAGGGAGGTCAGTCCTTTTCTTTTAAGGCCTTCAACTGACTGGACAGAGAGTAATCAGCTTTATTCAAAGTCCACTGAATTAAACATTAGTCTCCTCTAAAAAATAAATATCTTCATAGAAACATCTAGAATGGCGTGGGACCAAATATCTGGTCACTTGGCCTAATTAAGTTGACATATAAAATTACCCATCACAGATGGTGTTATGAATTGAACTGTCTCCCAACTGAGACTGAAGTCCTAACCCCCACGACCTCAGAATGTGACCATCTTTGGAAAAGAATCGTTTCAGAGGTGATCAACCCCAAAGAGGTCATTAGGATGGGCCCTGATCCAACATGACTGGTGTCCCTATAAAAGGAGGAAACCAGGACACACGGGCAGACACACTCAGAGAGAAGATCATGTGGAGTCATGGGGAGAAGGTGGCCGTGCAATTGGCCTTGATGTTGGCATAAGTCAAAGAAGGCCACAGACACTCAGCAACACCTGAAGCTGAAAGAGGCACAGAAGGTTCTCCCCTAGAGCTGTCACAGAGAGTCTGGCCCTGCCAGCACCTTGATTTTGGATTTCTAGCTTCTAGAACTATGGGGCAATGCATGTCTGTTTTAAGCCATCCAGTGTTTGGTTCCTGGGTTAAGGCAGCCCTGAGAAACTAATACAGATGGACAGCTGGGAACTAACACAGACACCTAGCTGGTGAGCTATTCCTCCCCAAAGTGGCAAGGACATTCCCTAGATTTCTGGGAGCTAGGCTGGGAGTATGGGGGCTCTTGGCTGTGAGTTTGGGGGGCATAGGGCCCTCAGCTCATGCATCTGTGGAAAGGATTTAGCCATGTCCAGTGTGGTCCCTACGGCACGTGGCTGCAGCCTGCTTCTGGTTGTGACAAACCACCCCTTGGTGGAGAGCAGTTCCAACAGGATTCATGCTGAGCTTTCAAGATGGGCACTGGCCTGGGCTCTGGAGCCAGATGAATCCGGTGGTCAGCAGTCTGCCAGTCACCAGTTACTAATATGACTGGCCTTTTTACTGAATGCCAAGAACTCCCAGTGTATTGTCTCACTGATGCATTCTAACAACTCATTTTACAGATGAGAGACTAAAAGAAGCTCAGAGAGGTTAACTGACCTTCCCAAAGTCAACAGCCAGCTAGCATCCTGATCCAGGCAGTCTAACTCCCAATCCCCAAAGCCCAAAGACTTAACCACCACACCTAATAAAAGCCTGCTAGAGACACCATGGCCTGAATTAAATCTCTGTACTTAGTCAAGCCTACCAGCAGGCCTGAAGCACCTGCCCTGTTAGACATCCTTAAAGGTACAAAAAAAATAAAAAGCAAAATTGGGGCCTTGACCTTGAGGTGTTGACAGAACACCCACTTGCAGGCAATTATGACAGACATTGCCCCCTTCTTCGGGAGTATGGAAAGTTTAAGCTTACAGGGAAAGCTTTAGCTCTTGGGGCTTCACCATTTTTAATGAGTTGATATTTTGCCCTCCAAACACATCAGCAAGTGAACGCATGATTTTTGGAAGAGTTCTGTCAGTGTCGTGAAAAAGTTGAAATCTAACAAATTTGAGCCAAATGCTTAAAATGCTAGGCAGCAGTTCCAAATCATAGCTAATCACTACCCTAGGCAAATCGCTGATTAATTCCAACTTTATTTCCCCTCATGTTGTGTCTTCTTTCACATCTCCATTGCCTACCTGACTCCCAGGAAGGGGCTTGGGGGGAGAGCTGGTCAGATAAAAGTGCTGTCACATTTTTCCACCAAAGTCTGTGGTGCCTTCACCATGTTATTAAGACACTACATCAAGAAATGGCTTCAACATTAATCACAAAGGAGAAACCACGAGACCTGTATCCTGGAAACAGACAGCCTGGGAATACAAAGGATGTGTGGCTCCCTGGCATTAGCTGGCCACTGCCACTGCGCACTTCCCTGTCCAAAGCAAACACTGGGGCCCCTGCTCGCCTTTGGGACCGGAGTTTGTTTAGAGGGCAGGAGAAGGGAGAGTTGTCATAGAGGGTGGGTCCCAGGGGGCAGTGACGGAGAGGGTGGGGCTCGGGCTGCTTGTCCCAGGGCAGCTGCTGGGTGGACAGCACACAGAGCAGTCTCAGGCGAGATTCGAAGAACCAGAGGGTCCTGGGAGTGGAACCCTGGACGTCTGTCTCTGGAGGCTGGAAGGCCTAAATCAAGGTGTTGGCAAAATGGATTCCTTTTGAGAGCTAGGAGGGAGAATCTTTCCAGCTGCTCTCGCGGCTTCTGGTGGAAGTGCGCGGCCCTTGGTGTTCCGGGTCTGACGGACTGACTATTCCAGACTCTGCCTCAGTCTTCACATGGCACTCTCCCTGTGCCTCTGTGTCTAAATCTCCCTCTCCTAAGGCCACCGGACATTTTGAATTAGGCTCCGTGCTAACAAATTCACCTTCACTTGATTACATCTGCAGAGAACCCTATTCCCACAGCAGCTTGCATTCATAGGTACCATGGGTTATGACTTCAAGATATCCTTGGGGGAATATGATACTGCTCGTAATAATGACCCTTGTGGGGGGTCTCCTCCACTGGACTGTAAACAGCTGAAACATGGGCACTAGCTTCTTCATTTCATACCCTCAGTGCCTACCCCATATCTGGCAAAAAGCTAATGTCCTATAGTGCTAAATGAAGAAGTAAGCAATAGTCTTAGGTCTGTATGATGTAGATTACTTGACCAAAATGCCGAGCGCAAAATCCAGGCTCCACTACTTTCTTCCTCCCTGAGTGGCCTTTGATAGTCTCTTAGTTCCTCTGAGCCTCAATTTTCTTCTCTCTAAAATGGGTATAATACACAATGCAGGATGGTGGTGAGAAAACAAGGAGGTAGAGTATATAGAATGCCTGGCACATAGTAGGTATTCAGTAAATGGGAAGTGTTATTTTAAATTATTCTGAAAAATTTTTAACTTTATTTATTTATTTATTTTGAGAGAGAGAGAGAGAGAGAGAGAGAGAGAGAGAGAAGAGGTCAAGAAAGAATCCCAAGCAGATTCTGAGCTATCAGCACAGAGCCCAGCTTGGGGTTGGAACTCACAAACTGTAAGATCATGACCTGAGCCAAAATTCAGAGTTGAACACCTAACCAACTAAGTCACCCAGGCGCCCTGGGAGGTGTTATTTTAAAAGGATATTGCAAGGGCACCTGGGTGGCTTATTCGGTTAAGCATCTGACTTCGGCTCAGGTCATGATCTCATGGTTTGTGGGTTTGAGCCCTGCATCCGGCTCTGTGCTGACAGCTCAGAGCCTGGAGCCTGCTTCGGATGCTGTGTCTCCCTTTCTCTCTGACCCTCCCCATCTCATGCTCTGTCTCTGTCTCTTATAAATAAATAAACATTAAAAAAAAAAGATATTGCAAAGTTAACCCTACACGTTACCCTCTATTTCATATTACTTTATACCACATTCATTCCACCATATAAATTCTTCAAGATTTTCAAAATGCAAAGCTTATTTAACTATTGATCAAGATGTTTTCAGTTGGCAGTGACAGAACTCCATTCAAAAAGCAGCAGCATGGTGGGTACTTATTAGCTCACATAATGCCCTAGTAGAGTGGCTTCAGGCAGGGCTGGATCCAGTGTGCAAACAATGCTATCATGGATCTCCAGCCTCTCAAACAGGCCCTTATTCCGTGGCTTCTCGCAAGCTCAGATGGAAATCCTCCCAGTCTAACAGCCCCAGTGGACAAGATACGGCTTCTGCTGATTACAACATCAGAAAAAATTTAAGGAAGGATCTGGTTTGCTTGTTCTGGATCATCAGAACCAGTCACAACAGCAAGTAGCAGAGGATACATGGATTGACCAGTTCTGGGCCATATGACTGGGGAGGGGTAGATTTAGCCTCCTGTGGACTTGGCTCTGGACAGCGAAGAGGATTCTACTTCAGGAGAGTGCTGGAGAGATGCTGCTTTAATATAAAAATGCCCAGCTGCCTTTGTGCCTCGTAGCTGCAGGAATTACTGCTGGGGGTGAGGAGTGCCGGTGGGAACGGTGTGGCTGAGGGGGCCTGTCAACCTGGGACACTTGCAAGAGAGAGAGAACACAGCAGCTGGGGAAATCCTCCCTAGCATGCCAAGGTCAGGGCGGGGAAAGGGTGGGAGGAGGGCTGCGGGGGGGGGGGGGGGAGGAATAGGAAGTTCAAGGCACCACTGGTAGTAAGCCCAGACATCAGACATCCCTGCACTAAGGAGAGCCCTATCTGAATCCACTTAGACTTGTCTCATAGCAGTTTTCTTTCTTTCTTTTTTAAGTTTACTCTTATTTTGAGTTAGAAAGCATGCATGCGAATGGGGGAAGGGCAGAGAGAGAGGGAGAGAGAGAATCCGAAGCAGGCTTCCTGCTGTCAGCGCAGAGTCCGATGTGGGACTCATCCCAGGAAGTGTAAGATCATGACCTGAGCTGGAATCAAGTATCTGTCACCTAATGGACTGAGCCTCCCAGGTGCCCCTAGTGGTTTTCTTACTTGCTAGTTTTATACAAGACTCTGGGTTTATAAAAAATGCCCCGTAACTCAGTTCTAATTTCCCTGGAGGAGACAGATTAGAAATAACCATCAAATCTTTTTTCCCCCTCTTTTTGCTTTTGTAAGCAAACTGGGAAATATTTTCCCCGGAGGAACAATAGTCCAGTCACTTGCGCAATAATTATTTTAATGCTATTTGCTGCTGCTCCTGCTTTTTCTTCTTTTTAACTTTCCAGTGTTTGTATAAACCTTCCCTATCCTATACTTCTACATTTTTTAAAATGAGAGACTCAGAGAGAGAGAGAGAGAGAGCATGAGTGGGGGAGGGGCAGAGAGAGAGGAAGACCCAGAAACCAAAGCAGGCTTTAGCCTCTGAGCTGTCAGCACAGAGCCTGACACGGGGCTTGACCCCACAAACCTCAGATCATGACCTGAGTTGACGTCGGACGCTCAAGCGACTGAGCCGCCTAGGCACCCCATATTGTTTTAATGAATAAGACAGAAGATGAATTCATGTTGAGGGTTTTGTGAAAAAGTCAACTTAACTTCATGGCTGAAGTGGATGTGAATGAACGGCTCATTGATGAAACTAGCAGGCATCTGCACGGCACTGGACGATGTATCTCATACCTCATTTCATGGTCATACAACCATGAAGCAATACCCCCATTTTATAGATGAGGCAACTGAGGCCCAGAGAGTTGAATTAGCTTGGTAAGGTGCTATACACAGACTGGGGCCCAAATAATAATAGCTGACATCTACTGTTTAAACACTGCTAGCAGTGCCTCGTTGAATCGGAAAGCTTTTTACATAAAGATCATTTTACATAAAGATACTGAGCCTCAGAGGGTTAAATACATTGGAAAGGACTCAGACCCGCACGGGTCTCACTTCAGTGCTGCATCTTAATGCCAAACGTCCCCCCGGACCTCACTCGACTCTGAAAGTTCCGGAGCAGGTGGCAGTGAGAAGTCGGGGCTGGACCTCAGGCTGTGGAGCGCCCGGCAGGCCAGCTCCATGGATGAACTATTTGCAGACCTTGGCCGTTCAGAAGTGCTGAGGCAGCCTGGATGCAACCCAAATGCTGAGCTGAAGGTGCCCAAGTGACAAAACACCAGAGTGAGCTGACCTCCCCTGCTGAAAACGTGGGGACCCCCGTGTCCATCAAGATGGTGTAGACAGACCGCCATGTCCAGTAAGTACAGCGTCCCTGCAAGTGCACTGACACACTGCACCCAAACACCGTGCCTCCCCGTCCTCCCACTCGGGGTGTGGACAGCTCAGATGGGGGGCGGGGGTGAGGCAGCCAGAACACAGCTGGTTCTTTTGCCCGCGGCTAAGGGCGTCCCGGCCTCCCTCAGCCCTCAGCACCCCCTCCCACCTCCTCTCAGTAACAAAGCTCCCACTTACAAGTTAACCCGAATCCTGACCGTGAATGAGAAAGAAACAAAAAACACTCTGTTAATTAAAAGCTCAAAGGATGTCAGTGGTAGCAATCTGAGGAGGCTTTCTTGCTGTGCCCATCCTTCCCCAAGCCCAGACACCAGCTAGCAGCGTGAGAGTCACAGGTGCCGTGCTGAGCGCGGAGCTGTGAGCGCTGGAATAAAGAAGATTTTAAATCTTCCCCAAACCCGAAACTTTGAAGACAATCAAATAATTAAAGAGAAGCAAGGCTCTCCCTTGCTTTTGCAAGAGAGATTCAGTCTCCAGGTATCTTCCCCATGCAATAGTGTCTCTAAAATGCCTGGGAAATGTAAGAAATTGGTATAGCCAGTTGACAAATGTTCACTGAGCATTTACCATGTGCCAAATATTCCAGAAGGTGCTGGAGACCCAGAAAGGAGGGCAAAGCTCTTGCATTCCTGGTGTTTGCATTCCAGAGGACAGGGGTGAACACCTGGACAGGGAGGTTGAGGACAAATGAGAGACAGAAGGGCAATGAAAACTACTGGAGACTACATGACCACAGAGAGCACTTCCGGGAATGCCATCTCACCACATACTTGAACCAACAAATAAAGCCAGGCCAAGAGCTGGGTCCCGGGCATTTCAGACAGCAGGAAATGCAAGTGCAAAGGCCCGGAGGCCACATCAGATGTGATGTGTTTGAGAGCAAACTGGAAACTCGTTGTGGTAAGACCCCAGTTAATGTAGGAGAATGGAGGGAGATGAGGTCAGAGGTGGGCAGGCACAAATGATCTAGAACTTTCTGGGGCATGGGAAGATGTTTGGATGTTACTCTAAGTTGCTGAAAAGCATTTGGAGTGCTCTAGGAAGGGGACATACAACCTGATTTTAATTTCTAAAAGCTAGTCCTGGCTGCCGCGTGGAACGTGGTGATGGAGGTAGGTGGCAAGGAGTAGAGGAGAAAAGATATTCAATAGGAGTAATATCCATGTTAGATAAAATTGCCTTTAATACGGCTCGATGACATCTATTGACCTTACCATACAAGTTGTTGGTGTTTTCAGAATGTGTTTCTCTATTATTTGGCAGAGTTCCATAATTTCAGACTTTCTAGGGTCTTGAGGCAGTATTTCTAGAGGCTGATGTACCCTATTACTTGAGATGGAGAAACTAAAGAGACTCCATTTTAGAAAGGCTCCATTCCTGCTTTTTGTCTGTGAGGCCCCCTTTACTCATGTTCTGTGTCTCACCCTGCATCTGACTAAACCAAAGAAGTTGCACTCTGACTCCAAGGGGAAGGCAAGAAAGTTAATCATTCTCTGAGTTTTGTCCTACATCCCTATACACCTGATAACGTCTAAGAACTCAACCCCAAGCATGTTTCAGGACATTGGCTTCAAACAAACCTGGGCGGACATTGGTATCAACACCTCCTACCTTCAGAGATTCGGAGGGTAACACCGGACACTTGTTTTTGATCAGACCTTACTTTGGATGTCTGAAAGAACACGTACTCTCGACCAATTTTCAGTTTAACCCCAAACCCTGAATGACAGCAAGACTCACTTGTTTTCTGAGTCTCCCAGACATACTGTCTGCTATACTTTACGGTCTCCTCCTGGCTCACCTTTGATTTCTCTCCTCTGCGAAGCCCAGGATCTTCTTGGTTGGTCCTGCAGGACCTCCTCTGGGTCCTTAGACCCAGCCTTCCTGTGCCATACCCTTCCAGAGGCTCAGGAATGTACCTAAAGCAAGAATTAACTACCAAGAATTAAGAATATTAGCTGACCAGTGACATACTTTTGTAATTCCCAAGGTGTGTACAGGCCTGATAATTACGTCTTTGAAGTAATTATCACACTTGCTCTGTAATGTCCAAGAATGTGGCCACCATTCAGTGGTGATGTCCTTCGGGAATGGTGCATCCGTGGGCAGAGAGAATTGTCAGCCCTATGAGTGTGAGAGCCACAGGGGAGAGAGGCTGAAGATACCTGTGCCACCATCTTTTTATATCAACTGTTTACATATGCCCCGAGGAACTACATTGGTCTGGAAGTTTTGTCTTCCTTTCCCCTCAAAATTCATGTGTTGAAACCTGAACTCTCGCAGTGCCTGAGTGGCTCAGTCAATTAAGCATTTGACTTCGGCTCAGGTCATGATCTCACATTGGTGGGTTTGCGCCCTGCCTCGGGCTCTGTGTTGAACGCTGGCTCAGAGCCTGGAGCCTGCTTCAGATTCTGTGTCTCCTTCCCTCTCTGACCCTCCCCACTCATGCTCTGTCTCACTTTTTCTCTCAAAAAAAAAAAAAGTAAAAAAAAAAAAAAAGAAACCTGAACCCTCAAAGGCAATGGAGGATTAGGAGCTTGGACCTTTGGGAAGTGCTAACGCCATGAGGGAAGGGTCCTCATGACTGGGATTAGTGCCTTCTAGAAGGCCCCCAGAGGGCTCCCTCGCCCTTTCTACCATGTGAGGATGCAGCAAGAAGGTACATATTGTGGACCAGAAAGAAGACCCGTACACAGCCATGCTGGCAACTCTGACCTTGGACTCCCCAGCCTCCAGAATTGGGAGGAATAAATGGTTGTCATTTATAAACTACCCAGCCTGTGGTGTTTTGTTATAGCAGCCCAAATGATCTAAGGCAGGAACTGAGGCTGGTTTTCAGACTTCTGTCCCATCACCAGCCTTAATGTTCATAAATGAACAGAGGTATAAAGGGTTGTTTAATGTAAAAAGTATTGAAATTTTAGTTGGCATCGGCTTGAGCATGAAGTTTCCACTGATCTTCGGTGTACTGGCCTCCTTCTCTGCAAAGAGGGGCCTTGTGCACATAGATGGATGTTCCCAGGACGAAGGCAGAATCTTCTAAAACTAGAATCTCCATGAGCAGGGACATGGTGCTTGTTCGTGAGGAGAAGTAAATCTAGATTCACTTGTAGATGGGAGGAAGTAGGTCAGAAATTCAAAGTTGTAGTTCCCCGGCCTGGGTGGATGTGCCAGAACACGGACCATAAACCTCTATCACTTATCTTGGCAGATAGAAAATTGGAATCTGGGAGGAAAGTTTCCCACCAGACGCTCAATAAATACTCTCATTCTTGGGGAGCTCCCAAATCCTCCACAGTCCATCTAGCAGGCTGCAAAGGACACTTGGCCCTGACCCTCAGCGCTGACCCTCACCACTGTGTGTGTGGAACCACCTGGAGCATTTGACGACCACCGCATGCCACTGCTCATGGTCTGCACAGCTTGCTCTCTCCTTCTTTCCCTTTTGTTTTTTAGCTCGGTGACATTTCAGTAACTCCAACACGGATTGACTCAAGCACATTTTCTGGGTGCCAAGACTGTGAGATGGCAATTGAAGAGAGAGAATAAGAACATGGGCTTTTAAATGGGCTCAAATCCTGGCCCTGCCACTCACCAAGTAAGTGGCTTTGGGCAAGGCAGAATCACTCTATGCCTCAGTTTCCCGATCTGTATGATGGGGATAATGTCTGTCCTAGCAAGGTGGAGATGAGATGAAATCATGTGTTTGATTAGACGAGATCAAACCTATGGTAGGCTTTTAATAAATGTTTGTGGTGGTTGTGGTTATTACATGGAAAGATTTGGCTCAAATAACATATAATCTCTCATTAGGGGCTGAAAATCTCGTATATGAGATGAAAAGACACTTAAATCATTGTAATGTAAGGCAAGAGGTAACAAAGCCTATAATCAGTATTTGCAAAGAGTGCCAGGGGAGCTATGATAGATGAAGGTAACTGCAAATTCCTCAACAATGCCCCACTGAGAGCTAGACCCCCCTGGAAATTGGTCTGGTGCATGACCTGGTCTTTAGCTGATGCAATGCAGGGGCAATGACTCTGGGTGCCTTCCAAACCTAAACCATCAGAAGACTTATGGTTTTCCTGGGGTACTCCCTCTGGAGAAGAGCTTTCATGCTAGGAGATGTCACTAATGGGTGCTCCAGTCAACATCGCCATCTGAGCATCAACTTTTAGTCATGGGAGCCATCTTGCATGGTTCAGTCCACTTAAGCCTCCAGATGATTTCAGCTGTCCCAGGGCCCAGTCACATCTTGTGATGCAGAATGCCTAGTAAATCCATGGCTCTTTTAAGTGATAGTAAACTATTGTTTTAACTTTTAAGCACTACGTTTGGGGTAGTTATATGTCCAAAAATAATCCAAACAGGAGTTCAGGAGATAAGAGTCCATTTCAAGTCAAGTAATCATGGAAATGTTCTACAAGAAATGGGATTTGAGATGTCCTTGAGGGGGAAGAATGGTGACTAGAGGGAGGGAAGTCATTCTAGAGAGAGGGAAGAAATAAGAGTGGAGGAAGAAAGAAAAGCTAAAAGGGGTGTTCAGGGTAAAATCATGACAGCTTTGGGGACAGCCTCACTTTTTTGACAGAAAGGAAAATGCATTCTGCTCTTCTGAGCAAAGGGCTTTATGGGAAACAATGGGGGTTCTATGGGTAAGGGAGACAGGAATTTAGGGAAGAATGGAAACCATAGAGCAGCTGCACTTGCCAGAATACACCAGAGTTGGAAGGTTGCCAGGGATCCCTCAATTTCTCCCCATCTCACGCAGAAATATTTTATGTCCTTCGTAGCCTGTGAGGCCCATGGCATGGTGCTCTTGCCCAACTACCTTGATGACCTAATTTTCCTTCCCCCTCTCCGTTGCTCACTTCCCTCCGGCCACATCGACCTCCTTGCTGTTGTTCTTTGAGACTCAAGCACACTGTGGGCTCAACACTTTTGCACTCACAGGTCCCCCCACCCTCCACCTGGATTGTTCATCTTTTAAATATTCACATTGTTCCCCTTCTCTTCATTCAGGTTTCTGTCACCTTCTCAAAGAGGCCTTCTTTGACATCTAAGTAAACATAGTTGCCCCTACACCCTTACCAGCTCTATTTTCCTTCCCAGCACTCATTCATTCATTCATGTGCTTTATTTATTTACTTACTTACTTCTAGAATATCTTTTTAGTTTCTTTTAATCTGGAGCAATCTCTCCCTCCCCCCAGCTTTTTGTTATAACATAAATTTTTTTAAATAGATTTTATATTCTAGAGTAGTTTCAGGTTGCCAGGAAGACTGAGCAGAAAGTACATAGAGTTTCCACAAACCCCTGCCCCCATAATGCACAGCCTCCTTCATGTCTAGCAGCATCATGCCTTCGTTACCATCTATGAACCTACATCGACACAACATTATCTCCAAAGTCCATAATTTACATTAGGGTTCACTCTTAGTCCGGTACATTCCATGAGTTGAGACAAATGACATATATCTATCATTACGGTATTATACAGAGTATTTTCACTGCCTAAACCTCTTCTGTGCTCTTTCTGTTAATTCTTCCCTCTTCCCTAGCCCCTAGCAATGACTGCTCTTTTCACTGTCTCCATAGTTTTGCCTTTTCCAGAATGAAATATAGTTGGAATCACATAATATGTAGTCTTCTCAGATGGACTCCTTTCACTTAGTAATATGCCCTTAAGTTTCTTCAATATGTCTTTTCATGCTTTGATAGCTCATTCTTTCGGGCACTGAATAAAATTCCATTGTCTGGAAGTACCACAGTTTATTCACCTACTCAAGGACATCTTGATTGCTTCCAAGTTTTGACAATTCTGAACAAAGCTGCTATAAATATCTATGTGCAAGCTTTTTGGGGTAAATACCAAGGAATGTGATTACTGGATTGTATGGTAAGAACATTTTATTTTTGTAAAAAAAAAATTGCCAAACTATCCTGTGTATTTTTTAAATCTATTGTTATTACAGTATGATTGATATGCAACATTACATTTGTTTCAGATGTACAACATAATTACTAAGTGGTTGTATATATCATGAAATGGTCACCACAATATATCTAGTTAACATCCACCACCATACATAGTGACCACTTTTTTCTTGTGATGAGAAATTTTAAGATTTACTCTCTTAGCAACTTTCAAATATGCAACTACAGTTATATTCTTAACTATAGTCGCCAGGCTCTACATTACATCCCCATGACTTATTTATTTTAAAATGGAAGTTTGTACCTTTTGACCTCCCTCACCCATTTTGCTCACCCCCAACCACCCACCTCTGGAAACCAGTAATCTGTTCCTTGTATCTATGAGATTGTTTTACTTTTTTTAATCCATGAGGGCAAGGACTTTGTCTAATGCTTAGAATAAGGTCTGGCATCTACTGGATGCTCAACAAACCTGTGAATGAGTAAATGGATCATTAGAGTTTAAGGTAACTTGTTACTTCTTAGCAGCAGGGATTTATGGGTCTTCATTTTAATTCTCTTCCATCGTTCTCTGCTTCCTGCAATTCCCAGGCAATTCTCTCCCCATCTACTCACCAAGCTTAGCTCTCAGCTTCTGCTGATTCATCACCATGACTTACTCACAGCTCCCCCATGCTGCTGCTGCCTCTCCTTGTGCATCTGTCCAACTTCCACTCCTGCCAACCTCCCGACTCTCCCTGATTTTCCAGCTGAAATTCCAGAGGCAGAGAGTCTCATTGGGTCGGCCCGCTTTCTACTTAGGCAGAGATAATGGACTTTTAACTGTGTTCTAGACCATATCCCAAGCTGACTTGAGCAGCTAATGGCCATAGACACAGAATGTGGCAGCTTAGGCATAGAGAACTACTGTTTCACTCAGCTGAGGACACATGGATGCAGCAGTGGCCATTAATGTTACCTGTTGATCAAAACCTGAGGTCCATGCTGAATAATTCATGCTTTTGGGAGACATCGAAGGCTTCTGAGAAGAGCAGTGATGAACCAGATCTATGTATTCCATGAGCGATTCAGTTCAGGGGATAGCACCTGTGAGACAAGGCAGGAGGCCATGGCCAGAAGAGCTGATGATGCCTCTAACTATGCTGGCATCAGTGAGAGTTGAGGAGAGGGAGCAGAAGCAAGAGGGTCTTGAACCTGAGGATGTTCCCCAGCCACATAAGGCGGGAGTTCAGCAGAAAAGCTGGTCTAGACACTAGCTCTGGAAGTTATTGGACTAAGAATCAAATGGACATGAAACAGATTAACAAGAGGAGACCATATTTAATAGCATAGTTACAGGGAATCCACACAGGCATGGAAATCCCAAAGTCAGGGAGGCAATGTGACAAGTAGGAGCTAAGGAGAAGGGTAGGAGTCTAACTAGACAGAGGAGAGGAGGACCTTTGGCAGGAAAAAGAGATCTTTGGAAAACAAAGGTGAACTCTTAACGCAGATCAGTTTCTTAGGTAAGGAGGAGTCTCTGTTAATAGCACTCTTCCTGGTACAAGCAGGCAGTTGAAAGGGGAGGTTAAAAAAAACTTTTCCTAAATCTACTAGGTTTTGAATGCTTTCTTAAAAAAAATTTTTTTTTTTTTTGAGAGAGAGAGATAGAGCACAAGTGAGGGAGAGACAAAGAGAGAGGGAGGCAGAGATCTGAAGCAGGCTCCATGCTGACAGTAGAGAACCTGATGTGGGGGACTTGAACTCAAGAACTGCGAGATCATGACCTGAGCGGAAGTCAGACACTTAACTGAGCCACCCAGGCACCCGGAATTTTTTTTTTAATTTGTTTTCTTCAGACTTTATTTTTAAGCAATCTCTATGCCCAAAGTGAGGCTCAAACCCACAACCCTGAGATCAAGAGTGGCATGCTTACAGACTGAGCCAGCCCAGCCAGGCACCCCCGATTGCTTTTAACTCCACGTTCAGGCCCAAGAGGCCCATCTTGGGGGAAGCCTGACTTTGGCCCCTACAAGGTCATAAACTTACTATGATAAGGTTTAACTTGTTAGCTAAAACTGTGGGATGTATACTGTGGCAAGAGGTAAGCCAAGACAGATATTTGGGGAACTCTCTGAGATGTAAAGAACAAAGAAGAAAACCTTGACCAATGATCCAAATCGGAAATATTTATACAGAGGAGTTGGCACTTGGAGAGTCACAGCACCTGGCTAAACAGGGGAAGTGTTACCCTTGCTTGTGTTCTTATCCTTAAAAGTTCAGGTCCAAAGGATCCTGCATTAGATCCCAAACCCCAAGCTTCCAGTCTGACTGTTTTCCCTCAGAAAGCAATGATCCTTTATGAAAATCCACAGTATTCTAAAAATACATCAGCTGGGCTGCAGTGCCACAATTAGTGAAGCTGCTGTCCCAGGAAACCCTCATCACCATTTTGCTTAGATCAGAGAGCGGATTAACTTTGATGTCTGTCTGAACCCCATGTGAAACACCCCTGGTGGTCTGCTCCCTGCAAGCATTCAATCTTCACATCCAAGGGAAGAAGGAGAAAGTGCCAGATAGGAGCCCAAACCAATTTTTTTTCTCAGTGATTGTGATGAAAATATGCACCCTAGGACTCCTGACATATTTGCCTTGCATCCTCCTTCCTTCTATCCTTGAGCTCTCTCTCCCCCTTTGCACAAATATCTTTCCCCAGATCCAAATTTCCTTTGGCTTTTGCAAACAGTAGCGCAGCTAGGAAGCCCCAAGCCCTTTGTGCCATGTGTTGGAGGTAACTGTGGGAATTTCTGTATTGATAGGACTTCCGGTGGTATGCAACCGAAACAGACTCTGATGAACGAAGTCCAAAGGCAGTTTACTGGAAATACACGGGCGGCCTGCAGCATATAATGAAGAACTGAGGATCAGACTGCCAGGGGGAATATGGGAATCTGCAGGATTACAGGCAAGCGAGACAAAATCTCACCCGGACATTAGCAATGGAAGAAATCCACGGCAACATGGCCGCCTGTCCCCATATCACCATCCTCGTGATGCTTACTTCTGGGAGAAAAGGGACAACTGGACCAGGTTGGAGCTGTACCCACACTCAGACAATATGAACTCACTGACTTCGCAAGGCAGTGTAGATTGGTGATAATGGCAGGTCTCTGGAGCCAGCCAGACTGGATTCGAATTCTGGCTTCGCTTTTGTGGCTATTGAGCTAGTCATTCTTGCTAGACTCCAGTCTCTCCCTATGCAAATGGAGAATTGGGAGCTATTATTAGGGAAGGCTGAGTGACCAAAAAGCAATTACTACCCACTGCCACATCTTATCCCTCTACCAGACTATAGATGCCATGAGGACAACAGACTGTCTTGTTAATTCACTGCTGGCTGCATTTACCAGCATTTGAAATGTGCCTGGCACACAGTGCTTGGCTCAGTAAACCTTTGTCAAATACACAAATGCTGATGCTTCCTTTTTGTGTTCCCAATCAATTGGTGCAGTGCCTTGCTGGAATAGACACCCAATACGTGTTTGAATCTGTTAAGTCAGTGGAGTTCTCAGAAATGGGGAGAAGAACACCGGGATCACAGAGATGAACCTATATTTGGTAGCAGTCAGTGGCAAGCAAAGGATAAGTAACTAATTTTTGGTGGGATGATGCTAATATGATGATTACTGTTTGTGTAGATTGCAGCCTGGCTGCTGGTCAGACTGAAATCTTTAGATCCACATGAGGGAATAGAGCCACGTTACTTTGCCACATCACCCTGGAGAGGAGGATGGCTCATCTGTCCCATGCTAGTCCGTCTCTGCCTTGGAGGCACACCTGGTGCCTCCTGAGGCCACCTGGGCACTCTCCAGACTGGCGTCAGAGGCTCTGTGGGGAGTGCTTGCCCAGCCTCCCCACTCAGCATGCTCTTGGAGACAGCAAGGTCTCATGCAGGAGCCTGGTAGATCAAGAATCATGAAAATTAACCCCTGGGTCTGGCTCAAATAATGGTGTATGACCCGAAGACAGGTCTCTGGTCTATAAAATAGGGTAATCCTTGGGGCGCCTGGGTGGCTGACTCCAGTAAGTGTCTGACTTCAGCTCAGGTCACGATCTTAGCGATCCGTGAGTTTGAGCCCCGTGTCCGGGCTCTGTGCTGGCAGCTCAGAGACTGGCGCCTGCTTCAGATCCTGTGTCTCCTGCTGCCTCTCCCCCACTCACACTCTGTCTCTCAAAAAATAAATAAATGTTAAAAAAATTTTTTAAATAAGGTAATCCTTGACTTGCAGCTTGTGGAATTGTTAAGCAAATGAAATCACCCTCGTGGTGAATTCATCTGGAACACCTTCTGTGATTAAAAAACAAAAACAGGGACACCTGGGTGCCTCAGTCAGTGAAGCATCTGACTTTGTTTCAGGTCATGGCCTCACAGTTCAATGGGTTCGAACCTCGCATACGGCTCTGCGCTGACAGCTCAGTAACTGGAGCCTGCTTTGGATTCTGTGTCTCCCTCCCTCTCAATGCCCCCCCCCCGTCTCTCTCTGTATTTCAAAAAATAAATAAATATTTAAAAAACAAAACAAAACAAACAAAAAACCCTAAACTGACTTAGTGAAGAGGGAACTTCATTGGCTCACGTAAGTTCCCGCTAATGTGGATCCGTTTCAGGCGCAGCTGGCTCCGGGGGTGCAAACGTAATGTTAGCATCTGATCTCTATCTATCTCCCAGATCTCCTTGCACTGGACTGTCCTCATTCTCAGTCTCTGAATGGTGGTGCCCAGTGGTTCCAGGATTGAATCCCAAGTTCAAATCCAGATTTCTCAGAGCTGGGATAGACTACAGTTGGCTCAGCTTGGGTCATGTAGCCAGGAGGATGTGGCGACATCGGGTGATCAGGCCTGGGCCCCGTCCCAGTCAGTCCCTGTGGTGCGGAAGCCTCGTCAGGCTGGGTTATGTACTTAACTCTCAGGGCTGGAAAACATAAGTGGAGTGGGGGACAGAGGAGAAGCCCCCCTATACCTCATGGATTGAGACTGGGAGAGGAGTGTTTTGCCAAAAGATAGTCCAATGCCAGTAACAGAAAATAAGTGGATGCTGAGTTGCTAAAATGACAAACGTGCCCTACATCTGGGCTTTTATATCACGTGATAGAAAGCACGAATCTCGGCTCCTCTGTATGCTGTGAAGACACTATCCTCACCCTAACAAGCTCCTGCAAGCCCCGAGGAGCAGCGGCCTCACCCTGCATCTGTCTTCCTCCACGGAACTTCTGCAGCCCGCGGGACCCTATCACTCACTGGCAACAAGCTGCGTCGGGTCATTAGTTATCTTTTTATGTATAGGTCCTGTCTCTTCGCTCACGTGGCAGGATTCCGGAGAGCAAGGGTCACGTCTTACTCATCTTTGTGTCCCTCGCAGCACTTTGCCTGGTGTTCGGGGCATGGCAGATAGTCCATAAATCTGCCTGACAGATTGAACACCTGATTTATATGCTTCCGGAACCACAGAGGTAGACAGTAGCTTGATTCAACTACAAAACTACAGACAGGGAGGAAACCCGTGCTCTCCACCCCGTTTCTGAAAGATGGTAGATCTTTTCTGGACTAAATAATACTGCTGGGGTCGGGATGAATGTCCTCTTGCTCCTCAGCCCCCAGCTGCTGGTAGCATCCTTATTTAGGAAGGATTGAGAGAAGGCCCGAGGAACCTTCATCTCAGCTGTGTGGTACCCGTGGGTAGCTCATATGCCCCCACAGCCCACCCAGAAGGATGGAGGATGGCAACCATAGGAAGGGGAGGGGAATGTCTATCCTTCAGGGCCCCCACTGCAAGCAGTAAGGCAGAGCCCCCTGGTCCCATCAACAGGACTGGTCGCTCGCTGGCTCTGTGCCTTGCACTGATTCTATTTACTCCCCATCCTCATTCATAACCCTGACATTCAGCCAAGGGAACGTTGAGAGAGAAGGGGGGGCGGGTGGAGAAACAGGGTCAGAAAACCTTGGTCATTGAAACAACACTCCTCCCTCCTTGTCTTGGTCCAGAAGCCCCTGTGGGTCTGGTTTAGAAGCCCCCTGCAGGCCATCCTGGGGCAAGTAAATTGCCCCTGTGTGTCTCATCGGTTCAAAACGCCCTCAAGGAGGTCAACTGACTTGTCCAAAGCCGCCCAGCTGAGCCAGGGTTCCCTCACCTGCAAAATGGGCCGACTGGTAAATGATTAAATCAGGGAGCCACAGAGAGCACGCAGCTCGAGGTAGAAAGTCACTAAAATCAAATTAAGGAGTGGGGAGAATGAGAAAGCGTGACTGGTAAAGGAGGGGGTGAAAAAGGAAGTCAGGAGAATGGTGGGTAGAGCGGCAGAGGGGAAACCGGGCTGCAGGCAGAGCAGGGGCCAGAACAAGGCCCACAGGGCCCAGCCGAGCGAGGACGCCACTCACTCCTTGGAGTAAGCGCCCCCGACACTGAGCGCAACTCCGAGCCCCCGCCCCTCCCGGCTCCACCCACTCCCCGGGTCCCGCCCCTAGCCACACCCCTGCCCTACTTCGCCCCGCCCTTCATCCTGGCCCGGAAGTGAACGCCGCTCCGCCTTTTCCGAGCCGGGTCACGGCCTGGGTGCCGCGAGCCGGGACACCCAGCGTGCGGGGCTCTCAGCGGGTCGGCGGTCCTCCGCCCGGCGCCATGTCCCGGAACCTGCGCACCGCGCTCATCTTCGGCGGCTTCATCTCCCTCATCGGCGCCGCCTTTTACCCTATCTACTTCCGGCCCTTAATACGGCTGGAGGAGTACCGTGAGTGACCTGTGACCCCGCGCGGCGGCCTGGTCTCCGTAACAACCCCCTTCTTCACAACCCCCCCCGCCCCCCCCCGCCCGCGCCGCGCACCTCGCACCTCGCACCTCGCACCTGTTCGGGGGAGCGACGGAAAGAACTTTGCTCGGGAGTGAGGCAGGCCCGGGTTCGAATCCTGTGTGCGGCTTTGTGACCGTGGACAAGGAACTCAATCTCTCATACTCTCGGCATCCTCATTTTTAAACGCCTATTTTTAATATCTAGAACAAACCCATTTAGCCTCCACTGAAATTCCAAAGTGGTAACGAAGGCAGCCTCCACATAGTAGGTTGGCGCTAAATACTCGTTCATGCGCACGGGTAACATTCGCTGAACGTTGTGTGCCACATTACGCATGCATTGGATGTTTTAATGTCCGCAGCCTCACTTTGAGGTTGGTATTAAGGCCCGTTTTACAGGCGGGAAAACTGAGGCTCAGAGAGGTTGTATAACAGGCCCAAGGTCACACAGCTAATATATTCCGAGGCAGCTATTGCAGTCCTGGCCTCTGTCCCCCAGGCTTCTCCCAAACACGGAAACTGGGAATGGTGACATTGGAGGAAGGAGAGGGAACCCTAACCATCCTGAGCTTGAAGTTGTTTTTATTGCCCTTCATCTCCACTCCGGGAGATGCCTTTGAGCGGAAATGTTTCAAACCTAAACTCTTAACCTGGGTGTTTGAATTTTTCCTCTCTTCTTTTCCTCAAATCGTTTTTCAGATTTTGCTGTCTTCCTTCATTTTATGCGGGTTGCTCACATGACAATGGTGAATATCCTGGGAGTAATTTTCCTCCTTAATCATTCAAGTTCTGTCATTCTAAAAGCCAAACTCTCCTTCCTTGAGACCTATACCTCAGCAAGGATTAGCACTTTGATACATCTGAAACCATCTGTCAGAGAGAAAATATTAGGCATTAGAGGCTCATTTTGTTCTCCAGGAAACCTGAATCATCTTGAAGATGGAAGAAGGCCAGCCCTGCCCCTTGAGAATATTAGCGGAGGCTGAAAGCTTGGCGATTTGAAGGCAAAAGCTCTGTGTAAACGCTCTGCCCATTACAAATGCTACAACATTTGGTTTCTGGAGGCAGAGCGATTTAGGTACACACTCGCATTTCCTTGTAGCTTCTTTTCATCAGCCAGGATTGAAATGGCCCCTGTGGGTTCTGCCTTTTAGCCTGTGTCCAGCCCCCGCCCCCCAGTAGGGGTAAGCCCAGGACTGTGTGAAGCCCAGCCTGCCTCACGCAGTTCAGTTAGGGCATCTAGCACAGGCTTGGGACAAGGGGCTCTGCTTTGGATCCCACTGGGGAAGTTTCAGTTAGGAAGACTAAAGCAGTAGCTCTCCGCTGGGGATGATTTTGTCCCTCAGGGGACATTTGGTTCTTTCTGGAGACATTTTTGCTTGTCACGGCTGGGGGTGGAGTGGGGTGGTGTGAGTGAGCCACCGGCATCTAGCGGATGGAGGCCAGGGATGCTGCAAAACTTTCTTCAGTGCATAGGACAGGGCCCTGTGACAAGGAATTGCCCGGCCCAAAACATGTCCGGCGCTGAGGTTGAGAAATGCTGGTCTGGATCAGATTCCAAAGGTGTGATTTGTGTCACGTGTCCCAACAACAGCCTTCTAGGGATATCGTAGAACAGGTGCTCAAGACTGAAAATCAGGCCTTTAGGTGAACATTTAGAGAGTGTGGCTACAGTATCTGCATTTTAACTGGAAAGCAGTCTACACCTGCCCACGTTTCTGGTTCAATTTTTGTTTATTTGGCCAACACTTACCTAAGGGTCATAGTTGAGTCCTGAAACTAAATGGTTCGAAGCAGCTCGTATCTACTGAAAATTTATTATCTGTCTCCTCTCCTCCAAGTACTTCATACGTATTAACTCATCTGGTTTCCATTTGTTGTAGCTGTTGTGTGATCTTCACTCCTATTAAAAAACATATGTATATTATTAATGTTTATTTAGTTTTTGAGAGAGAGAGAAAAGCAGAGAGAGGGAGACACTGAATCAGAAGCAGGCTCCAGGCTCTGAGCTGTCAGCACAGAGCCTGACGTGGGGCTCGAACTCTAACTCGCAGACCCGTGAGATCATGAGCTGAGCAGACATTGTACGCTCAACCGACTGAGCGACCCGGGAGCCCCAGTGACTCCCATTTTATATGTGAATGGTATGAGGTATGCGACAGTTAGGTGACTTGCACAAGAACCCACAGTGGGATCTGGGATTTGAACCAGTGCACTGAGTCACCACAGCACCATACCGTCCCTCGGGGGGTGCGTAGCAGAAGGAAGGCAGGTGAGGGTCTAGGGTAAGTTACCTAACCTCCCAGAGCCCAGCCTGTTTCTTCATCTGGAGCTCTGGAGTTTACAGGACTGAATTTTTAATTTGGGGATGTTTTGGAGGAGATGACAGGTGTGGAAACACCTAGTATAGTTTTTTTCGTAGGTGTCCCATAAAAACGTTTAAAAACTCAGGAGCCACAGGGCAAGGATGTGACACAAGGAGACTGAAGCAGGGCGGGCTGACCCGGCAGTAAACTGGAGTCCAGGAAGGTGAAGCGTTGGTGACCCGGCCGTGGGAACCTGGCCCATCTCTTGTGAGGATGGAGCTGCAATTCATTTCAGCACCTTGAACTAGCATTTGGTTAGTTCCATTGGCATGGCTGACAACATGGATTTTAGCAATGACCGTGTACCTGGCACTGCGTCGGGGGCCGGGTGTACACAGAAGAAAACGGGCAGAGCCCTTCTCCACCTCTGTGTTCCCACCTTCATCCAGCCCACTTCCCTCACCCTCTCCTTGGCCCTGAGTAGGTCTCCCTGCTCCCGCCAGGCCGCAGCCGCTCCTTGTTCTCTACCCACAGCCGCAGTGGTCTTTCCCGTCGCTCTTGTTGCTGATTTCTAATTTATTTGCATTTGTGGTTAAAGAACAAAGACTGTATGCTTTTGATACTTTGATATTAGTCACGGTTTGCTTTGTGGCTTAATAAGGTCAGTTTTTGTCAATGTTCCCTGTGTGCTTTACATGAGGATATCATCTCGTGGTCGTTTATGGAGTTCCGTGTGTGTCGATCCCAGATCAAGCTTCTTAATTCTGTGACTTAGGTATCTTGAGGCCATTTTATTAGGTGCACACAATATGGAATATTCTGGAGATGTTTTTCCAATTATCACCACGCAAAGGGTCCTCTTGTATCCCTACTATTTCTGGGCAGCTCTCTTTGATCAATATTATACTTACCAGCATTGTTTTGGTTAGTATTTTCCTGTGTGTGTGTGTGTGTGTGTGTGTGTGTATCCGGTTATATGCAGCCTGTTTGTCTTTAAATCTCATAACCAGCCTAAACTGAGCTCATCTTCATTTATGTTTACTGATGTATTTATTTTTGTTTGCTCTATTTATGCTGTGTTTTCTATTTATTCTTCTTTTTCTGTAACTTGTTTATTTTCTCCTTTTCTGTCCTCAAGTTTTATTTTTCTCCTCTTCTATTCTTTTCCATGACTACTTTATTTTCTCCTTTTCTGCCCTTGAGTTTTCTTTATTTTTCTCCTATTCTTTTGAAAATTTTACATTCTTTCGTGATTAAACTTTAAAGTTGGTCAATATCTTTTTTTTTAATGTTTTTTAAAATGTATTTTTGAGAGAGAGAGAGAGAGAGACAGCATGAGCAGGGGAGGGGCAGAGAGAGAGGGAGATACAGAATCCAAAGACAGGCTCCAGGCTCTGAGCTAGCTGTTGGCACAGAGCCTGATGCGGGGCTCTAACCCATGAACCGTGAGATCACAACCTGAGCCGAAGTTGGTCGCTTAACTGACTGAGCCACCCAGGCGCTCCAAAGTTGGTCAATGTCTTTATTCTCCTGTGAAATATACAAAAAGACCTTAGAATGCGGCTCCCTGTCCCACACGGCCGGCCTGTCTTGTGTTATTGTTCCCCAGGCACTTAGTACTGTCAGAGTTTTGTCCAGTCACAGATTGTTTATCTTTGCCCACATTCTTTACTCACTGAGCCCTACATCTCACTCTTTTCCATGTCAGTTTTCTTCCTTCTGAAGTACATCTGATAATATTTCTTTCATGAGCATTTGGAACTGGAAAGATTCATTCTTGTTGGTCAGAAAATGTCCAGAACTCCAGTTTTCCCTGTGGCTGTTGAAAAGTCTGTCACCATCCATTTGTTTCTTGAATTCGATCATCATGCTTGCTTGATTAAAATACTTCCACAGCCCTCTGCTGTCCCCCGCATCTAGCCAGCAGAGGCTCATGGAAGTATTTTAATCGGGAGGGTGAGGTGATCAGATTTCACCTCCGCTCAAGGTCAAGGCTGGAAACAAGAAGGCCTTTTGCAGGAAAAGTACACCTCACGGGGTCACAGGACAGTAGGGGGAGGTGACTGTAGCCTGAACCAGGCTAGTGGTGTGGCAGTGGAGACAGGTACTGAATTTGGGGGCTGTGTTGAAGCAGTAAACTCTACAGGGTGAGGGCACAGACGAAGCAGAATGACACCTAATCTCCAGGTTCCATCAGCCGAGGGGATGGTGGTGCCAGTTGCTAACCAAGAAACCTAAGAAGGACTTGGTTTGGGGAGAGAATGAGCTAGCTCAGTTCTGGATGTATTGAGCTTTAGGTGTGTGGATGTACTCTGAGAGACTCCCCCCAGGCAGCGGCATGTGCTAATTGGGACTGAGGCACCGGGCCTGAGCTGGGGCCGCACGGGGCAGGGGATCGGCACTGGCCCGGGGCAGGGTCATTGCAGGGCAGGGCTCCCCAGCAGCACCGAGGGCCTGGAAGGGACCAGCTGGCCCAGGACAGCACACCGCACACTGGTGAGCACAGTATCTGCAGAGCAAGTGGGCAGAAGAAAGAGCCTTCAAAGGAGACTGGGAAGGGGCAGTCAGAGCAAGAGGACTGAAACCAGCAGAGGCTGCTGTCCCAAGTCCCAAGAAGACAACTCGTATGAGAAGGGGGGTGGCTGGCCAGCAGGCTTCCTGGAGACAGAGAAAAAGTGAAAATCTTCATTAGATTTATGAAAAAGAAGGTGAAGGTCGTAGGTTCTCCCATTAGGCTTTGCTCTCAGTGGTCTGGTGGTGGTCAGAGAGCAGGCTGCAGTGGACACACAAGTGCATAGTGTATTAAATTGACTATTTAAAGATGTTCCCGTGGAGAGGAGAATGCTGTATTTGCAGCAGGTCAGGGGGTCTGGGGGGAGTTTTCTTTTAGGGAGAGATGGGACAGCCGAGAGGTCTCTGATCAAAGCGAGATGAAGACAGTCCAGAGTGACAGGTGGTGGGGGATCTTGAGACCAGATGGAGAAGAGCCTTGGACCGAAGGCAGGACACCCCTCGTGTCGCCTCAGGAGGGAGGGAAGGTATGGATGCTGCTGAATACAGGTTTGATTTGGGAAGTTGTGGGCACTTCAGGGTGATGACTTCTGTCTGCTTTGTAGTACAGCGAGTCGGGTCATCCATGAGAGGCCCAGATCCTGTCTTTTTGAAACACTGTCTTCCCTGAGCTGCTGTGACCACCCCCTCTGCCATTTGTCTTCCTGTGCTCTTCCGCACCTGCCTTTCCACCACTCCTTCTTAGCCTATCTTGGTGGGTCTTCCTCTTCTGATCACCCTTCGTACATTTGTATCCCCAGGACTCTAGGCAGATGGAGGAGAAGGGCGGGGCGAGGTAGGCCAGACATCCAGTCCTTGAGAAGTAGGGCCAGTGGCCACGCCTTGTCAGGCCCGAGTATCAGGTCTGTGCAGCCCTTTAGCTGGGTCAACCTGACCAGTGCTGGCCAGCCGCGGTGGGCAGAGACCTCGCCACCTACTGGAGCAAGCCTCAAGGCAGCAGGAGAAAAAAGGAAGGCTGCTTACATAAAGTCGAGGAGACCTTCCATGCTTTCAAAGCAGGCAGGCCGCTGTTAACGAGACCGCCTTGTTGGCTTTCACGTTGACGTTCAGCGTGACCTGCAGCTCTCTCACTAACTCAGCCAGACTTTACTAAGTGTTACACGGATCACAAGGTCAGCCCTACATGCGACACTCCGGCAAGAAATGAGCACTGGGGAGTCGGCCTTGGCCTTGGCAGTCAGTGATCTCAAAGCAGTAGCGTGGGGCCAGTTCTGTTGTACTTCTGGAAGGAATCCCAGATGCTGCTTCTTCCCTTTCAGCTGCTGGCACAGCGTGGTTTATTGGAAGAGCCCTCGTTTGGGGGAGAGTGCAGCTGCTGTAGCCCAGAGCCTGATCTAGACATGATCCTGAACATGACCTTTTAAAAGTAACATGTGAGATAAGACGGAATAGGACTGTTTTCTGTGATCCTGTACGTTTTTAACTTCAATTCGGTGTGCAGAAGCATCAGATCATAGCCCCTCATTCAGATGACTTGTCCAGGGTCCCTCAGCACATCCGTTGCTGGGTGGACACGAGACTCTAAGTCTCTGACCGTGGCTGTGGCTTAATGCCGCCGTGCTTCGTGTGCCTGTAAGACCGTGAAGAGTGCTTATGAGCAGTAAGCTGCACCGCTTATTGCTGCACTTTCTGCCCTGACTGCAAGTATGCTGTGTAGAGTCGGAACAGGGTTGTAAGTAATCCCTTGATCCAGAAATAATTCTTACCTTGGAAGGGCATTTTCCCCATTACATGCCAGGTATGAGAATATACTTTCCGTTTCTCTCACCATATAGTCAGATGCAGTAGAGACAGACTAAGGTCATACTTTCTAACCAGCATCACAAAGTGCCCTGGATTCAACCAGACTCTGGTGAGGAAATAAAAGTGTCTGTAGTATTGGGAAGAGTCCGTGCCTCCAGTGGCCGTTTAGTCCCCTTCAGCCACCGGTTTACACTTGCCACTGTGGCCATATTTTTTTTAAGTTTATCTAGTTTTTGAGAGAGAGAGAGAGTGGGACAGGGCGCGTGTATGAGTCGGGGAGGGACAGAGAGGGGAGACAGCAGATCTGAAGCAGGCTCTGTGCTACAGCAGAGAGCCCAATGTGGGGCTCAAACTCGAGCCATGAGATCATGACCTGAGCCAAAGTCAGATGCTTAACCGATTGAGCCACTCAGGCGGCCCCACTGTGGCCCTTTGGTCCCCTCCACCACTGGGTCAGTGGGGCACCCAAGCACGTCCGGGCCTGGACTGCCCCGCGGTGGACAGAGTGGGTGTCGAGGAACAGCCGCAGAATGCAAGCCCTGAGAAAGTAATTTAAAAATGCTTTATTTGCTATTTTAAAAGATACTTAGGAATAATCATAATGGCACAGTCATAAGAAGTGTAAGGACTTCCTAAAAGCTTGTTTTGCAGTTGTATATTTTAGTTATTAAAAAAAAAAGTTCCAACCAACAGAAAAGACCTAAGAATAGTATGATAAATCCCTGTATGTTCATCACCTAGATTTACCAGTTAACATTTTGCTGCATTTGTTTCCCGCCCCCACCCCATATTTTATATTACAGATCTATACATATGTGCATGCGCACACACACACACATCATTACATCTGCGTATAATTATTACTATTGTTTTGCTGAACCCGTTGGGACTAAGTTCAGGACATCGTGAGCTTTCATCTCCAAACACTTCAGCATGTATTTCCTAAGAACAAGGGCATTCTCTTACATAACCTCAATGCAGTTATCCAGGCCAGGAAATTTAATATTGACACAATGCTATTATCTAACATACAGTCCATATTCAAATGTTGCCATTTGTCCAATTACTTCAGGTTCGGAGTTGCTTTTAGTTTTAACTGTCTGTTGCTAAGAGGAGATGGAGAAGGGGTGTCCTAAGGCCCTTTTCTCGCTGGAAAGGGCTCTCAGGTCCTCTTCTGCACCTGCTTCAGGTTCGAGCTGCTGGCCCGCCCCTCGGGTACCCTTAGCCAGTTAGACGGTGCTTGGGAACACTTCCTTTGTTGCTTCGTGTGAAAGTTACAGTAACAAGTCACACAGTGGAGCTGCTTCACAGTGTGGACATTCACAATGAAGATACATTTAGCACTTTCAAAGGCTTAAAAATTATTAGGTGGATTCTGTTACTACAATACGATAATCAGCCTCCGCCTGTCCACATGCATTGCCAGTTTTCATAATAATGCTTGGCCCTTTGACTAGAGATAATGATCCTCAATTAAAACTACAAATCAAACCACTGCCTTAGCACCAGGGGGCAGAGTTGGGCTTGCTGAGACTCTAGAGTGAGGACTTTTCTAACTGGCATTGCCAAGCTCCAGGCCCAGTATTACGTACTTGCTTCCTAATCATTTCACTCCTGATAGAAACAGGCTCTCTACTGAAGCGTCAGTAATTAGCCGATCCTGATTTGCTCACTTAGAGCCCTGATCTCTGCATTGCCCCTTTCCTGAGGTGTATGGACACTTATTGTTTCTCTTCATGATAGCAAAATAGAAACGTACTGTCAGCTTCAACGACGTGTTCTTCCAAATCCCAAGGGACCAGTTTGTTTTCCTTTTAGCATATTCTGCATTCACGAATTTTAAAGTGTCTTTATGTCCTATCATGAATTTATATAAGACTGCTTTGGCTTTAGAGCATTTGTAAAACATTAATGGATTAAAGAAAACCAGGGGATGTAGATAGGATGCTAATACCAGTTATCACTTGGTAGGAACTAGTTCAGCAAACCGGTTTAAATTGCCTGTCCAAGCCAAAAAAAACGAGGCGGTTACATAAGGACAAGGATTATAAGGAGACTATGGTCTATTTTAAATAAATCCTTAGCCTCTCTCCAACCTCATTAGCAATTAGCAGGAAAGTGTGAAGACAGGGATTCCTTTCTCTTCACTACGTTCTCCGTTGCACTGTAAGAGATTAGGACACAATTAGACATTCTGTCCTTGTTACAGAAAGTCAACTTCCTTTGGTGCTTGGCAGTCTGCCAGTGTCTTCAGCTCCTCAGTACCTGCCTCTTGGAGAATGTGTTCAATACACCAGGATGTCTGCCTTTCTTAAATCTATGGCGAGAAAGCTTTCTGGCAATTGATCATTGTTTTAAAAGACCCACCTCTTCCGTAATACTGGCAAATGGACCTTTTAGGTGTGGACAGTTGCATCTTATTTTCATTCCTGGCACAGATGACAGTGCAGTCTTTTACTAGTTGGCATTTTCTAAGAGCACGTTTGAGACCCATCCATACTTTAAGACCTTACACGTTGACAGTATGGTAGGGCTCAATCCGACAGGAACTGAATGTCTTAGGAAATGAGATCACCGTTTGTGTTGTAGTTATTTTAGAAAATCTGACACTTGAGAGGCTCCATTATCCACTCTTTGGCATATCTTGGTCCAGAAGGTCTTGGTTGCCACCTACCTGCTACTTTTCAGAGTACCATCGCCTTCATTATGCTAGCTCTTCTCTCTGTCTCCCTCAGAATTAGATATCAAGATTCACATAATCCCTGCTGGCCAGTATTTTATTTGCCAAAGCAAAACTTAGCATTGATAAAACTATCAGGTAGGTCACTTAGGATTGACTTTCTGTCACATCACTGGAGAAGCAGGTTCAATGGATATTCGATTTGGCAAATCCCTGTTTCTCGTACCTTCATGCTTCTTGTAACTTTATGAGAATCCAGAGGCCAGAATAAAGAAAACAGCCTAATATTAAATAAGAGCTAAATGTGGATTTCAAGAAACACTGTCAGCCTGATTAAAACAAAGGTCTGATTACAGCATTTAATTACTATAATTTAGTAGTAAACATCCTTTGGCTCCAGGTCTTTCCCCTGAAAAGCCACCATTTGTTTGTCAAGATACTTAAAATAATAAGTCTTTGTTTTCACAGACCTTGGGTTTATTCTGAACCACTTAGAAAGATGTGTCAGAGCGCTTGAAGCCCACAGACATAAAATGCCCAATTTCTCTTGGCCCTTGCTCGCTGGACATCTCGAAAGAAATGGGCTAAGCTGCCTTAGCTGAAATGCGATTACTAATTGGCACAGCACCTGCAATCAATTAGGGAAGCTTCAATTATCCAAACCAAAGCCACCCACCCAAAGATTAATTTTCTGCTCTATTTCCTATCAAAAACATAGCATATTTAGCTCTGGGGTTAGTCCTTCGGCAGAGCGTATTTGAGACATAGAAACTACATCTTTCCCTCCTTAATTGTACTTGCTTCTTCGATTCAGCAGCCTTCCCCTCTTAATATCCCACCCACTAGCTCTTTCAGAATTGTTCTTTTTCTGTTGTTTTGTTGCCTTTCCAAAATGCTGAGATCACGGAGAAAAGCTGTTAGTTGGCAGCTTTTCTTTTGAAGTATGGCTCTCTTTTCCTTTGTTGAAAATACCCAGTCTTTTTGCTCTGTAGGACTGAGCCTCCCCGTAAAAGCTGTGAGGACTGGGGTCTCCGAATTTAGTAGCACTCCTGTATGTTGTTTCCGAATTGTCCCACGCGCGTCATTGGCCCATACAAATAGAAAGATTTCGACCCCCATGGTCCACCCCGCATCTTTCTGTCTTTCTTTTTCTTTCTGTCTTTTTTTTTTTAGGTTTATTTATTTTTGAGAGAGAGAGAGAGAGAGAGAGCGCAAGTATGACCAGGGGAGAAGCAGAGAGAGGGAGACAGAGAATCCCTAGCCGTCCTCACAGTCAGTACAGAGCTGGACTCAGGACTCAAACTCATGAACCGTGGGATCATGGCCTGTGTCCAGGTCAAGAGTCAGACACTTTACTGACTGAGCTGCCCAGGCCCCCTCGCCCCCCACCTTTCTAAAGAGCAGTTTTTCTTCTGTGTTTTTTAGAGAAAGAGCAAGCCATAAATCGAGCTGGTATCGTTCAAGAAGATGTACAACCACCAGGTAAACTCTAAATTAATCCAAAATCCCATATGTCTGCTGCGGGGGGGGGGGGGGGGGGGCCCGCTGTGTGTTTGCTCCGCAGTCCAGGTCGTTTGTACACGGAGGTGGTGATTGTGCTGTTCCTTGTACGACTTCATTTTAATATTTCACCCCAGAATGTCTTTTCCAAGTTTGCATGTTCCCTCTTTTGCACTTGATAAGTGGGCAGTCACAAGAAATCACAAGTGTGCGATTGAACACCAAGCGTGTTCTGTTCTGCAGGCTGATTTCCAGGCACCTAGTTACACATTAGCCTCACAGGAAGAGGCTGTTTACTTATGAGCTGTTTTAATTGATACGGGATTCTGCTTTATTCCAAAGCTCAAAAGTTCCCTTTGTGGCTGAGTAGTTATTTACAGTCAGAGGATCCAAGTTGAGTAAGAGTGAGAGGTTTTCCAGTTTCTTAACCCAAACTCTTGTCACCTGTAGCAACATCCTGTTTTATTTTTTATTTAGTCTTTGTTAACTAGCCCAGATGCATAGCTTCCTGGTGTGTGGCCATTTCTGAGCCATTTTGAAATCTGTCATGGCGGCCGTGGCCTCCCAGCCATTGCTCTCCAGGCCTCTGGCACCTCACCCGCACCGTCCCGAACTGTGGGGGAGTCACACGGCTCGATTCTGATGTCATTTCGCTTGTTCGTGGTTGTGGGAAGTGGGAGGAAGTTTAAAAGCGAGTCCCGTTTTGATTCATGTCTCTTTCTCTAGGGTTAAAAGTGTGGTCTGATCCATTTGGCAGGAAATGAGAAGGCTCTCAGCACCTCAATTATGAAAGACGTCTTCTTGCTTTCGGTTCTGCAGCAAGTACAATAAATGGCCTCGCGACAGAACAATGGCCAGAGAAGAAAAGTCTGTAAAGCTGAGAGTAAGAGCACTGTGCACGAGGATTAATATTTCCCTTCTTAAGTACCAAAAGAACCCTGGAGCAAATCACACCATTAGGGAGGTTTTCATGATTCGCTTTACTTTCTAAAAATGAAGCTGTCTCACCCAGCTGTGTTTGGAGGAGTTCTACTTGTTATTCAGTCTCTGCTGCTTTGTCAGCCGCGCTGTGATGTGAATGCAAGCAGCCGCGACACTGGGGAAGGTCCCAGTCTGCTTTGCCGTCTCCCGGATAGGAAATGTCGGTGAAAAACCACCGTGCCGAGCAGCCGCATAGGGCTCTTTGAAAACGGTCAAGTTGACAAAACTCTTTGAGGACAAGGTACAACGAGCTAACCCATCTCATCGAAGCTTGCCGCGTGTTGGAAAATAAACACGGGGCTACACTGGTAAAGCAGGCAGAGTAGAAATCGTTGAGTTAACAGAAGTGAGAATGTGCACATTAAAATGATCTACTTTTAATTCACAGTGGTGTAAGTTTTTGTGAAAATCCTTTATCACCTCACTGAATAGTCCTGAGAAGCTCTATCTGAGCGACTGTGTTTGACGAGATGTTCGGCTGAGTGTTTCCGCGTGTTTCCAGGTAAACAGGCTCAGGGCAAGTAGCGCGTTTGCTGAGACAGGACTTGCTGCTCACAGCTTCTACCAGGGACGCCTGGCTGCTGCAGAGAGCGGAGTGAGGACACTCCTTGCTTCTTCCTCCGCCGCTCTGCCGGGCCCCTCACTAGGCCGTGTGCTTTCAGAGAGACACATTTTTTTCAGTTTTAGAGTTTTCTCAGAGTGCCTTGCACATCACTGTAGGTTCTCTTTAGATGAGCTACCTCATGACATACTTTTATTACTGTGAGCTGAGAGTTTGCTTAACTGACAGCAGACACAGCAAGGTGATTACTGTCAAAAAGAAATCGGAGTGATAGTTCCAAAACCAGAGTCCTCATTTTTTTGGTAGACATTCCCTAGCCTCGCATTGACTTCTGGTTAATAACCCAATAAAAGAAGCTGACCCGTTCAGGGTGTAGTCGGCCACTGTTTTCCTTGGAGGGGGCACCAGGAAGTTGTGGGACTTGGAGGCAGCCATTCTGTGGGTGCGTAGTTGAGATTTCTTTATGACCGAGGCGAGCGCGCGTGCCATCAGCTCAGGACTCTGGGGCCTTGAATGCCTGCTTGTCAGATGGAACAGACTCCGTTTTGTCTCTTGAGTGGGATCTTTGTCCTGGCTTTGACCCTGCCCTTGGTACACTTCTTCGCGGAGATGAAGGGGCTCTCTGTCCCGCTCAGCTGCCTTCATGTTTATAAAAGGATCAGTCTACATGGTGCCCGAGGTGTCGCATCAGCCTCTGCTGCCCACGCTTAGCAAAAGGTGGGCCGTAGGAGAGGCTGCTCTTGAGGACGGGCTGGGGGCCTTGGAGTTCATCCATGCCATCCCGAGTGTGCCTCCGGATGGTAAGGAAAGCCTTCGGAATTGGGGATCTGGGTCAGATACCATTAGGAAACACAGAGTGCAAGTAAATGAGGCTCATGTGCTTCTAATTTGGTGATTTCCCAAATGTATTTGATCACAAAGTATTTTTCACAGATTATCTTCTGGGACTAGTGGCCGACAGCGTCTTTTTGGGGAACTCTGTTTCCACACCAGCAGTTCCCAAACATCTGTGCTCAGGACCCTGCAACACTCTTCACCTTTTCTGAGGACCCCAAAGTGTTTTTCTTTAGGTGGTTATATCTGTAGATACTGTGTTAGAAATTAAGACAAAAATTTTTAAATATTTATTAAGTTATTGAAGACTATTGATAACAAACCTATATAGTATTATATGACATTTTTATGTGAAAAATCTGTTTTTCCAAAACAAAAAGTAATCAGGGAATTTCTGTAATGCCTGGCATAACAGATTCCTCTTAACGGCTAGATTCTAATATCTGCCTCTGCATTCAATCTCTTGCTCTATCACATGTCATGTGGCCTCCAGAAAACTCCACCATCTACACTCCTAACAAGAGGAGAGTAAAAAAGGCAGAGAAGCTTTAATTGTGTGATAAAAATGGTTTTGACCATGCAGACTTCCTGAAAAGGTCTCAGAGACCCCGGATGCTTTATTTTGAGTTTAGTCATTTTCCTTGGCTCTAGTCAGACCTCTGAGCATTGTGTATCTAACAGTTACTTGTAGTGAACTGTGCTTTGGCATGTCCGCATCAAGGGAGATTATTAGGGGCGGGGGAAAACCGACAGACTTTTTACTGTTATTACCAAAATAAAGTTGTTGGAGTCTTCATTTTCAAAGTCAAACAATATCGTCTTTAGGAATACTCAGGCTGACATTTTTTAAATCTCAGAACCAGAAACAGCTACATTGCCCAGCATTTGATACATTTATCCTGTGAATATCAGTGTGGGTAACTTACTGCCCTCTTTGTGCTGGCTGATGCGAAGCTCAACCACATTTGTGGTCCAGCTTTCTAAAAAGTACGTAAGCCCTTGTGGAATTTATTTGGGCCATTACATTCATTTTATCCATTTTATCCCCCAATCTTTTCTGCTATCTTGCCCCAGTCTCCCATTTTATGTATTAGGCTGCTTATTTCATTTTACTTTATTTTATTTTGTCTCTGTTTATTTTGAGAGAGAGAGAGCATGAGCAAGGGAGAGGCAGAGAGGGAGAGAGAAAGGGGGAGAGAGAAGCCCAAGCAGGCTCTACACTTTCAACACAGAGCCAGATACAGGGCTTGAACTCATAAGATCATGACCTGAGCAGAAATCAAGAGTTGGATGCTTGACCAACTGAGCCACCCAGGCACCCCAGACTCCTTATTTTAAAATGAGGCAGACACAATTTATTCAGTTCAAAACCACTTGTGATCTAGTAAGAGAAATGAGAGGAATTCACAACTAAGAGTAAAATAATGTGGAACCTGAAAAGTGCCTTGGAAGGTGTTCAGAGTGTCTTCTGACACTGGACAGACACAAACTCCACGTCCCTCTAGTCCTCCCAGTTCCTGATACTGCAGAAGATGCATTCGTGGGTGCACCAAAAGCCACGGACCAGAATGTTCACAGCAGCACTGGAAAGTGGCCAAATGCCCATCAACAGTGCAGTGAAGAATGAGCCATGATAATAGTCACACGACGCGATACAATACAGCAACGAGAATGAACGGTACAGTGAGTCCCACAAACAACCCTGAGGAAACATGAACGAAGCAAGAGTACTCTTGGATTCCATCCAGAGGAATAGAAACAGGGTGAACTAAGCCATACAGCTGGAAGTCTGGACGGTGGCTACCCTTGGGAAGGAAGAGGTTGGTGACAGGGAAGGAGTCCAGGTGGTCTTCGTGGCACTGATCTGTTCTATTTTTTTTTTTTTATCTGGGTGCAGGTTCCATGGGTGTGTTGAGTTTTTGAACACTGACCTGTACAAATACACGTTCTTTTCTAAATGTAGGCTGTATGTAAAGGGTTTTTTTTTAATTTTTTAATGTTCATTTTGAGAGAGACAGGGAGCATGAGCTCAGAAGGGGCAGAGAGGGAGACACAGAATCAGAACAGGCTCCAGGTTCTGAGCTGTCAGCACAGAGCCTGATGCGAGACTTGAACCCATGAACCATGAGATCATGACCTGAGCCGAAGTCCGATGCTTTACCAGCTGAGCCACCCATGTGCCCCCCTTATACTTAAAGGTTTTAAAAAATGGCACATAAAGTGGCTTTATAAGGAAAAGACGTCAAATCTGATTTAGAAGAAAAAGGGGAGTCAGGAAGCTTCCCAGAGAACCACGCCGGTCCATGGAAGGAGCAGGAGTTCGGGGCGAGGGGTGGGGGGGGCAGATGGTAAACCTTACCCTATAGCGTTGCAGAGGACCCAGTAGGAACGTCGTGTGCAAAGTGCCGGGCAAGTGCCTGGGCCAGCAGAGGCCAGATTAACAATGGCTATTATCATTGGATTAGCTGACACTCCCAACAGAGCCATCAAAAACGCCTGGGATGCAGACAGGCGGGAGTGAAGAGGTGCGGAGTTAGCAAAACCAAGCACATCTTTAAAGATGGTTGTTGGGCCAGGGGCAGGTGTGTGGGGAGACAGCTCAGCCATGGGCTTGGCCTGTCCTGTGAGCTCGGCCTGGCTTTGGCAAACAGCAGGCTCTCATTAGTATTTGGATGGATCAAAGGAGCAGGTAAAAGACGGAGGGAGGAACAGTTGAAGGGAATGTACTTTAGGACCATGTGGTGGACACTCAGGCATGTCAAACTGATAAGTTCTACTTAATTTCTAGACACAAAGCATTATAAGCAGGAGGTGGTCTGAAAACATGAAGACAAAGCCAGAGGGCTGACCCGAGTGGTGCTGACCTGTGGTGGCAGGAGCAGGGTCACCCTGTTCCTTGCCCACATGGGAGAAAGGCAGAAACAGAATAAGCATTTTGAAATGTTAACAGCAGTTGGACAGAGTTGTTTTTGTCTTTTTGAATCAGATTTAAAATAATGGGCTTGGATTTTGTCTTTTTTGCTTTTTACAAAATCTCAAATGAAACTCCTGTTACCGCACAGGTCCTGGATGGATTGGGATTTAGAGACAGGAACTGGGCTTTGCCCCCAGGTGGTTGGGAGAAAGCATGGAACTGGAGGCTGAATCTGAGAGGCTGTCCTCCGGTCCCCACCGGTCTGGCCGGGATGTCCTGTGTGCTCAGCAAGCTGGGAGCTTCCTGCCTTGCCTGGGGCCCTTCTGTCCCGATACCCCAGCTGACGAGAACACCCTGCCATAGCCCTGGGCGGGGCTCCACGGATGGATCATTTCACTCCCCCAGACCTGACTCTGCCTACTGGCAACGGAATCCACAGCTCGCTGACAACCCTGTGTGTGCGAAGTAGGGGGACCATTGGAGCGTGCAGTGGCACCCCCCTGAATATGTGCCTGCAGAGGGGCATTGCCTCGGCTGCTCTTTTCCCAGGAGGAGGGGTTCCTGGCAGTGGCGGCTAGGTTGCCCTCCCTGAGGATCCCCCAGCTGATCGGAAGCAGCGGGATGCCCTCACGTCTCTGCTAAGTGCTGTTTCCCAAGCCGTGATCATCTGAACATGCTGGAGAGGAAGGGGCAGGCTTCTCTTCCTGGGGTTCCCTATGTGAGCATACGTGATTCAAATAAAATAATAAAATAAAATGCAATTAAAAAAAAAAGAAAAAAAGATGCTTTGTCCAGACCCTTGGTTGCACGTGAGAGAAAACCAAACCCCAAGTGGTGTAAAAGGGAATTCAGTCATGTAACTGAAAACTTCAAGTCACAATCATTATATATTGTCACGAGCATTTCTTCAGATAGGTCACAGTCATCTGTGCTTGTAGAAAGGATGGTACCCAGAGCCCTTGAGGACAAGGCACGCTGATCTCCTGGGCAGTTGCATGTTTTACCTCCCCTAGTAGACATGGATTGCCTCCTTTACGCAGCACCTTACTCCCTCTCTCATGGGAACATTTCCCTCACCTCCCACTCCCCGTTTGCTCATCCTGCTCCCATTCTGTCTCCTGTTTTGGGTGGAGCAGACTTTATCCCACGCTCCAGAAGTAGGCATGTGGTCCAAGTATGGCCAATCAGAACATTGTGTAAACTCCCCGCCACAGGGATTGGGTCCATGCTGGGCATGTGACCCAAACCAAGCTGATCAGGTCTAGCTGGAGTGAACCTTGCCTGTTGGCTTGTGTGGTCAGAGCAGAGAATGGTCTCCTTTTCACCAGACTTTGAGGTGTTGGCAGCCATCTTGCAACCATGAGGCAGAGCTGGTCTGAGATTAACACCACCACGGGTGGAAACAACAGGAGGTAGAAGCCAGGTCCTGATGCTGTTGATCCCACTTCCCGGATCCACGTGTGTCTGAAGCAAGGCTACCTCTGGGTGAACAAATAACTGCTCTTAAGCTCCTTTTTTGCACCAGTTGAGGCTGGGTCTTTGTCACATGCAACCAAAAGCATCTTGACTAAGCGTCTCAATTTTATATTTTAATTACTTTTCTGAAGTGTGATCCCATGTCATTTCCTCCTTAAATAAAGGATGCTCGATATAATTCAGCCTCCCTTTACGACTTGGGCTGATTGTTATTGCCCAGATGGGCCTAAGGAGCTGCTGGGGCGGGTCTCACGTTTACCTGCTGAGCTTGTCAGAGTTCTGGCTTTCCTGTTTTCCTTCTCTCTGCCCCGCTTCACAGCTGTTAAGGAGCAGCCTCTGGCTTCATCTCAGATTTGCTGCTTCTAGACTGCAGTGAGATTGGAAAGCAGTTAGCCAGAATTTGGGGATCTGGCATCAAATGAAAGTAAACGCCTTTAGTGTGGATTTGGAGACTGCTGGGGATGAATTGCAAGGACTCTGTGACATTTTGGCTGCCCCCGAGGATGGTTTCAGTGTTTGCTTTTTGTTTCTGCATGGTTCTGGTTGGATGAGGTTTCCGGATTTTTCTGTCAGTTGAGACTTTCACTGTAACAAGATTTTCACACTAACGGATTGTGCCGTGTTAGCAAATGAGCTAGGGTCGAAACGTACTATAACTTAGCAAAGTTACCGAGTTTCCTTCAAAGAAGAAACAGCAGCTGACAGCAGTCTTCTGAACCCCAAGCTGACCTTTGAGTTGTTTTGCTTCTTTTCTTTTTTTTTAACATTAAAAAAACCTTTTTTTATTTTTATTTTTTTATTTTTTTTATTTTATACAATTTATTTTTTTTAACATATGCAATTGTTTTTCGTCATTTACAATACAGTAGTTACAATGATACTCCAAACAGAAAAGCAAAGTAAAAAATCAAAACCCCCACTTCTATTTCATGTAATTAGACTTAGACAGAAATTAGAAGGTTAGGTACCAACTAGTTAATCACCTAATTTCACAGCTATCTAAAGTGGCAATTGTAATATAGCAGCTTATCTATGATACATTCAAGATACATGATATAATTTATTACTTGCCCATAAGCTAAAACACAGCCTGCTTAATACCTTTCCTTAAATTCCACCTCTATACTACAGTATACTTGAGGTC
>NC_043700.1:174260650-174349540 GCF_006229205.1 Suricata suricatta | reverse complement strand
CGGTATGTTGTCTAGATCTGTCTTGAGCAGTTCTGTGGCTGTGACTTCCTCTTGGAGGTTCTTCAGGGGAGAGTTCCTTCGTTTTGTCATTTTTGCTAGTTTTCTGTCTCTTGTCACCTTTAGAAAGCTCGTTGTGCACTGTGCACCTATTAATATTTCTCTGTTAAAGGAGGCTTATTGACTGTCCAGGGCCTGTCGTCCTGGAAATATTCTTTTAATGGTGTCTCTCAGTTTCTCTTGTTGTGCCTTTGAATATTTTATTTCCCTACTCAGTGGTATTTGGGACTCGCTGTCTTGCACACTTTGGCTTGTTTCTTGGTGTAGCCCTAAGAAGGAAAATAGACAGACACACACAGAGGGAACACTAACACACAAACGCAGACAGATCAAACAAACAAACACATTAACAAGGGGAAAGAAAATAATGAGAATGGAGAGGAAAGAGACAAAAAGAGGAGAAGAAGAAAAGAAAAAGAAAAAGAAGAAAAAAAATTAAAAAAAAATTAAAGGGCATCAGAGACAACAAAGGACAGTGGACAGTCTAAAAGTGTATGACCAGTTGAGGAGAGAGGTAGGGATCAGATATATTCTCCTATATAAAGAAGAAAAGAGAAAAAAAAGGGGGAAAGGAGAAAGGAAAATAAGGAGCAAAAATTTTTAAAAATTTAAGTAAAAAAAAGTAATAATGATAAAAAATACTTACAGAAAAAAGCGAAAAGAAGAAAAATGAAGGAAAAAAAGAAAAAATTATATAAAAAAAGCAAAAACAACAACAAAAACAACTAAAAATAAACAAAAACAAAAATGGCAGCTCCCCGTCTTGGATAGGCGTGGTTTGATGTGGTAGGTCTTGGAGGCTGCTCTCAGAGCTCCCCCTTGGTGTCTGCAGAGATTAGATAGGCAGGCGTCTCGCCAAGCTTTGCTGAACTATGAACTGTAGGCCACTCTAATGAGTCCGATCTCCTTTTGCCGTGGTTGAGCCAAGTTGTATTTTCAAGGCCTGCCTTGGTTCAAAGTTCCAGTCCATGCACTTTTTATGCTACCACAGATGAGATGTTTTTGTTTTGGTTGCTGGCTTCTTAGGGGGAGGAATCAATTTGTCTTGGCTCAGGCTGGGATTTTGGCTGCCCCTGCCTGGGGCAAGATGCGCAGCAGGAGGTGGTGTGCCTGCGCACTGTCGCAGACCCAACCCCCCGGCAGGGATCGCGTTAGCGCTGGGGGAGGAATGAGGGCATAGCTGTTGCCAGAGGCGGCACCAGGAGCTGCTGGAAATGAGCTGTGAGCTTCTGTAGCCTGGGCGCGCACCCAGGTCTCCACCGCCACCAACTCTCTGCAGGGATCATGTAGAGGTGGGGCTATTTTTTTTTTCCCCTGTTGGCACCCGGGATTCAGGGTTCACACGGCCAATGCTGGGGGTGAGATGCGCTGTGGAAATGAGGTGCATGCTCCCACTCCCAAAACCGAGGTCGAAGTGAGCACCCCTGACACCGCCACTGCAGTGGGGGCCGACTCCTTCCCAAGATGGCGCTGGGCTGGAAGCTGTTCCTTCCCTTGCGCCAACTGGGTTCGGGATTTAGGCTACCCAGCAGTTATCTATGGAGGGAGTTTCTCCAAGCACAGTTAAGCGTTCTTTACCTCTTCCCCAGAAACAGTACTATGAGCGTGTTCAGTCTCTCTGTCTCTTCCCTTTGTCTCTTGGGCTCTGCGCACTTGCCCCGCTTTGGGCTGGGGCTGCCACCTCCCCTGCCCATCTCGGGTTGGCCCGTTTTCCAATCTCCCCAGTTCGCACTCACTCACTCAGGTATCCTTCAGGTTCTCTTCCTTCTGGAGTCCGTATTTTCTCCTTCCGCTCTTGCAGATGAGAGTAATGTCCTTCTCAGTTTGATCGATGGGGCAGACGAAGTTTACAGAGCTCCCTTCCTCTCTGCCATCTTGGCTCCTCCCCCCCAAAAAACCTTTTTTTTAAAGAAGTAATGGGAAAGGATTCAGACCACTTGTAACAGTGGTTACTTTTAGGAAGCAAGAGGTGTGGGAAGGGAGAAAGGGAATTTTAACTTTTTCTATGCTTTTGTATTGTTTGAAAAATTTCCCAGCATTTCCTCAAGAATTAACACCAACTTCTGAATCATAGGGGCGGGGGAAAGCGTCTTCCTGTTTTGCTTCTTTTCTAAAAGAGCCCCTTTATTTTCACCCTCTAATCACATACACTGACTTGCGAGGGGAGAAATAAAACCAAGCATGCTTGTATCAGAGGGAGCGGTCCACTTAAGGCAGATGTGGAATTAATTTGGGCAAATGTGAGTCTGCAGCTTCTGAACTTTGCTGCGAAGTGTATGCGCCCTGGAATGCATCAGAGCCACTTAAGCCTCATCAATGTGTTGCTGGAATCGTGGGTAAACATCTGTAAAGGGCATGGAGCTTGCTGCCTTGACTGAGATGAGTGAAAACCCAAAGGGGCACATTCTTCTCTGAGAAGCTCAAATGAAGACAGTTGTGTTTGGGGGGAAAAAAAAAATATATATATAAAACTGAGGTCTGGTTTTGAGATTACTAGGAAAATGGCAGCTCTGGTGATTTATCTTGCAGAATAAGCAAAACCTGCCTTCTAACATGGCTCTTTGTTATTTTTATTTGTGCTCCCACTTGATGTGGACTCATGTTAGAGATATAATATTCCCAGCACAAAGCCATTATTTGGTTTTTTGTAATCAAGAGGGCAGGACTCTGTTTCTGCCAGTCCCTGCTGTTTGAAAGTTGGTCTGTGGCTTTGGGGAACAAGGTAGACAGGCGTCTGAGAGTCTCAAAAGGGTCACTCTTATTTTTTTGCTCACTAAACATGTGACTCCTCGGTTCCTTTGGGCTCTCCATGAACCCTGCACCAGCTTTCCATGGCTTTCAGTGATGAAGGCAGTGGTTGCGGTGAGTGTCAGTGGACTTGGCACAGCCTGTCCCCAAGGCCTTGGCCTCCAGGATGTGCTTCCAGGAAAGGAATGGGAAGACACCTAAAGGCAGTTGATTTTCAAGGGTCTAGAATGCCTAATACAATCACATGAACACAGTAGGTGTAATGGGCTGAATTGTGTCCACTAAGAATTCATTATGTCAAAATCTCAACCTCCAACCCCTCAGAATGTGACTGTATTTGGAGATGGGGTCTGAGAGAGCTGATTAAGTAACTTGAGGACATCAAGGCCGGTCCTAATCCAGTATGACATGTCCTTTATAAGCAGAGGAAAGACACTGACTCACGTGGACGAAAGACTATGTGGAGACACAGGACGAATGGCCGTCTATAAGCCAAGGAGAGAGGCCTCCGAAGAAACTGAGCCTGTCAATAACCTTGATCTTGGACTTCTGTGAGAAAATCAATGTCGGTTGTTGAAACCACCGGGGCTGTGGTACTTTGTAATGGCGGCCCTGGCAACTAACACAATAGTTGCCAGTAAAGCATCTGCTGGATGCTGTCATGTCCTCGCTTGTGAGCATTTCTCTAAAACGAAATTTCTTTGTCGTATAGGATCATGGCCTCAGCTGGAGGTTGAATTTCTTCCAAGGTCCACAAACCTGCCGACTTTCCCATATTGTTTGTCCACATGACCCTCCAGTTCTACTGATCTATTCTTTTCCCTCAAAATGTCTTTAATGCATTCCTGGCCCTCCCCATCCCTCTCTCCACCTTCAGTCCTGTGGAACGCCCTCTTCCCGTCACCTATATAAACACCACAGTTATTTCCAGACATGTTTAAAATCTGCCCCACCCCCACAAGACTTCCTTGCCCTTCCCTCTCCCCTTGGCTTCTTTTTTTTTTATTTTTTTAATGTTTATTTATTTTTGAGAGACAGAGAGAGACAGGCAGGGAATGAGCAGAGGAGGGGCAGAGAGAGAGGGAGACACAGAATCTGAAGCAGGCTCCAGTCTCCGAGCTGTCAGCCCAGATCCTGATGTGGGGCTCAAACCCATAGACTGTGAGTTCATGACCTGAGCCTGAGCCAGATGCTTAACCTACAGAGCCACCCAGATGCCCCACCCCTTTGGCTTCTTAATGGTTCACACCATTCATTTGGCATAGAGTAACATGACTCCCTTGGATTGTAATTTTACCACCAGCAGATGGCAACCCCCTCCCACCTACAGCTCAGATTCAAACCCTTGGCACCATCCTTGCCTCCTCTCTTTCCTTCACACCTAATAGTCAGCCTGACAGGGGACCAGTAGACTCCATTGTCCAAACACCTTCAGATTCTGAACACTTCTCATCCTCTCCACTGTTAACAACCAATGCCTAAGCCACCATCTGCTCTTGAGTGGATGGTGATGACTGTCTCCTAACAGAACCGTCAGCTTCTAGCCTTGTCCCCTGTAGTAGGCAGATCCTAAGACAGCCCTGTGTACGCCATCCCCACTAAGTGTGAGCAGGACTTGTAGATATGGTGGATGTCATGCCCATGATCAGGTTACTGATAAGTAGACTCTCAAGGATACCTTGGTTGGTCCTGACCTACTATGGTGAGACCTTAGAGGGACTGGCTCCTTCCCAAAGGATGAGATTTGAAGTGTAAGAGATTCCCCTTCTGGCCTTGAAGAAGCAAACAACCATGTTGCTAACTGGAGAGCATCCCAGGGCAAGGACTTGAGAGTGGCCTCCAGGAGAAGAGCCTTTCACGGCCGACAGCTGGCAGGAAGATGGGATCTTCGTTCTGCAGCCACATGGATATGAACTCCATCAACAACCAGCGAGGCTGGGAGAGGACTTGGAGCTTCAGGTGGGATCAGAGCTCCAAATGACTCCTTTCTTTCAGCCTGGTGGGACCCTGGGCAGACGAGCCAGCTAACCCATACCTAGATGACTGATCCAGGAAACTGGCACAATAAACTTGTGTTGTTCTAAGCTGTTGGTAATGTGCTCATTTTGTGGTTAATAGTTACGAGCACAGCACTTGCTCTCCACACATTAGTCATGGTGACCCTGTCAGAATGCAAGCAGATGTCCCTCATCTCAGAAACGTCTCCTGTTGGCCTTGCAAGTAAAGCCAAAGGCCCAGGCACAATGGCCTCACTGCTCCAGGAATGCATTGGACCTGCTCATGTTTCCACCTCCTTTATTCTCTCCACCTTGACTTCTCTCCCACCATATTGGTTTGAGTTCCAACCCCATATCAATTCTCCCTCTCCCTCTATCCCTCCCTCCCTCTTTCTCTCTCTCTCAAAATAAATAAATAAACTTAAAAAATAATAAGACCACAACCTCTTCTCACAGAACCTGACATCTCAAGGCCCCTTTACCCTCCCCTAAAACTGTACAGTTTACATATTTATTGTGAGTATTATCCTGTAACACTATGTATAATTCATGTATTTATCATATATTATGTGTTTACTTTTCCTGTTGGAATTTACACCCCACAAAAGCAGGACCCATCTCCCTTTTGTTCACTAATGTATCCAAGCACCTAGAACAGCACCTAACAACCAATACTTGTTGAATGAGTGGATGGATATTTGTGATGACTTTTAACAATGAGGTGCTTTCTCTTTAGTGTCTGCAGAAAAGCTGTCAGTGTCCCAGCAGCATCCCCTCCACCTACCCCAAAGGTCACCAACAGATAGTCCCCAAAAGCAGATGCATCCTGGGTCTCAGATGGTGTGCTCATGGGAGGAGTCAAAATTGCCGGGGAATTCACCCCAAGGAGCAGCGCAGGGGTGGGAGTTGGTGGGGAGATGCCCAGCTTTCTTGCCCTTCCATGGGACCGAGCCTCACATGTGCCCAGCAGCAGTCCACTCACTAGTATCCCTAACCAGCTTCCCTTTCCTCCCCGTCTCACTTCCCCCCTCACATCACCTCCCAGATAACTAGCATGACCCTAACTCCTTGTTTCAGGGCTTGCCTTCAGCCTACAGGAATACAGACTAATCCAGCCTCCTGGTTTGAAATATTAAGGTTGACAGCTACATTCTTAAAAACTTTTGGATTGACCTGTACATGGCACTTCAAATATTTCCCCCTGAGGAAGATTGCAGGATTTACCCCCCTAATAATTTTAGAGTCAGAGGACTATCGAAAGCTTTTAGCCAAGTGGACCGCAAGACTTCTTGAAATGGGGTTAGGTATGTTCCATCAAGGCAGGGATGGAGATCTAAGAATTTCTCTCAATATTCTGATAGCCTGAAAGAAATCATCCCATCCATCTACCAATGACAAAACCATGTAGGCTAAATGTTAACATTCACTACTGGGGCTGGAGGCATCCCTCCTTCTTATGGTAGATCATTCTGACCAAAAGCTATTCCATCACCGATCTAAGATGAACTTTTACAAAGAGAAGACAACTTACTCATTCATCAAGACCATTGGTGTTTGAAGGAATCTTTCTAAACAGGCTTTTGGTGGAAGCACAGTTGGGAACCACCAAACTAATCCAACCTCCTTGCTCTACACAGGAGGCATCTGAGGCCAGAGGCCAGGGGACTGGGCTAAGGTCACTCAGTTAGGAGTGAAGGGCCAGGTCTAGAACTTGTGTGTCTGGTCCCCCAGTTTCACACTCTTACTTCACACAGGAAGGAAATGGCATGCTTTAGAGAATCTAGGACTGTTGTTTCCTCTGGAAGATATTTTGATAGATGCAAAATTTTCCCTAAAAAGCACAGTGAGTGAATTTTACCCATTAGGAGATAAATAAGCTGCAATGACAAAATGCTGGATATTTACATCTAATGAGCTTCTCTGTAGGAAACAGCTGCATGGCACATGAAGAATGGTACTAAGGACACATTTACTCATTCCGGAAGCAGCGTGGTGTAATTACATGCCTGGCACAGTACCTAGCACAGAGCGGGCTCCTAGAGCCTACCTCCTTGAAATTGGACACATGACATGAACCTCTCCAGACCTCTTTTTCCTCAGTGTCAGCTGTGGGGAGGGGGACCTCATGATCTAAGTGGGGAGAGGTGGTTTCAAATTTCAACTTTGCTATGGGGTCCTCGGTAAGTCACTCCATCCCTCTGGGCCTCAGTTCCCACAACTATAAGCAGAGAATGGATTACAATCTCTCTAAGACGCCTTTTTGCTCAAAAGTTCCCACTTCCCTTTCCAACCTTCACAGTCTCTGATTTTATTGGCTTTGGAATTGATTTGTTTCAGAGATCAATTTTTTTTAAAACCTAAGTAAAAATAAAATGACACCTTGCCTTCAGTCTGCCTAATCTCAAGCAAGCAGCTCAAGAGATGAGCAAAGAAGTGTCAAGTGGACAAATAGAAGCCAGGGCAGCCATAGCAGGGGGCGTTCTGAAACCTGTTTCCTTACAGACAAAGGTGGTCTTTGATCAATTACTCTCATCTGCATGATAGCCAGTAGGAAAGGAAGACCAGAGGACTTGCTCCACGAATTCAGGAAAGATTGAGCAAGAGGAAATAGAATTTTCTCAAAGCCTTGTTCTTAGATTCCTTTTTGAACTTCAGGGGGCATTTTGTTCCAGAACCCTTAGCCAGAGGTCATGTCACCATCCTGACCCAGCCTCTCTCAAAGTGGGTCCTCCAGGGCAGGAACTGGGAACATAGGTTTCTGAAAGAATGTTGCATGCAGTAAATCCTGCATTCAGGTTTAATTCTTGATCTGATTTGCATTATCTGTGTGTAGGGGGAGATATGGGGGTATGGGGATGTAGGGGTGGGGGCTGGGGGATAGCAAATAATATGATTGATTTATGTTTTAAGCAGAACTTTCAGAAGATATATTCCTAAATGATCACATACGAACTCATACCAGCAATGCCCCCCAGGGGAAATACTTCTTAGAATTCCCCTCTCAGACTTGCTTTTGGAGTTGAAGGCAGAATCTTCAGAACCTTTTCAATGTTAGAGAAATGAGATCTTGTAGGTGTGAGTCTGAGTGGTAGCAACAGCCACAAGTCTTTTAGAGCAAGACTTGTAGCAAAGAGGGGTTCTCTGGTTCTTTAAACAACAGGCAGAAGAATGTGTCCTGATAAATGTGGAAGGAATGAGTAAATTAGAGAGTCATCGTTTTGTAACTCCTGGGGAAATAACTGATCACCAATAGATGAACTCATTAGATGATGGACTGATGGGGGACTTGACCATGGAAGGATCAGGCTGCATGCCCTGAACCCATGATCAGTCTGTGGGACAGCGCGTGTGTCCCGATGTGTGGCAATGCGCAGCCTGCTCTACCACCTGGAGGTGTTCCTGTCACCAGTGTCAGTTGTGGCTCTGGAGTCAGCCGTCATTTACAGGAATTATGGGGGAATAAGGAACAGGGAAGATGACGTCCATGAGACTGCACAGAGGCAATGACGCGTCCAGAAGGTGGGTCATTTTACAGGACAACTAACCCAATTTCTACAAGTTAGTAGTGTGAAATAAAGATGGCGGTTCCAGATTAAAAGAGAATAAAAAAAAAGATTAAAAGAGAATGAAGACACATAACAACTAAACATAATATATGGATCTTTTTGAACAACTATAAAAGGCACACTTTTGGGGGACCCTGGGTGGCTCAGTCAGTTAAGCGTCCAACTTCAGCTCAGGTCATGATCTCACTGTTTGTGAGTTCAAGCCCCACGTTAGGTTCTGTGCTGACAGCTTGGAGCCTGGAGCCTGCTTGGGATTCTGTGTCTCCCTCTCTCTCTGCCCCTCCCCTGCTTGCTTTCTGTCTCTCTCTCAAAAATAAATAAACATTGCACACACCAAAAAAGGGACACTTTTGCAATAACTGGGGAAATTTGCTTATGGACTGGGCATAAGACCGTATCAGAGAATTACCGCAGTGGCATGTTTTAGAGCTGCATAGTGAGGAATGCAGGTGTGAGACTACCTGATGCCTGGGTTTGCTTTCAAATACATCAGCCAAGAACAAAAACAGAGAACTTTAAAAAGGATAAAGATAAAAGAAATGTCACAGAATCTTGAGAAGTACTGCATCTGAGCGATGGGTATATGGGGCACGTTGTACTAGCCTCCTTATTTTCCTTTAAATTTAAAAAAAAATTAACAAGGGAGGGGTAAGTGGTGGTGACTTTCACAAGCTGGTTATTCTGAAGGTGGATGGCAGGCCACAGGCTCTCTATGGCCGCTTTTATGTCAGTCCATAAATATATTCTCTCCAAGGGAAAGAGGAGAAAAAGGAGGCACGTCTGCATATGTAGCAATCACCAGGATATACTTTTAGGATCAAGCAAGAGACAGAATAATGGGCTTAGAATATGACCATTTGAGGGCGTCTGGGGGGCTCAGTCGGTCGAGCATCTGATCCTTGATCTCAACTCAGGGCATGATCTCATGGGTTCATGAGTTTGAGCTCCACATTGGGCTCCACGCTGAGAGCACAGAGCCCGCTCCGGATTCTGTTTCTCCCAGGCTCTCTGCCCCTCCCCTACTCTCTCACTCTCTCTGTCTCAAAATAAATAAATAAAATTTTAAAAGAACACTACCATTCGGGTAATAAAAGAGAGGGAGAGGGGAATAAATCTGCTTTCCTCTGAAAGGACATGAAAGCATCAGTGGTTTCTTCAGAGGAGAGAAAGGAGTGGCTGGTCCAGCGTAGAAGGGAGATTCACTTGCACACCGTGTGCCTTTTGGTACTTTTTGAATTTGGGACAATATGCGTCTATCTATTAAAAAATACAATTTTATTTATTTATTTATTTATAGAAAAAATTTTTAATGTTTATTTGTGAGAGCAAGAGAGGAGAGAGAGACAGTACACAAGCAGGGGAGAAGCAGAGAGCGAGGGAGACACAGAATCTGAAGCAGTCTCCTGGCTCTGAGCTGTCAGCCCAGAGTCCGACGTGGGGCTTGAACCTGCAAACCGCGAGATCATGACCTGAGCCAAAGCTGGACTCTTAACTGAGCCACCCAGATGCCCCCAAAAATACAATTTAAAAAAAAGCAACCCATGAAGAGCCATACATTTACTCCTCTATCTTAAGCAGGGCATTTGTAATTTAGGGCGGGTCTTGAGCTTTGAAGGATTTTAGGTTTGGGGGGATGTCGACCTCATTTCTGCCTCTCTCTTTGAAGTCCTACCTCCCTCAGAACATGCTGAAGGAATAGTCTGCAGAGACACCATTCTGTGCTGAAGCCATAGCTCACTGACCAGGCTGAAAGGACCCACAGTTTAAAATCTGCCCTCCTTAAGACAGTGGAATAAAATGTACTATCTTTTTTAAAAAAATTCTTTTGATGCTTTTATTTATTTTTGAGGGAGAGAGACAGAGCACAAGTGGGGGTGGAGCAGAGAGAGATGGGGAGACTCAGAAGCCAAAGCAGGCTCCAGGCTCTGAGCTGTCAGCACAGAGCCTGATGCGGGGCTGGAACTCAGGAACCGTGGATCGTGACCTGAGCCGAAGTTGAATGCTTAACAAACTAGGCCACCAGGTGCCCCTAAAATGTACTATCTTAGCCATTTTTAAGTGTAGAATTCAGTAGTTAAATACAACCATGCCGCTGTGCAACCAACCTCTAGAATCCTTTTCATCTTGCAAAGCTGAAACTCTATATCCATTGAACAATACCTCCCATGCTCCCCAGCCCCTGGCCACCACCACTCTGCCTCCTGCCTCCATGAATCTGACTGACTGCTCTAGGTACTTTAGGTAAGTGGAATCACAGGGTCTCTTTTTGTGCTTAGCTTATTTCACTCAGCATAATGTCTTCAAGGTCCATCCATGCTGTAACAGGTGTCAGGATTTCCTTCCTTTTTAAGGCTGAATAATATTCCATTGTGTGTGTACCACATTTTGCTTATCCATTTATCCACCAATGGACACTTGGGTTGCTTTTAGCTAATTTAGAGCTAAAACATGATAGAGCTATTGAAAGCTGTATTAGCTCTTAGCATTATTTAGAATAATGCTGCTCTGAACACAGATGTACAAATCTCTCTCCAAGACACTACTTTTCCTTCTTTTTGGCATATACCAAGAAGTGGTATATATGGGTGGCCTATACACTAATTCCAGGTTTAATTTTTGGAGGGACCACCATACTGTTCTTCAGAGTGGCTATGCCATTCTGTATTCCCACCAGCTGTGCACAGTGTTCCAATTTCTCCACATCCTCCCCAACGTTTATTTGGTGTTTTTTGTTTTGATTTTTTGTTTTTTTGTTTTTTAATGGTAGCTATCTTCATGGGTATGAGGTGGTTTTGATTTGCCTGGTGTCCCTTTCTTCTTCTCGTCCTGGTCCCTTATCTTCATTCATGTTCTCTTGCCTTGGTCCTCAACAAGTCAGTTTCTTCAGGGCTTCGTGTTTTCCAAACATCCCAAGGGATTCATTATTGGCTTCTCTACAGATTTTGGAGGCCAAAGATTTTTCTGACAGACACGTTGCAGTTTCCACATCTGGCGGTTGATTTCTGACAGGAAGCAGTGGGACAGATGATCCAGAAAATCTGAGGCGGGAAAGCCAACTCAAGCTAGCTTTAGAATGTCCCTTCCTTAGCAATGTCCTTACAGAAGGCTTGCTTCTTCCAATGAATATTTGTTGAGAACTTTTTTTTTTTTTACAGTATTGGTCAGGTTTTTGTAAATTCCCCAAGGGCCAGAGGGCCTAAAGTGTGAGTGGTGTTCTTCAAAACTTTCCACCTCCCTGACAATGTATTCTGAAGGCAGCGGCCTGTGAACATCTGAGGGAAATCACCCCAGGAAGAGGGCCCAGTGAGTGCAAAGGCCCTACAGCAGGATATTGCCTGGCGCCCCCTGATGGGAGGGGCAAGGAAGCCAACCCTGTGAGAGAGGGCAGGGGTGAGGAGGGAGGACAGAGGCAGAAGCCACAGCGATAAAGGGTGTTCCTTCACCAGGGCTGCCGTAACAAAGGACCTCAAACTGGGGGGCTTCAAACAACAATGTGTGGCCAATAGTGCTGGAGCGTAGGCATCCAAAATCAAAATGTCAGAAGGGCTGGCTCCTTCCGGAGGTTGTGAGGGAGAACTGATCCCAGGCTTCCCACCCAGCTTATGGTGGCTGCGGGTAATCCCTGGCATTCCCTGGCTTGTGGCCGCATCCTTACAGTGGCTGTCTCTGTCTTCACATGGGGTTCTCCCCATGCATCTGGGTCCAGACTTCCCTCTTCTGAGAAAGACGCCAGGCATATTGGGTTAAGAGTCCTCCCTTTTCCAATACGACCTCATCTTCCCTAATTACAACTTTAGCCATCTCATTTCCAAATAAAGGCACATTCTGAGGTACCGGGGTTAGGACTTTAACATCTCTTTTTTGGAGGGACACAATTAAAGCCACCAAAAAGGGCAATGCTTTGATGAGCCAGGTAGCTTAAACAAGGAGAGAGAGAAGAAATGAAAGAACGAAAAAGGAGGCATTATTTAATCATTGGATAAGCAGCGGCCTCACAGTGGACAGAGGCCCAGAGATCACACAGTTGCAGCTTCCGTCGATGTAGAAGGTGGAGAGTCCGGGAGTCAAAGCAATCACTGAACCCAGGAGATGAAGGCCAAAGGAACACTGGCAAGCAGGGCTCATGGTTTCATTAAGTGGGTTGGAATGTGGCATTGTAGGATAGATGTTGAGAGCAAGGACTCTTGAACTAGACTCCTTGGGTTCATGTCCAAACGTTATCATTTAGAGCTGTGTGTTCTCAGGCAGGTTTTTATTCTCTCTGTTTCTTGGTTTCTTTATCTGAAAATTGGGGAAAATAGTAGAATCTGTCTCAAGGCTTGTCATGAAGATTAAAAATATCAATGTGGGAAGAGCACTCCCTCTCCTCCAGCCTCCTGATTTCCTGCTGGTAACGTCCCATCACTGCTTCTGACTCCCCAGGGCTCACTTTCTAACAGACTGAACCCACCTGAGAGTCAAAGGGCAGAAGGATCCAGGACACTCCAAGTCCCAGAAGGACAGAGTATGGATCAGGAGGTCAAGTGCAGAGTTAACCGCACTCCCTCCGTACCCTGGACTGGTCCTACTGGGAAACCCAGGACAACATCATGAAAGTAGTGTACGTTACCTGAGCCATTTCATGTGGAAGGAACGATGTAGCCATGTGTTCGTCCACAATTCCATGTGCTTCCTATGGTCAGCTTGTGGCCACACATTTACTTTGAAACAATGGACTGGGAGCAGAGACGACGTGTGTCATTTACTGGCCCAAGCAGGTAAGAGCCAGTGTGCCTCGCCCATCCTTCTTTTTCTCTCACGTGGTGGCATGGCCTCTTCGGGGACCATGGTTTTGAGACAGTGCAGCCCTAAGGTGGAGGAGGAATGCTTTGCCTCCATTAACCTCGGTGAGAAGAAACCCTTTTTGGGGGGCAAGCCTCTGAGATTTGAGGATGCGCTTGTTACAGCAGCCTAACCTCTCGTGTCCTGACTGATACAGGAGATGAACTGGGCCTGGGGATGCCCCAGGCAGTGGAGAAAAGTCCCAGCTAAGACCTGGAAATATATCAGAAATGATTTAAAGGAAAAGAAATCACCCCACCTACCTCCATCCTCGGGGTGATTGAAGTTGCCTCTGCTTTCTAACGAGATCCGAGCTGTGTCGTCAGAGTGAGTCAGAGTGAATGCGTCTCTTCAAATGAGAGGTTGGGGGCCAGGGAGTGGGGACACCAGACCGAAGGTGCAATGGAAGAGGGAATCCAGGGTGGGGAGGCTCGAAGGAGGGGCATGTCCACCGCATCCTCAGCCCAGCAAAAGCTCTAATTAGAAATGATGCATTTCAGCAATGGAGCACTTTTTTTTCTTAAATGAGCTGAGATGCTGAGGTTAGTATTATACCCTTTGAAGATCTATTTGTGCTGTGAACATCAAAGAGTAAGGAGGGTCCCTTTCTGAAATTTAAATATAAGGCTTTACCGCTGGGGTTTTAAATGAATGCCTAGAACATCACAGGAGTCACAAAGGAAGCAGAAGTCCAGCTGCCTGAGCAGGGCCCAGAACGAGCAGACCCCCGGGGCAATTCCTGCCCGGGGCCCAGCGGCAGGCAGGAGAATGGCTGGGACCTGAGTCAGCTCAGAGCCGGCATCTAGGGAAGCCCAGTGGTCAGGGGCAGGGCTCCAGCCCTGCAAACCCAACACACAGAGATTTGGGCCCAGAAATACAAGCCAGTCAGCAGAGGACCTGCCTAGGTCAGCCTTGGCCTGGGCTTTGGGGCTGAGGCCTTTTGTGGGGACCTCACAGGCCCTTGACATAGGCAGAGGAGATGGCCTGGGTGGAGAAAGGGAGGTGAGGCTGAGTGAAATGAGCGAAAGCACTCAGGAGAAAAAGACTTTCTTTAAAAAAAATTTTTTTTAATGTTTATTTTTGAGACAGACAGAGAGAGAGAGACAGAGAGAGAGGGAGTGAGAGAGAGAGAGAGACACAGAATCAGAAGCAGGCTCCAGGATCTGAGCTGTCAGCACAGAGCCTGACATGGGGCTCAAACCCACAGACTATGAGATCCTGACCTGAGCCGAAGTCAGATGCTTAACAGACTGAGCCACCCAGGCGCCCCAGGAAGACTTTCAACCGAGTGTTGGAACTGCAATTTATCTGGCAGAAGCCCAGGCTCCTGACCCAGACATCGTGAGTGCTGCCATTGTCATTGTCCAGCCCTTGGGTCCATGGTTCTCTACTGGCTGCACCTGGGACAAACATGGGGGGCACTAACCACTGCAGGCACCTATATCACACCCCAAACCACTCAGTTGGAACCTCAGGGTTCCTGGTGACTCTCATGCACAGCTAGGCCTGCTGGGCTCTGTGAGAAGAGCGGTTCTCAAAGTGTGCTCCCTGGGGCAGCAGTGATTCTCACACACAGGAGTTTGAGAATCAATGCATTTGGGGGAAGGAAAGACGGCCAGGTGGTCTGTGGTCTGCCTCTCCCTGTGCAGATGGGCCATCCCTCTGCGAGAACGACGTTGCAATCGCCCCCCTCGCCCCCCACCCCCACCCCGGGATCGCTAGCCTCTGTGGAGCTCCCATTGGGTGAAACACTGTGCTAAGTGCTTTACCTGCCTTAGCTTACTTGATAAACCTCACAACATTATCTAAGAGGTCGGTGTTACGATGCACATTTTACTTTTTCGAGGGCTGAATCACCCGGCTGAGGGCACAGGCAGCCAATCAGGTGGGAGCTGGCGTTCCAGATCGTTCCAACGTCCTAGCCACGCTCTGAGGCAAGAACTTTAGTTTTCTCTCACAATCTGGAAATGCCCTGTGCAAAGCTCAGTGCAGAGAGGAGGGAAGGACTCGGCTGGGCTGCTCTGTGTTATCAGCCTCTCCCTTCTCGAGCTCGCGCTCTCTCTAAAGAGCAGTAACACTCTGGGGGGCTCTGGGCGGGTTGCTAAGAAGGACTAAACCAGTCCGCTGCTTCCCGACGCGCTGAGCCTTTGAAGGAGTGCCAGCTGTTCTTTCCATCTCAGCCACCACTTCCCTGCCAGTCTCGGTCACTCCCCTGCACGATGTGGAGCAGGTGTTCTGGGACCCGGGGCACTTGGCACACCCCTTGTAGTGTTCAGGGCTCCCCGTGCCCTCCAGGCGGTCTTAACACCATGATCTAAGAGAAAGATGAAAGCTGGTGCCTGAGAGCATGGGGGTGGGGGTGGGGCGAAGCCTGGGGAGCTTCCAGCCACTTTCTCCAGACACCAAATGCATGGTAGGATTAGAGGTCGCTGAGGAGGAGATTATAGGAATCCATTTCCCCCAGAAACTTCTATCAGCATTTACTAGGATTCTACAGAGAAACTGAACCAATAAAAGATTTTATAATATAAATTATGCTGGTCTGAGAGAATGATACACAGGAGCAGAAGGAAATGGGGGAGAGAAAGAAACAGAGAGAATTCCAATTATGTTGGAATTCCTGGTTCCAGGAGCCTCTGAGCCCTGCCCTTCTTGTGATTTTATTACATGAGCCAATCAAAGCCAACTTTTGTCATAATACATGGGCATTTGATTTCTGTTGCCTACATCGAGAGGGGCCTGAGTTCTCTAGGGAGGAAGTGGGAACAGGGTCAGAAGTAGGGTGAGACAAACAGCGCCCAGGAAGTGCTTGGCCTCCCTGTCCGGCTTGTGCAAGTCCAGAGCTGGCGTCCAAAGTGAGGGCCATTTTTAATCCTGTTCCCTTGGCTTCTCTTGCCTCTCTTTCCCGGGCCCTGGCCACAAATGGAAGTCTTAACTTTGGGGACCTGAAAAATATAATTGTCCACTAATTCATTTGTTTGTTCACTTGCTAAGCAAGCATTGGTTGAGCACCTACTGAGTACTCAGTGCTGTGGTCAGTGCTGGCAGGGGCAGCAGATGAGGTTTCCATCCCTAAGGGGCTGACAGCTTGGCCAGGAAGACAAATGTGGAAAAAAATAATAACTTGAGAGATGTGTCTTATAGAAAGAGAAGCATGGTGTGCGGTGGGCAGCTGTAGCAGGAGGACGTGGAATGAATGTTGTAGCTGAAGGAGAAATACAATTCAGATTACAGAGAGAGAGAGAGAGAGAGAGAGAGAGAGAGAGAGAGAGAGAGAGAGAGGGAGAGAGAGGGGCATGTGCACACAGGAGAAGAATGTCTTCCCTGATAGGGGCAGCACATGCTTGGTCATTTTCCATATCCGTTGTTCAAAACCCTTGTTCAAAGCCTATTAGGAACTACCCCAAGCATGGGTTAGTCTTCATAGATTTTATAGAGATAAGAATCCTACTCTCAAGGAATTGACCCTAACAGTGAAGGAAGCAGACAGGAGACCTGACCATGAAGAGCCATGCATTCTAGCGGGGAGCGGGGCACATAACAAGTGTTCAATTCATCCAGAGTGGGCAAAGGAAGCCTTCTGGGAGGACTAATTATTACGTGAGTTGGATTTTGAAGAGCAAATATGTATTAGCCAGTCAAGGAAGTCAGGCCAAGCCATGAGGAGAGACCAGTCAGCGAAAGGCAGGGAGGCAAGGGAATGCAGTGTGATGCTTTCAGTGACGGTTGGGTGCCCAGGCTTGCCGATGAGATTTGATATGGGCCTGAAGTACCCTATGTATTTACAAGAGTAGAAATAATTCTACAGTGGAGTCTCATTGAACTTTGTCTTTCAGCAAGCCCCATGCATCAGTTTTTCCTCTGCCATGGAACAGGTAGCCATGTCTTTAGTTGAACACAGGATGAAACAGTTGGCTGACATCTAGAATTTGTGCTGCGTGGTTAAATATGTCTTTAAACTAGAATGAAATTCGGTCCCCAGGACGTTATTCCATTAGAGTCTGACAAGCTAGAAGGAATTAGGACAGACCAAGGGAACTACAGATTTACAGTTAGAAGATACTACACACCCTCTAGGGCATGGCTAAATGAGAACAATGGAAGACAATGTCTACAGTTTTAAAAGGTGTTTTTTTTTTTCTCTTTCTCTCTCATTATCTCTTGTTACCTACAGAGGAAAATGCACATGTGATGTGAATTTTCTCTGTGCAGGGAGCATAGCCTCTTAGGAAAACAGATGGTGGGACCAGCTGCCTGGCTTGCATCCCAGCTGCATTCTCTGTGTCCTTGGCAAGTTACTTCTCCTTGCCTCAGTCTCCTCATCTGAAAGCTAGGGATAATAATACTGCTAGGAGAAATAAATTAGTGCTTAAGCAAATGATTGCATATGGGAAGCACTTTTATTTTTTTATTTTTTATTTATTTATTGAGAGAGAGCGAGCAAGCCTGGGGGAGAGGGGCAGAGGCACACTGAGCGTGGGGCCAGATGTGGGGCTCGATTCCACAATCCTGGGATCATGACCTGAGTTAAAATCAAGGGTTGGATGCTCAGCTGACTGAGCCACCCAAGTGTCCTGGGAAGCACTTTTTAAAATATTTATTTATTTATTTATTTATGAGATAGAGAGAGAGAGAGGGAGAGAGAGAGCATGAGCGAGCATGCATGAGCAGGGGAGGGCCAGAGAGAATCCCAAACAGGCTCCTCGTTGTGAGTGCAGAACCTGCCGTGGGGCTCAAACCCAAACCTGTGAGATCAGGACCTGAGCCAAAATCAAGGGTCTAATGCTTAACTGACTGAGCCACCCAGATGCCCCGAACTCTCTTATTTTATTTATTTATTTTATTTTCAGAAAGGGAGAGAAAGAGATGGGCACAAAGAGAGGGAGAGAGAGAATCCCAAGCAGGCTCTGCTCTGTCAGCACAGAGGCCAATGCAGGGCTCGATCCATAAACAACAAGATCATGACCTGAGCGAATATCAAGAGTAGGACACTTAACCAACTGAGCCACCAAGGTGCCCCAAAATGAGAGTCATCGCCGTTGTTTCTACTGACTGTTACTTTAAACAGGCTCAGAGTGCCAGTGTTCCCACTATTCAGCCTGTTTCCATGGGAAAGGTAGGAATGAGCCTGTTTCCCACCCCAGGAGCCGTTGCTAGGGGCTGATGGCACAGGGAAGAGGTGGGAGACAAAGGCTGGGGTGGGGTTTGACAGGAGGGAGGGGAGGGGCGCTGGGGAGGGTTATTGAGCCCCAGGCTGACATCCCCCTCCATGTCAGTCCCCTGGGGTCAGGGCTCCAGCGTAGACCATCAGTGTATGTCATTCCTCGGCGTGGACAGGAAGGGGCTGGTGAGGCCAGACAGCCAAGGTACCGCCAGCGACTCTTCCTCTGGCTTACAGCAGGGACAGCTTTGCCTGGAACCAAACACTGGGAGCTTTGTCAGTGCTGGCCAGAGGTAACCCCACGGAAGGTATGTTGTCTTTGATGTGCCCCCTGCCCCCCCCCATGTCCTGCTTGCCTGGTCTTAGCCCCCTAAGACTAGGGTCTTTGTCCCAGTAACTCAGCCGTGGCAGCCTCAAACCTGTTCCTCCCTCTCTCTGCCCACCAGGGCCCTAGGCCAAGTCCCCCCTCCCTACTCAGACCCCTTCAGCCCACAGCTTTGCCGATCAAAGTGTGGACAGCAGCCCTGGCACGACCACAAAGCCTGTTAGAAATGCAGAATCCTATTGAACGGATCTGTTCTTAAGTGAGAAACCCAGGTAACTTGTACGCATGTTACAGTTTGAGAGACACTGAGCTAAACTTACATGATTGCTTTGGCTTCTCCAGCTGTGCCCAGAGGATGGCCCTCCCGTTACTGTCCTTTTGGGTTTGGGATTGGAGTTCATCCCATACCTTCAGCCTCTCCTGTCCTAGCTCCTTTCTGCCCTCTCAGCCTTGAGAACACGCTTCCCTTCTCCTGAATTTCCCACGACAGCACATGGTACTGTTACTGAAGGCCTGGGCTATTATGCTGTAGCACAGCATAATATTAAATGATTGCTTTTTAAAAAAATTTTAAGTAAAAATTTGCTATTTTTTAATTTCTTTTTTATTTTTGAGAGACAAAGAGAGACAGCATGAGCAGGGGAGGGTCAGAAAGAGAGGGAGACACAGAATCCAAAGACAGGCTCAGGCTCTGAGCTAGCTGTCAGCACAGAGCCCGACGTGGGGCTCGAACTCACAAACTGTGAGATCATGACCTGAGCTAAAGTTGGACGCTTAACCAACTGAGCCACCCAGGCGCCCTCGAAGTTGCTTTTTTAAAAATCAGAGTATCACATCAAAATATTAACAGTTAATAAAGACTAAACAATATAAAACCAAAACTAAATAACAGTAATACCCTGCCCACCTTCCTTCCTACTTCCTTTCTGAAAGTCAACCACCCTTCAAGGGTTTTCTTCAGGTATAAACTTCCATATATTATCATCTATTGACTCAATCATTTTAAAGCTTTGTCACTTGGCTTCCTCTGTTGGTACATGAAGAGTTAGCTCTTTGAAAATCTGTCCCTTTCTCCATCCATTCCTCCTTCTAGTTCCTTTGCCAGTTTTCCATTTTCACATAGTGCAGTTCAGGGTTACAGAGGTGCATCAAAGATGTATTTGTTTGCATTTTTCCTTCTGGTATGAGAGTGATTGTCAATACAAGAAGGGAGGGGAAAAGCTATTAATTCTGCTGTCTTAAAATTCAGCAGACAACTTACAGATTCTTTTCTTAAAGCCCCTCTGCAATTTTTGCTGGTGACAAATCCCACATTTGCCATGTTTTCCTTCAGACAGTTTCCTGCTGGGGTATCAGCCTTTTCTCCCTCTCGATTCCCTACGACCTCCACCTCTCTCCACTTTGTTTCTCCTTTTCTTACGCGGAGCGCTTCAGGTCTGTCTTTGTTCAGGCCACTTCTTTCCAATTGAGCCCACTGATCTGTCTTCACTCAAACGGTGTGTTCATTTCCTGGAGTTGACAGAACACATGTCACAGCAGGGGGCTGAAAAGCTCAGAAATATATTGTCTCGCAGTTCTGGAGACTAGAAGTTCAAAATCAAGGAGTCAGTGGGGGATAAGGAAGAGGTTTTCCTTGCCCCTTCCTGGCTTCTGGTGGCTGCTGGCAATCCCTGTCCTTTCTCGGCTTGTGGCCGTCTCTCTGACTTGTCTCCTTTGAGACATTGTCACGGACTTCTTCCCTCTCTGTGAGTCTGTGTGTTTCCAGATCTCCCTCTCCTTACTCCCCTTACAAGGACACCAGTCATTGGATTTAGCACCTTCCCTAAAAAAGTGTGACTTCATCTTAGCTTGATTAGGGGACATGAGTCTGGAGGAGACACTAGTTGACCCAGTACAAATGGCTTACACCAGGTTTTTCTGAACCCAGACGAGTTCTCACCCTAAAAAGAACGCCTCTTTTAGCTCTTAAAATAACCTTTTTTCCTCCTCACCACAGTAATTGTTTAATTTCTTAGGCCTATTGATTTTTTTCTCCTATTATTCTGACATGACATGCCCAAAATTCCTGCCATGCTTAGCTTGTGGCTATGCTCTTAGTAGGTGCTCAGTAAATAGTAGAAAATAAATTTTGCTCTCATGTTTGCCCTGATGGATCCGTTCTCTGGTGGGAGAGTGAACTGATGCCCTCACTATCTCTAAGAACCAATGATTATCACCTTCCCAGACTTCTGCATTTTAATAATTTTCATGGACAACATTTTATGGGTCCTCAGTGATCACCAAATAAAATTAAAACTCAGACCAACATGTAAAGCTTTTCACAATTCTGAGGGACTGGGAGTGGGTCCGGATGCTCTTTGAGTCTTTTCTGCCATTTAGCCTTTGCTTGCCTGTTCTCCAGACCAGCCAGCTCTTTCCTTGCTCAGCGCTTTTGCTTAGCCATACTCCCTGCCTGTGCTGGTCTCCTTTCCTCTATGCCCTAGCCTTCCGCATCCCCCCAGTGAGCTTCTATTCCACCCTCAAGATCAAGTTCAAAAGCCACTTCCTCTGCAAGGCCTTTTTTAACCACCACAAGCATAATTCATTTCTTCTGCCTTGGTGTTCCCCACCACTGTGAACACAGTGCCATGTTATGAGGGAATTCGGAGTGTCTGTGTCCACTCCATAGGAGACTATGCAGTCCTGCCATGTCTATGAGGTACAGTGTCTGGCATGGAGTAGACTCGAGTGTGCCCGTCCAAGGAGGCCATAATGGTGGCATTGACATCAAACAGGCATAGAGCTCGCTAGGGCTTCTCAAGCCACACCTGGGGAACTCCCACGTAATTTCCTAGTATGATCACTGAGAATTAGAGGAGGGAATGAGGGGTTATGTCGGTAATCCAAACTCTATTATTTAAGAATCAATTCAAGATAACAGTCTTTTATGGCTGAAGCCCCAGAAAATATAGGATAGTCTTTTCCCAGCAGGAGGCTGGAGAAGGTGTGGCATTCTGGCAAAGACTCCTTCTGTCTTCTCTCTGTGTCTTAATTAGGCTCCCTCAAATCTTGGGGGCTCATTGCAGTGAAGCCCAAGATCTAGGCAACTATAAAAAATAGAGAGCTCAAGGTGGTATCTGTCACTCCTCTCTCACTTGAGCTCTCTCTCTCTCTCTCTCTCTCTCTCTCTCTCGGTGAGACAGATCCCCCCAGTGCCTTGCCTATGGCCTTCAGGCCTTTCAGTGTGCTTTTGTTCCTTCTACTGCTAGCGTATGTATCTCTGTGCATAGGGGACATTTTTCTGGGGCCATGGAAGGCAGCTCTTTCTACAAGCAGCAGGACGGAGTGCCAGGGAGTCAAACTCTATGGGCACAGCCCAGAACCTCAAGGTGGAGACTACAGAGTATGGGGGCACGGGCTTCCTGTTGCAGAGCCCGCCCACATTCCTGGGCTGGGCCTGGTGATGTGATGGGTCACTGGCCCCACTGAGATTCCCAGGAATTGCTGTAGAGAGGCCCCAACCCCCTCACCTGTTGGCTGGCGTTAACCCACGTGAGCATATTCAGATTTCTCCGTGGACTACGGCCCAGGCGCTCACTTCCGTGGCAGGCTTGATGATGCACCACGTTTTGCTGTCTTTCTTTGCCCATATCCCTTTCTGCTCCCCTTTTGCAGTTTCCTGAGACCACTGCCCCGGTATTCTGAGTGCAAATTTGTGCTCAAATCCTTGTCTCTGAGTCCATTCTCAGAGGACCCAAAATAAGAAGAAACATGGCAACTTTGTTCTCTGGAACTTCTGCTCTTTTCTCTTCTTACCATTTGGGTTCACTTTGCCCCGAATCTCTGTAACCTTTTTAAAAAACTAAAAGCTCTGCTCTTGTCTTTTATTCACTTTAATAATGATTTCTACTTTCTCATAACCCACACCATCTGGAACTCCTCAACCCTCACTCTGTCACAGCACTAAGTCTACTATTCCCATTGCTAACTGCATCACTCTTCCTTAAATTTTCAGTTCAAATCCCTGAGGAGGGACTTTGATGGCCCAGCTCACCCTTATTGTATAAGGACCTGGCCAACCCACCGATTGGCTGTGGTGGGGTCAGCTGACCACAGCTGGTCCAATCAGCTGTGCTGGGTAGGGAGAAGGGACAGGAAGTGCCAGAAATTTAATGGCCGACACCGAGGAGAGAGTTGGGGAAGTTTTAGGGCTTTCTGTAGTCTTTTATATGGACAGTTGATCTTTTCTCTGTTTATTTTAAGTGTAACTTCAACTTCCCAGATTGTCCCACTAATCCACTCCAATGCTGAAATTCTAAGGTCACCATGAGCTTGCATAAAGTGAGACGTGGCCTCCTAGAGCCTGGACCTTCAGCCAAATTGGGGGCAGGACCTTCCTGTATATGAAGCCAATACATTGGACAGGGTTAGTACCCCAAGGCTTCTGTGAAGGAAAAAAAAATTCTTTTCAATGTTTTAAAGCTTGGAAAATACACAAAGCGTGTGTGCGCGCACACGTGCACACACAAACTAAAAAAGGAAAAAAGAAGAAAAAGAAAAGAAAAGCCACAGGGAATCCCAACACACCGAGATAGATAATAACGCCTTGCACTTTAGAACCTTCTTCTTCTGGGGGGGGGGGGGTGTGTTTGTGTGTGTGCGTGTGTGTGTGTGTGTGTGTATGGGCGCGCATTTAGAAGGAAATATTTTTTCCCCATAATAAGAGGATTGTCCTACGTCTGCTGCTTTTTATAACGTGCTTTTTCCACCTTATCACTGAACATTTTTCTGTGTCATTAAGTATGCTGCTACAGCCTCATTTTAGTGTCAGCCTCGCCTTCAGACTCGGGGCTCCAGGCCCCTCGCCAGGACACTCAGCTGTGAAAGGCAGCGATGTGCACGGGGAAATCTAACGAGCTCATCTTCCCACGACACAATTTCAGCAAATCCTATGCCCACAGCTGCCCCGAGGCCCTGGACCGCCCCTGCAGCGCGGGAGCTTCCCCCGCAGCCCCCAGGCCCTCCAGGGAAATCACCAGTCAGCTCTCTGCAAAGCCAGCTCAGGACATAGTAAACTCAAATCATCAAAAAATCAGAGCTGGAGGCTCCCGTGGGAGACCGCTCCAGTGCCTCCAAGTCAGAAATGAGGAACTAAGCCCTGAAAAGGGAAGTGGCATGCCCATGCTTGGCCAGGGAGTGGGTGGCAAGGTGAGGACTCAAGCCCTGTGTCCCTTTGGCCAAGCTTAGTCTCTTCTGACCCCCATCTCAGCGCCTGGCGGGAACTGGGGCTCTCCTCCTTCGCCCCTCTGTCATGCCGGCCAGGTCTCCATCCTATTACTGGGTTCTGGTGGAGCCTGGCAACTCAAAACCTGGCCCAGACCTGGGGGAATGCCTCGCGCTGCCCCCCACCCCCAGTCTTCCTCTGGATCAAGTCCTGGTTTCACATCCCTGGGTGTGGTGAGGTTAGAACAGCTGCCTTTCTGGCTGTGCCTTGGGGCTAAGTAAACATTCCACCCACAACAGACCTTCCTGTCTCTAGGGCCTGTGCTGCTGAAGTGTCTGGGCTCCGGAGAAAGAAGGACACCGCATCTTTGCAGACTGTCACTAAGCCCCAAGGACCTTCCCCAGGCCTCCAGGCTCTCTGAGTCATGGGACAGATTGCAGCGGTTGGATCTGCCCTAGGAGTCCAGGACAACCCCCTTCTTTCCAGAGGTGTTGCCATTAGGAGATGCCCTCAGGCCTGCCCCCCAGCTTACCCCCCTGCCCCCAGGAGTTCCTGGTTACCAGGGGAACCCAGAGGAGGCTTTGCCCCAGCGTGATTAGGGGAGTGTGCCCTTGGGGAGTGGTGCTTCAGGCTGAAAGCCAGGTCACTAAGTATGAAATAGGAGAAGGATTATCCCAGCACCCCATCTGCCATTCTTAGGCATCTTGGACTCTGTGCCTAATTGCAGAGCCCTGGGGACCTTGAATTAAAGGAGCAAGTATGGAATTCCAAGCCTTATTCCACTCCTTTTACTGAGCCTGAGCACCAGCTTCAGGGCCCCCCAGGACCCAGGCCTGAGCAGAGTTGGGGATGACCGCTTTTCTATTCTGGCAGCCAGCAGGGGGGCAGTGAGCCTGGATGGCATTTCCTTCCCACCCGCAGCCCTGCTTTAGAGACGAAGGCGCTTTTACTCTGCTGTCTAGCTGGTGCCTTTCTTCCAGGGGGAACCATTTGGTGGGATATGAGTTTTCTGCAAGTTCAGACCCTTTAGCTATTTTTCTGCTTAAAGCACATGCTGCCTTGTTTCCTCTTCAACCCACCTGCTCCCCCTGCACATTCTCTTACATGGCAAGCAGGACCCAGAAACTCCTGGTGGCCACTTTATTCACTAAGCACTAACCCACTTTTCTTACCTCCTAACAGGCAAGAGACGTGAGGCAATGAATGACCCTGGGGAAATGACAGATGGGCAAACGCTCCAGTTCAATGCACGGGAATAGATGGTTCCCGATTTCCTGGATGCTTGGATGCAAAACTCGATGTCCCTGAGTCCTTCGCTCAAGCCTCCCTCCCATCAGGAACCCTTTGCTAAGTCTCAGGAACACCCCACCTCCAGTCTCAGAAACTGGAATTCTTATTCTACAGTCTTTATGGACTTATAAAGGCTGCTGTGATTTCCACTCTGCCAACGACAGTATCCATTTTGGCCACAGCAAGCCGGCAAATGTAGATTGCTTCTGCAACCTCGGTGGGGAAAGAAGTGGGATGACTCTGGATGGGGCGGGCGGGGGGAGGGGCATCTGATCAGGGGTGGGGGCAAGCCTGTTCTGAGCCTGGCTGCCGAGGGAGACCCAGACAGTGGAGGAGAAGGTAGAGAGCAAGGGATGGGGAGGGGCGGGTGAGTGAGGAAAGAATGGAGGGGGTACCCTGGACAACCACACCCTAAATTCACCAGCTCTGCTGCGGGCAGTGGGAAATGGCCAGGGGGAGACTCGGGCTGTGCTGAGGGCGGCTCTGCCCAGCTCCGCAAGGCATGAAGGCCAGAGGCGGGACCGGCTGCATCATTTACAGGGCCCAGTGCAAAACGCAACTGCGGTGCCCCTTGCTCAAAACGTATTAAGAACCTCAAGGTGGAGACTACAGAGTAGGGGCACAGGCTGCGTGCTGCAGAGCCCGCCCACATTCCTGGGCTGGGCCGGGCTGGGCCGGGTCACTGCCCCACTGAGATGCAGTGTATTGCGATTAAAAACAGATTGGGGGAGGAGACTTCAGTGATCTCAGCCTGCTTGGGATTCTCTGTCTCCTCTCTCTCTCTCTGCTCCTCCCCCACTCACACTGTTCCTGTCGCTTTCAAAATAAATAAATAAGCTTAAAAAATTGGGAGAGGGACATGATTAAACCAAGGGGTGGAAGTTCCATCAGTACCAGCTAATTATTGAGGACCTCCTAGATTTCTAACTCGGTGCCTTATGTATGTTCTCCAATCTTATGACAGCTGTAGAGGGTAGGTGCTAACATCATCATCACCACCATCATCATCATCATCATCATCATCATCATCTCCCAGAGGAGAACGCCAAGGCACTGAAAGGTAAAGTCAGATAAATTTTATGACCATTAGTTAACCAACAGCTTGAGTAATTTGCTCAAAGGCAGAAAGCTCCTAAATTGGAGACAGGTTTGAGTGCGGGCCCAGGGGGCCATGCCCCTAACCATTTGACAAAATCGTCCTGTCTGTAAACACAGAGCACATCTCAGCAAGGGGAAGCTTTCTTAGAAGGAACCATCTTACTGTAGCAAAGAATGTTCTACCAGAGGTATTCAGAGAGGCGTGAACTAGAGACATTTGGAATTAAGAAGAAGGGCCCTTCATAGAGGGGCATTCAGGCACGGTGCAGAGTTGGGTTAAATAGCAGTTCTAATAACAAGAGTTACAGCTCTCTTGGTAGTTGTAAGGAGTCTAAGCTAAGCACAGAATAAGGGTCATTAGATCCCGGGATGTCAGTAGCTGCTTCCTGTTACACAGAGAAGGAGAGAAGAACAAAGTCACAGAGCTTGGAGCTGGCACCCCTCAGAGTCGAGGAGACAGAACTTGAACCCACGTCCATTTGCTTACAAAGCCCTTGCCTCTGACAGCCATACAATATGGACTGACTCTTAAGGCCCCTCCCACCCCAAGATGCTAGAATTCTAAATCTCCACAGGGAAATGATACCGTATCTGCCCATGTGATTTCTCCTCAGCCTGTGTGGATATTTTTACTGAGAGCTTGGAGATTGCTGGGGGCCCCCCAGAATCTATTCCCTGTCTTGAATCAGCCCTCTGGAATGTTGGCCCAGACCCTGGCCAGACTGTTCTGATTCTTTCTCCTTCGAATTTGACAGTCTAGGTTTTATGTAAGTGCTGGTGAAGGCCCGTGCTTCTGATTTCATCTGGATTTAAACAGACAGCTTTGTGAGTTCTGGCATCATGTCTGGAAGAGCTCATGAGCCCCCACTTTCCCTAAGCCAGCACGTCTGTGGCAGCCCCTGTACTCAGACTGAACCCCAAGATTACCCCCTGGAAGCCATGGGCTAACACCACAGCTTGATGCAGCTCGGGGTCAAGATCAAACTAAGGGTGTTCTCCAGGTTTCCCTCCACCTTCAAATCGGCCCCTAAAGATTTGATCATCTGGCTCCAAAATTGCTCAGCCCAGCAAATCCTTAAGGATCTGATCCCAAAATACACGTGCTAGGAGGCAGAACTCTGGCTCCCACCTAGATACTTAGTTCTTCCAGAGACTTACCACCTCACCTGCGTCAGCTTCCTGTAGCTGCCGTCACAAAGAACAGCCAGCTGGGTGCCTTAAAACAAGACAAATGTGTTCTCCACGGTTCTGGAGGCCAAAGCCCAAAGCTGAGATATGCATGGGGGCCATGCTCTCTCTGAAGGCTCTGGAGAAGAATCTGTCCCAGGCCCCCCTCCTAGCTTCTGCCTTCTAGAAATCCTTGGTATTTCTTTGCTTATAGTCTCATTTCTTCAGTCTCTGCCTCAGGGTCACATGGGGCTCACCCTGTTTGTCTCTGTCTGTATTCTCTTGTCTTCTGATATAGATACCAGTCACACTGCGTTAGGATCTACCCGAATTGACCACCACCTCACCTTAACTTAATTACAAATAAGAACTTTTCATCAAATAAGATCACATTTACAATATTGGAAGTGAAGCACTTCAGCCTATCTTGGGGGGGGAGGGGCACAATTCAATCCACAATATCACCCGTACCTCGGTCAGGATCTATACCGCTAGGAACACTTCAAATACCCCTTTTCCTGTGTGTCGGCTCTGTTGGTCATATGAGCCTCACCCCAACCCTATGAAGTAGGTTCTAGAATCCCCACTTGACAGATGAGAAAACACATGGCCAGAGAGGTCAACCAGCTTGTCCAAAGGCCCACACAGCTGCCAAGAGCAGACCTGAGACCCGCAGCCTCACACTACCCGGCACGGTTCTCAGCCTGCAGTGAGCAGGGAAGAAGCAAGTCTGAGCCCACCTGATGAGACCAAGGCTCTCTGACACAACTCTGCAGTTTCACAAAGGGACACGCTGGTCCCGCGCTGGTCAGCCTGGCTTCAGACTCCTTTCCTTCATGTTAGATCATTTCTCTGAAATGCAGTTAATTCATCCGTAAGACAAAGTCAAGGGCGCTGCCCTCTCCCTCTTAAGGAACGGCTGGAAAGACAATACCCAGACTGTCGCGGGCTCTCGGAAGCCCCATGTACAAGTGCCGTATCTGCCTGTCCTCCTGGCCTGCGCTCCCTGTGGCTCTGTTCCCAAATGCCACTGCATCAGAGAGGGCCTCGCTGACCATCGTATCTAAACTAGCACCACATGCCCTGCCATCCCCTTTATCTCGTTACCCAGACTTCAGCCTACTTGACACACAGCTGTATTTATTTGCTTACGGTCTGTCCTCCCTGGTTTAGAATGTACACTTGGAGGGAGCAAGGGCTTCGTCTGCTATGTTCCCCACTGCAGCCCCAGTGCCTACAACAGTGCCTGACACACAGCAGGCGCTCCTTACTATTCATCCGCTGAATCAGTGAATAGCTTAATGTAAACGGGCAGTTCGATTCATTTGTGGACATTTGATTCATTGATTCATTGCTACCTTCCCAGAGCTTGGCACAAAACAAGGTACTTGATAAACATCTGTTAAATGAATGGGTGAGGAAAAGCCTGCTGGACAGAGACCTCGCTGTCCCCCTGCTCTGGGAGACAAGCAGCCAAGGAAGGTTGTGGTTGCCCTTGAGCTGGACCTTCGAGGATCTTGGCACCGGGGGGGGGGAAGGAAGGGGTGCTTTCTAGCTCGGAGACACAGTGGTGGGCTGTGTGTGCAGGTGGGGTGACAATGAGCAGGCTTGTTTGCAGAAGAACTGCCTTATTTGAACAGGGTTGGCATCAGAGGGAGAGACAGATTGTTTGCATCTGATTCTGGATTACTTAAATGCCGGGTGAAACAAAACCTATATTTCCTTCCTAGCTATATGCATCGGGGGCTTCGCTAATCAACCACTAAGAAACAAGCAATTTAAAGAGCGATTGAGTTTAGCTTATTTCCCCCACCCCCTCCCCTATCACCAGTGATCTCGGGCTCCACAGAGGCCAGGGCACGTCTTGAAATAACTTCTCAGGCAATTAAACTGCATCCCATTTTATAAGTCTGAATATGTCCGAGGATCCTGTTACCTCCATCTTTGGGCCTGGAGGCCAGCATTTCCCCATCAAACCTAACGGGCTTGTAAGAGGAGCCGACAACGGGGTGCCAGAGCAGACATGCTGTCTCCCAGCTTCCGTCTCTGCTTTCTGGTTGTGGACCAGCGTCAGTCTGACTCTCTGGGGGTGCTGGGATTTCAGGGTCAGGGGACGCTCCCTTCCCTTCTCTCCCTCCAGCACCACCTAGATGCCAGGGATTTTTTTAATGCAGGTCAACACCTTTCATTTCATTGCAGCAGGACAGGCCTAAAATCCAAACCGCCCCAGGAGAAGCAATATACTGGTTTAAATTAATACCAAAGTGCAAATGATGAGCTCAGACCTTTGGTCCCTTGAGGGCAGATTTTAAAAAGCCAAAAGAGGAGACTGGTGTGGGGACATTAATGGACTTTGTACAAGGCCACTGTTTCCTCTTACTACCCAGGGGACTTTCAACAAGTTAATTAACCTCTCATCTGCAAAACCGCGAGAGCGCTCTGCTTCAGGCTGGACTCAGCTGCCTCTATAGCTCCTGCTGCCTGTGTGCCAGTCCCCACCCCCATCCCTGTGCCATTTCTCGGGGAGCTTTCAGTCTGGAAAGTTCCTCTCCCCTTTTCCCACCTGACTCCTTCTCATCTTTCTGCTTCCCTGGCCGCCTTCCCAAGGGTGGATGGCCAACTCTGTGTTCACATAGTCAACTCAACAATTTATGTCCCCTTCCTCCCACATACACACGGAGGCAGGAAGAGCCTGGAAGGCAGGGGCCGTCTCCTGTTCCCCCGGGTCACCAGGTCACTGGCAGGGACTCAGTGGTTGAGGATTACTTCTGTTAACCAAATTTTTCCAAAACATAGAAACAAAGTAAGAAAATGACCGCATGCCCTTTCAATGTCATGAGGAGGCCCAGGCTTCCCAGGATTATTTAATTCTCTAGGAAAACTCACCCATATTTGACCTTGTTGTCTACCATTAACAAGCCCAGACACTAAACGCTACATGTTAACATGCAGATTTTTGCCCCATAGAGATGATCACAGAGATGATTTCTTCCTGATAGAAAACATAACCCATGACTTTGTTGCCACATGAAATATTAACCATCTGTACCTAATCTGACTATCTTATTGTACATTCTTTTTCTTTTCTTGCCCATAAATACCTCAAATAATCTACAAATCAGCTTTGCTGCCGTATTGCTTCCCTCAGGACTTAATGAGTCGAATAAGACTTTGACTTGTGTTCATTCTATCTTTTATAAAAGCCATTATTTTTTAAGATCCGTGTTTGTAACCTCTTGAAAAATCATATGTGGACGTCTTGCAGGAATTTAATGGCAGCCCCCAGCTGCTCGGTTTTCTTAGGAACTAAGCACTGTCCCAACGCTTAATACCTTTCATCTCTTTTAATCCTCATCACCTTATAAAGCTGATCTCATTTTATCGATGAAGAATCTAAGACTCAGAGGACTCAGTAGCTTGGCAAAGCCAGGGACGCACACTGTGTGCCAAGAACTTTTCCTGCCCTTTTGATTAATCCTCATGACAACCTCTGGCACAGGTATCATAATATCCACTTTGTCTGTTACAGCGCTGAGGTTGAGTTCTCTTCCTGAGGTGTCACCATTTGTAAAGGGCTAAGTCAGGATAATAAATCCAACCCTTACCTATAACTCTACACTTTTTCTTCCGAGACCCAGTGACATAGCTTATGGGAAAGTCTGTGATGCCTAGCACATTACACCAAATGCTAGTTTCTCTTCTGTTGGAAAGTTTGGTGGTGAGCAGGTGTGGTTGAGGTTGGTAGATTGGCCCATGAAATTGTAACCACTGTCCCTTTCTTCCATAATAAAAGTGTCACAATTTTTAGGGATGCCCTGACGATGTATGTGGCCATGTTATTAGATGGGGAGTAAGTAAGCGAAATTGTCACAGGGTCCTTTTAGGAATCTTCCTTAAAAGATGGTTGATGAGCACCTTTTCCTCTATGCCTTCCTCCATCTACCTACCAGTAACAAGAGAGAGTGATGCCTGGAGCTAGTCTAGCTGTGGTCTTGTGCACACAAGGATGACCCTGGCCCTGGCGAAGCTTGAGGAATAAACTGGAAAAAGCCTGGGTCCCTGAGGGCTTGGCCAAGTACCACCGGAACCCAGGACTTCTGACTTCCTGGCTTTTACTTGGGGGAGAAATAAATAGTTGTCTTGCACAAGCCACTCTTCTTCGGGATCCCTGTTGCTTTCAACCAGATGTAGTCCTACCTGATCCAGCACAAAGAATGGAGACGGCGTCTTAGAGGCAAAGTTGGCCTTCTTCACAGAGCCCTTCCCCCCAGGGATGGTCTTGACTCTAGGAGCCAACCAGAAAGGCCCTGGAGAGCCCAGCAGTTGAAACTGTCAGGGAGACAGATGTTGAACGGGTTCTGCCAGCCACGACTCGCCCTGACTGGCATCATTGCCCTTCTGCCAGGCTGCCCTGCCCACTGATTTGATGGCATTAATAGGAGCTGCCTGCAAAGACATCATGGCTCCACACAGGCATTCATAATCTCTCCTCTTCTTAGTGGAAAGAAATGGTGCATCACCAAAACTGTAATGAGGAAGTCTATCAAGCACTGAGTTCTCTTCTCAGTGAGCATGGGGAGGAAATACCTTCTGTTCTGCTCCTCTGGGCTTTGCCCATTGGCAGGGCAAGAATAAAACATGTCGATCTCTTCAACAGAGACCGACAAGGCAGCGTGCAGAGACTCTGAACTTGCTAGAAATTTTGAATTCAGCTTTGCCTCCTCCGAGGTCTCTGGAGAAGGAAACGGAGATGATTCCCCTGCAGATGGCAAGCAGGTTTCGGAGGCCTGGGGGATGACATTCGTTGGTGGTGTGCGTGTGTGTGCATGTGCGCATGCGCCGAGACTCCTTGAGCGGAGACACCACCAGAGGTGATGTTCTGTGCCCAGGGCTGCGTCAGCCTCAGTATCCAGGTGCCATCTCCTGGGGTCTGGCTGCCTTGGGTAATATCCTGCTATGTGATCTTGGATATGTTGTATGCCTCAGCTTCCCACCAGTAAAATAGAAATTATGATACTTCCTGTCTCCAAAGGCTGTTATAAAGACTAAATGATATATAGTCTAGGTAAAGCTTTTCGATGCCCAGCACATGGTAAGAACTCAATAGATGTTGCTTGTTACTGTTGTTATGGAGTAGTAATAGTACAGGTTGACACGTAGAGCTCTTCCTGAGTGCTAGGCATTGTGCTAGGTCTGCTACCATATAAGCTCTTTGTCCTTACAACTCTGAGGGCCAATACTATTACTTCCCCATTTTATTGATAAGGAGACTGAGACACATTTGGGGCCAAACCCAGGCTGCTGCTCCATGCTCAAAAAAAAGGAGAAGGTGGGGATCCTGACTCCTTACTGATGGCTGGTCTCATCTTACCCCGGCATTCTTGGTGCCTTCCCACCTCAGGCTTTTCAAAGGCTGCTGCACTGGCCTGCCTCATTCCCCCCCAGGCCCATCTCAGCACTCCTGGGTACTTTCTCAGCCTTTGTCAGACCCCTACTTCTCTATTACACAGCCCCCTGCTCCTATTTGGGCTCTGGTTGCTGTGCTAAGGATTTATGTATCTTGTGGCTCCCTTGTTTTCTCTCTTTCTGCAGACGAGACCACAAGCTCCATGCAGGCAGGGAGCCCCACACTCCCATGGGTGCCTGGCACACAGTAGGTGTGCGATAAATATCGAAAGTGTCCTTGGGTCTGAGCGGAACTAAGAGAAGGGTTTCTCCTTCAGGTGTAGCCCATGTCCAATGAACCCTGTGTGTGCTGGGACCTTTCCTATGATGAGCAAAGTGGGCTTGGGTGGGGCCCTTGCTTCTTGCCCACCTGAGTCAAAGCACCTGACATACATCATCTTGTTTAACCTCCCCACCACCCAATAGGATGCATCTTAATCTGCAAGGGCCACCATATCAAAAGATCACAGACTGAGGAGGGCTTAAAAAGCAGAAATGTGGGGCGCCTGAGTGACTCAGTCGGTTGAGCGTCCGGCTTCAGCTCAGGTCATGATCTCACGGTTCGTGGGTTCGAGCCCCGCGTCGGGTGCTGTGCTGACAGCTCAGAGCCCAGAGCCTGCTTCACATTCTGTGTCTCCCTCTCTCTCTGACCCTCCCCTGCTTGTGCTGTCTCTCTCTGTCTCTCAAAAATAAATAAAAAGAACATAAAAAATCTTAAAAAAAAGCAGAAATGTATTTTCTCATGATTCTGGAGCCTGGAAATCCATGATCAAGGTTGGCAGGGTTGGTTTCCTTGGAGGCTTCCCTCTTATTGGGTCTTCACATGGCCTTCCCTCTGGGTGAGTCTTCATTTCCTCTTCTTATAAGGATACCTGCCACATTGGAGTAGAGTCCGTCCCAATGACCCTGTTTTACCTTAATGACCTCTTTAAAGACCCTGCCTCCTTATATACACTCATATTTTGAAGTACTGAAGGTTAGGTCTTAAGGACTTAAAATACTGAAAGTTAGGACTTTAAATTGCTGAATTGTATTATGATCCTATTTTTCAGTTAAAGAAACTGAGGCATGGGGAGACTGGGTAGTTCACCCAGGTCCACAGCTAACAGGGGGCAGAATTTAAGCCACAATGGCCTGACTCTACGAGCTGAATGGGGAAGCACTGTCCCTGCCCCACCCCAGCCAGCAGAAGAGGACTTGGGCCATTGGCCTCTTTCTGCAGAGGAAATCAAGCCCAGAGGTGACATGAGTTGCCCAAGGCCACTTAGCTGACAGATGGCGGAGAGCTCCAATCCAGGTGTTCTGGCTTGGGGCCCAACTTCTTTCCATGGCTCCAACTCTCCCTCCATAGGCAAAGAGGCTACTGATTGGTTCCAAGAAGTCAAGGACAAGTTTTGGAATAAAAAAAATAAGTTTGATGGCATTACAGGAAGGGGAATGAAAATATGATTCCTTCTGGCGCCTCTGACATAAGCCTATTATGAGCGGCTCCTGCGGTTCGGACCTGCCCCAGGCAGATCTGGGAAGAAGGAAGCGGAGTTCACCTCCCTCCCAGGTCCCCTCACCTCTCTACCTGCAGCCCCCTTTTCTTGCACGAGCAATAGATGTCATAATACTACGAGCACTTTCTGAATGATCACACTGTGTGCTAAGCGTTTTTATGCATTAATTTATTTAATCCTCTCAATGACTCTACAGGGCAGGGAGTGACATTATTATCATCCTGTTTTTATATAGAACAAAATCAAGGCCTAGCCATTCGCCTAGAGTCCCTGGGGAGAACTTGGTGGGGGCGTGATGTAAACCCAGGCAGCTGGCTCCCAGCCAGAGCTTGCGCCCTTTCCTTCACCCTGTGAGGCGGACAGCTGATTGGAGTTTAGTGAGCAAACCCTCCCCAACTCGTCTTTCACTCGTTCACCTGTGTTCATCTGCTCGTTTATCCACTGAGCACTTCCGGCACCTCCTCTGTTTGTCCTGGCCCCGGGCCAGCACCAGGTTCCTCCTTCTAGGGCCTCCAGTCATCCAGGGCAGGAGATCCCTTACAGAGACGGTATGGACCCTGTGTAAAAGGAGTGCGTCCCGAATGCACGGGCCACAGAGGGGAATTCACGGTCTGGGGAAATCAAGGAAGCCTGGACAGGGGCAGTGACAGATGTGCTGGCTCATGCAGGGTAGGGAAGAGTTTGCTGGGTGGAGAAGGATATGGTCACTGGTGCATATGGAACTGGGGTCAGGCGGGTAGGAGGAGAGCCCAGAAGTAAAGTTGGTGGGTGCCCTGCTAAAGAGGGGTTCACCTAAGAGGCCATGACATTTTAAGGCCCCATGATCTTCAAGCAACTTGATCTTCAAGCGCTATAGTAGCTGGTCTTCTACTTAGTCTGAAATCTCAAGTCCCCACTGTGGCCTAGAAAGCTCCACATGATGTGGACCCCCAGCCCGGACCCCCCAGCTTCCAGCCCCATCTCCCTTTCCTCTGTCCTCCCCATGTGTCCCCAGCCCCAAGTGCCTTCCTGCTCTCCCCTGAGCAGGCCAAGCATGTGACCTAGACATCGGACCGGCTGCTCCCTCTGCCCAGACCCCTCCTCCCCTCTAGCATAGTTCTGTGTAATCAGCTAATTACATTCAGCGGAGCAGTAGCCTGGATTCCAATAAACTCTTGTTAAATGAATGAATGAGCTCTACTTTATTATATTCCAATTCATTGAAAGTAAGTATACAGACAGCTCTCAGCTGTCCAATTGTGCTGAGTAATTAACCAGGACACACTGCTCCCCTTCGGGTGCCCAGATCACCCCATTAACTCTGGGCTGTTCCCCGGCTGCCAGCACAACCTCCCAAGCAGGGCTGGGCTGCAGAGGGAGGCCGCTTAGCAACAGAGCAGCTCCTCAGCCCGCGGCCGCATCTAACAACCTCTGCCACAAACACGTCTCAGCCACAGAAAAGAAGCCGTGAAATTGCCTGAATTGAGAGGCTGACAGGAAAGTAAAAGGGGCCTGTCAAAACCCAACCTAAACCCAGAGACAAAAGGCAATTCCTTCTAGCACTTTCAGCATATTCCTGATGCTGGAAAGTCGGGAGAGAAGTCTCTCCCACTTTGAGTCCTCCCTACACCTCCCTTCCCTTCTGGGGGAGGGGCTTTGGAGAGTCACAGGACTGCCGGATGACCACAGCCTTATGACAGCATGCAATCCCTGGCCGTGTTATCCGGGAGAGATGTTGCCGACACATTTTGGATGGTCAAAATAGTAATAAAAGTCTTTGATGAAAAAGACCACACACACACACACACACACACACAAATCCTATTTTCTTCCCTTGGAAGTAAAGTGTCAAATTAAGTTGTTTAGATATTTATGAATTCATTCATGTCCATCTATTTCTCATCTATTTCAGAACACCACACACACACACACACACACACATACACACACACACACACACAGCAACAACTGTGGGCTCCCAAATCTTGCACTCTACCTTGGTGCTGAAGTTTCCTTCTTCCATTATTATTCTTCTTTCCTGTTGAATGACAATATTAGCAGATTATAAATAAATCAAGGCCCTTTTCAGCAGTTGCAGCTGAAAATTCGTTTTCCAGGTTGAGCCTGATTGCAGAATGTCATAACAGACAGGGGGAACAGCAAAGCCTCTTACGCTCAGAACCCTGGTGAAGAAACTGGGGCTTAATGAACCCTGAAACAGCTACCCTCCTCTCCCCCTATAAAGAGAAGAAAACACATGGCTCTAAATTTCAAGTGTGGGAACCAACAACTGGTTGTAAAATTGTTATTTAGAGATAGTCTTTGGGACGGGCACTCCGGAGAGCAGATGTCTTCACACCTCAGGAAAGAGGATTTTCTCTTGGAAATAGCTCAGGTAGCCCCTCAGAAATGCTGGCGATGAAATTAGGATGCCAAGTTTCCAATGATTCTGTGCATGCGGATGGGGGGTTTTACACACCCAGAGTGTCCAATTTGCATGAAGCCCCTTGGGGGCTGGATGATTGTCTGGCAGTCTTTTCAGGCTCTACCGGCAATGGGCTCAGGAGGTTTACTCCTCGAAGATTGCAAGGCAATGTGATTTCCCCATATTTGCAAATTGGCAAGCTGTGAAGTTGTTGAAAAGGCAGATGGGGTTTGGAGAGCCCAGAGCGGTTGGTGGCTTGAAATCCCAGCTCAGGGGTGTGCTTTTAGCCAGTTCTCCATTTGAACACTAGATGGCGCCAGCAGCCTTCCGGGCTGGACGCCTTCTCCAGCCTGGCCAGATGCAAGGAGCAGGCTTTCGCCTGCGGGGTCCGTAAAGAAAGAACTTTGGATACAAAGCCTCCCTTCGCTTCGGGGCCATGTAGGATGGGGTGTGTAAGGTGATCAGTGATGTGTCTTGGGGTGACAGCTGGTGAGCTGATCAAAAGGTTAAGAATAACTACTTTGCACTGCCATACATTGCTTTCCAGTTGCTTCTTTCTGGAAAGGACAGGTTTCCTCACTGAGGCTCTTCATCTTGTCTGTCTCCTCAGTGGCACAGCCAGCCCTCTCTCAGCTGCCAGACAGCTTCCCTGAAAGAAGGGCTTCCCTCTGCTTTGGCAGAAACCCACTTGATGTTCCCTAATATGCATGTTCTCCTTCTCCCCTGCTTGACATGGGGGCTCTGTGCAGCTAGGGACCTAGTCACACACACCCACAGAACAGGGGAAAACCCTGAGAGTCTCTTTGGAATGCTCAGCGGGGGAAGCTTGCCCACCTCCCAGTTTTGTGATTCATACCTGTGATGTGAATGCCATGTTTGGTTTTCCGACATTTCCTGCAAATCTGGGAGGTGTCTCCATGCACAAAGGGGCATAAAGAATGATTTGTACAGGACCTACCTCAAGTTCAGATAGGAGTTATGTCGTGTTTTCATTCTTGGTCAGTACCAGGACTTTCTGTTTGTTTATTCTTTTTTTATCCTCATTCTCCATGGGCAACTGTTGTGTTTCATAGATATCCTTGAATCCACATCATGCATAAAACCATGTTGTATTCTTGAACATGCATGTGTCCAGATACACATGTAAGGAGGAGTATACTTAAAACTGACACACACGCACACACATGCTCACACACCCCTAATCCAGCATCAACATTGTGAATTAGAAATCCAAAACTTGAGAAGGATAGACAAAGAGCTCAAGATTTCATATTAGGCTGGGTCAGAACTTGACCTTCATCCGAGGGATCTTGACTCACAGGCCAGTCCTCTCACCAGAGCACATATTTTTAATTCACATAAATGATTTATTAGGGGTCTAAAAAGAAAATCAGAAGCCATTCTAGGTCTTTCACACAGAGGGAGTTTAATACAGGGAATTGATTTGGCTACTGATGAGAGAAAGAAAAGATAAACATGATGATGTGGGGACCCAGGGGTTATCTGTCATGGGAAGCCACCACTGCCAGGCCAGGGCTGAAGAACAACAGCAGGAATGTTGTTTGAAGTTTGGAGCTTGGGCTTTTGGCTGGGCTCCAAGTGAAGACTTCCTGGAGGATGTGAAACAATGGAGGAGGGACCATCCGGAAGGAGTTGGAACCACAGAAAAGGCACACAGGCTATGGGAGATGCCACAGGAAACAGAGGGGGAACACCCTGGCTCTCCCTTCTCCATACCCCCTCCCCCAATCTTCTACCAGAATTTTCTACTGTCTGGACTAACCTGGAAGCTGGGGTTGTCATTCCCTGTGATACAGAGAGATTTGGGAAGAGCTGAGATGGATTGAAAACAAACTGAAAGTTAATGGGCAGAACGGTGGTATGCTACAGCCCTCATTGTGCGTGCGTGTGTGCGTGCGTGTGTGTGTGTGTGTGTGTGTGTGTTTAGTATGGTATTATGGTAAAGTGTTGGCTTCCTGCTTCAAATCTCAGCTCCATTCACTAGCTATATAACATGCACAACCCCCTGAACTTCTCCATGCCTCTGTGCATTGGGAATAATAAGGATGTATGTATACTTCCTGGGATTTGTAAGGATTGAATGAGTAAGTCTATCTTGAGCACTTAGAATGCCACCTGACACAGAATAAATGTTCAGTCTCACATACCATGTTTTTTAAAGACCCGTTCATGTCACGTGCATGTGCACCCAGTTTGCTGCCCACGTTCCCATGGTGTGCACCCACCACAATTCATTTATCCAAGGATGCATGAGACAATGCCTATCCTCTGTCCACTTTCCTCTGGGATGGCTGCAATGCCGGATGTGTTCTGAATTCAGAAAAGATTATATTTCAGGAATAGAATCGGATAGCTACATGTAACTGCTGTGTGCACGTGTACTGAAATCTAGGATGGTACCTTTAGGGTCAGCTTAAAAGCAGTATTACTTTGAAGGGTTTGTCAATGAGATTTGAACCAAAGGCACTTGGTAAAATGCACTTGGCTCAATTTTACATCTTTCATAAGTGAAAATAACTTGGTTCTATTCTTCTCTAACAGTTTAAGTTCTTTAAGGGTAGAGTCTGTGTCTCATCTAACTGACTGCATCCCTCCTGACACCACAGTGGCTCTGTGAGTGAAACGTTGTGATCCACAGAGGAAACTGAGGTTCAGAGGAGTTCAGAAGGCTTTTAGTGGCTGAGCCAAGGCTGAACTCAAGCCTGGGCTAGGTCGTTCCACTGTGCTGCTTCTCTTAAGGCAGTAGCAGGGAGCCTGACCCAGGAGCAGGAGGTTACTTTGCACTGATGGCTGGGAGCATGTGTTGATTCCATGGGCCTGAAGTGTGGGTGAGGAGGACCAGAGTCTGTTGCAGACAGCCAGAGACCCACAGACAGAACCTGGGATGGAGTCAGAGCCAAGAGTGTATGAGATGTGACTCCGGGTCTGGAAACATCCAGGGAGATGCTGGGAATTCTTGCCCAAGGGCAAGGCTGGTGGGTGGGGGAAGTAGGCTCATAGGTCCAAGGTCTTGGTGGGAGGACAGATAATTGGCAGCTTTATGAGATTTCATTGAGTGATCACCGTCATGCCCCATTGTGTCTTTGTAAATGATTGTGTTTTGTAATTGAAAGCTCTTGAGACTTCTCCAACCGGAAGATCTGAACTAATTCATTGGCTCAGCCAGTGTAGAGTGTGGTTCATTTGGGCAACTGCTTGCATTTTCAAGGATGGATGTGGACCATTTATCTATGCCTTGTTGTCTCAGCAGGTCTGGAGTCAATGCTAATGAGAGCAGATTCATTTTCCTAAAGCACCATTTCTATCATGTTGCTCCTGGATTAAAACTCTGCAATGACAGCCCATTACACTCAGGGAAAAAGCCAAATGCCACATTTGGAATGGGATCAGTGTCTTCCCTGTCAACCCTCAGGGCCTGCCTTCCAACCTGACCTTTCTCCACCTTCCACACCCATTCTAAGTACATTTCTTCATTCATTAAATGCTCCATGAGTGCCTACTGTACACTGGGCACTGCTAGGTTATGACTATTAAGACTTAGGCTATGCTGTGGTTTCAGTATTTCTCTCCCCCCCCCCAATTTGCACATCGAAATCTTAATGCCAAATGTATGGTATTAGGAGGTGGCGCCTTTGAGAAGTGTATAGGTCATGAGGGTTGACTGATCCCTCATGGATGGGACCCCATAGAGCTCCCTCACACCATCTGCCATGTGAGGTTACAACAAGGATGTCAGGCTACCACCCCGAAGGCTTCCCTAGGACCCGAGTGTGCTAACATGCTGATTTTGGACTTCCAGCCTCCAAAACTGCTTGGAAGCTACCCAGTCTCTTTCATTTTTGTTATAGAAGCCTTGACAGACAAAATCTGACTACAAATAAAAAGGAATGTAATACACAGTGTGTATTAGTTTCCTGTGGCTGCTGTGACCAAGTACCACAAATTTAATGGCTTAAAACAACAGAAATGTATTCTCATGGTTCAGGAGCCAGAAGTGTGAAATCAAGGGATCAGCAGAGTTGGGTCCTTCTGGAGGCTCTGAGGGAGAATCTATCCCAGATCTTCTCCTAGCTTCTGAGGACAGCTGGCAATCCTTGGCATTCCTTGGCCGTCGGTGGGATGGCTCCAATCTCTGCCCCCTTCTTTATGTCACCTTCTCTGTGTCTTCTCTCCTCTTATTGGGACATTTGTTCATTGGATTTAGGACCCACCCTCATCAACCACCCTAATCTCAAGATCCCTAACTTAATTACATCTGCAAAGATCCTTCTTCCAAATAAGGAAAGATTCACAGATTCCAGGGCAAAGGCACAGCTTTTGGGGGTTCACCAATCAACTCACTGCAGTGCTTTAACTAACAAGGACTTCCTTCTTTTCACTTTACAAGAAGCCTGGAGGTCTGCAGCTCCTGGCCCTGGTTCATTCCCTACCTCTCTGTAGTTCTGTGGGGCTTTCCTTCACCCGGAGCCCCCTCAGCTCATTCTGTCATGTCTGCATGGGGGCTGGCAGCACCCATCACACCTACCCCTGTTGTCAGAAGCTTCCTCGGAAGGCATCTCCTGCCCTGGAAGAAAGGCTGAGAATAGGAGACTTGAGCTTTTCCTGCTTCTGAGGCAGAGGTGGGTGAGACAGAGAGGATTAGGTGTGAACATGGGGTAGCGTAGCCCCCCATGTCTATCACGGGCAGGATACACAGTGCTCCTGCCCTCAGGAAGCTGAGCATCACTGCCTTATTCAGCCCCCATATCCCTCATAACAACCCTGCCTTAAGGTTTGTTTGGCTGCAAGAAATGGAACCCAGGGGTGGTGGACCCTGTGATGCACTACCCGGAGTCTTCTTCAATGAAGGACCTGCTGGCCCAGCTGCTGGACCACTATTAGCATACTGTCTCCAACTGTCAGACTGCCCGTGGACTGACTTGGCTCAGAGAGTGGCTTTGTCCGAAGTCATGAGTTTCCTAGATAGTCTTACATCCAATGGCTGACCCATATAGATCTGGCCTTTTTGGTCCAACTACAACAATTCTGAAATGGTCATTCTCACTCCAGAACTTCCCACAGCATTACGTGCTGAATTGTGTGTAATACCTTCCCCTCTCCTGTCCCCATTCACATGTTGAAGCCTTAAAGCCAGAATCTCAGAATGTGACTGTATCCAGAGATCAGGCCTTTAAGGAGGACTTTATGGGTGGGCCCTTATCCAGTGCAACAGGTGTCATTATGAAAAGAGGAGATTAAGACACAGACACACACAGAAGGAAGGCTGTGGGAAGATATCAGAGGAGGTGGCCGTCTCCGAGCCATGGAGGGAAGCCTCAGAAGAAACTAACTCTATTGACACCTTGATCTCAGACTTCAAGCCTCCAGAAATGTGAAAATTTAATTTCTCTTGTTTAAACTCCCCAGTTTGTGTTTTATTATGGTGGCCCAGCAAACGAATACACACGGATTGGCTGAGGCTGTCGGTCTGCACCCCAGCTTGGCTCCTCCCTCTGTCCACTTTTGCTTCTTTCTTTCCCTTGCCACAGTCTCCCCCACAACATGGTGTCCACTTACCTCCATCTCAGAGTCAGTTTCCTTCCAGCTGAAGGCATGTGGGGGTTGTTGGGAAGATACAGACGAGAGATCTCAAATACTGGAGGGTGGGAAGCTGGTAGGATATAGTGCTTGCTGTCCCTAGTGCCTGTCTACCTTTCTGTCTGTCTGTCTCCATTTTCCTCTACCTCCTCTCTTACCTTTACTTCTCTCTGAGCATTGGCTTCAGTCTGCAGATTTTCCCTGGAAATTTACTCACTCTGCAGGTTTCTCTTTGCAGGTGCCTTCAAGAGGACCAGCCACGCCCTAGCCTGAGATGCTGGTCACCACTGCCATTTACTTTCTGGGTTTCTTTATTCAAAATCTCAAAGAAATTCAGTGTCCTGGTGGTCTGGGGTGGGGCTCCTCCAGGCCTCTAGGGAGCACAGTAGGGGAAAGAAAGGATACGTGGTGAGGCCTGTGAGGTCACGTGTCCAAGACAACTCTTTGGTATTTTACTGAGGCCGCAAGGGAGGTGCAGGACACTCTGCTCACTCCCGCTTACCATGGGGAGGTGCTTCTCTTATACTGCCTTGTGCTGCTTTTGCTCATTTCCCCAACTTGATGAGAATTACAAGGCCTTGAAGGCCAGGGACTGTGCATTAGACTTCTCTGCATCCTTCCTCTGTCCTTTGCACCTGAACCATGGCCCTCAGCCAGACCTCCCTTGGAGCTGATGCTAAGTGTAGCATCCTTAGGATTCAAGGATGGGGGGCAGGGATTTCAGATCAGTTACATCCTTTTCTGCTGTGACCACAGCCTGTCATGTGAAGTGTGCCAGCAGGGTGTGAAAAGCAGGGGTGCTGTTTGGAGGCAATGATTCTATACAACATGAACTTACTTAATGGCTATTTTTTTAAATTGTTGTAAAATATACAGAACAGAATTTACCATTTTAACCATTTTAAGTGTACATTTTAGTGGCATTAAGTCCATTCACATTACTGGGCAACCGTCACCACCATCTGCCTCCAAAACTTCATCTTCCCCAGCTGAAACTCTTTCCCCATTAAACCCTAACCCCTCTCCTAGAAGGTCTGGCAATCACCATTCTGCTTTTTGTTTCCATGCAGCTGACAACTCTAGGTACCTCATATAGGATGAATCATACAATGTTGGTCCTTTTGTGACTGGTTTATTTCACTTAGCATCATGTTTTCAAGTTTCATCCTTGTAGCCCGTGTCAAAATTTCCTCCCTTTTAGGGGTGAATAATATTCCACTATAATGTATGTGCCATATTTTGTTTACCTGTTCATTTCCTAGTGAACACTTGGGAATGGCCACCAACAGCTCTTTTTAAGAAAAAAAATTAAGTTAGCACTCTACCCTATACCGCAGGCATTGTACTCAATTCCTAGCATGCATTACTTAATCTTCCCAGTATCATTATCTTCTTTTAGATTGAGAAAATTGAGTCTTGGAAAAATTAAGGAATTTTCTCCCAGTCACCCAGTAAGTAAGATGCAGGGTCAGATTCCCTCTCAGGGCTGTGTGGTGCCAGAGTCTAGAAGCTTCCCATCCCTTGCTTTAAGGAGCATCACAGTAATGCAATTAGCAAACTCTCAAATGGGAAAATCATAGGATGACGACACACCTTTTAAAGCAAATAAAGTGGAAGGAAAAGAAAATGAAGGGAGCCTAAAGAAAAAAGAGATTTAATAGCCAAATCAACCAAATGAAATGATTATGCTTCTTTGGATTCTGATTTGAAAAAATCAACTGTTCAAAGCAGTAAACAATTGGAGATTTGAACAATGGCTGTATAATCTCTGATTCTATTAAATTATTACTATTATCATTACTATGGTATACTAATGGTATTGTGGTAGTGATTTAAAAGGAAAGAGTGAGCTTGGAGGTGCAAACAAATATTTTTTTAACGAACTTTTTTTTAATAGTTTATTTTCAAATTGGTTTCCATGTAACACCCAGTGCTTCTCCCCACAAGTGCCCCCGCTCCATGACCATCACCCCCTTCCTTCCTCCCCCTCCTCCTTCAGTCCATGGTTTGTTTTCAGTATTTAATAGTCTTTCATGATTTGTGTCCCTCAGTCTCCCCAACTCTCTTTCCCCCTTCCTCTCCCTATGGTCCTCTGTTAGGTGTCTCCTGTTAGACCTATGAGAGCAAACATAGGGTTTCTGTCCTTCTCTGCCTGACTTATTTCACTTAGCATGACACCCTCGAGGTCCATCCACTTTGCTACAAATGGCCATATTTCATTCTTCCTCATTGCCATGTAGTACTCCATTGTATATATATATACCACATCTTCTTGATCCATTCATCAGGTGATGGACATTTAGGCTCTTTCCACGATTTGGCTATTGTAGAAAGTGCTGCTATGAACTTTGGGGTACACAAACAAATATTTAAAGCTAAAATTTATGACGTTGATGCCTAGAATTTGCTTCAACATATTCCAGGAGAGGGTCTGGGTGGGCAAGGGGTAGGGAGCAGATACAGATTAAATAAGATTGAGTTTGTGTTGATAGTTGTTGGAACCTAGAGATTAAACCAGCTTTAAGCGATGTAGCAACCGAATGCAATGTCTATATCTTGCTTTCATCCTGAAGCAAAAAAATCAAAAGTGAAGAACAATCCAGGAGACAATAAGGGAAATTTAATCTCTGAAATTTTGATTGATATTGAGAAAATATTGTTAATATTTTTGGGTGTCAAGATGGTATAGGGGTTATGTTTAAGGAAAAAATGAGTCCCTACTTTTCAGAGGTACATACCAAAACAGTTATGGGTGCAATGATATAATATCTGCAGTTTGCTTCAAAACATTTCAACGGTAAAAAATGGGAAGAATAAGTGAGGATACAGATTAAAAAAAAAGATCAACCACGTGTTGCTAATTATTGAAGGTGGATGATGGGTGATTGGGGTTCATTTTACTATCATGTCTACTCTTAAATATCTTTAAAAATTTCTACAGGAAGAAGCTGTAAAGCAAACCCTGTGAAGAAATAGTGTCCCATTGCTACAAGTAGGAAAACTGAGGCTTTGCGAGGTTAAGTAACATGTCTGAGGTACCACAGATGGTTGGGGCAGAAGTGGAAAACACATTGATCCCAACTCTGGAGACAGGGTTAACTACTGGAACACTGGCCGTTCCCACTGTCCAGAGTACACTCTCTTCTGCTAATAGTACCTTGACTTTTTTCAGGGAGACCTCCCTCCCCAATTCTTAGACCATGTGAGAGAGAGGCTAAACCCAGTTTGTCCAATGGATTTCAATGAGACAATGCATGTTAAATGCTTAAAACAATGGCACACCAGAAGCACTCAACTAACATTTACTGAATGTATTATCCCCATTTTATGGGTGAGGAAATTGAGGTGCAGAGAGGTTAAACAATGTGCTCGAGGGCATATGGCTGGGAAGTGGTAGAGTTAGGACCCTAACCTAACACCACACTGCCAGCCTTCCCTTCAGAAAGGTAAATCGCCTCCCAGTCACACAATGCAATCCGAACTTTTCTGCCTGATCCCAAAGCCCAACTTCTTCCCTTAGTATCATAATGCAATTGCACATTACCATGGAGTTAGATTTGGATTTTGCAGGAAATCGGGAACCATAGAATGGTTGGGGGGCGGGGAATGATGTTCCCATTAAAATCCTATCATTTTTCAAAGAAGGGGTGGGTTCTTCACTGTATTTACATGAGCAGAGGGCAAAAACAAACCCCTATATCACCCCCCAGAGGCCACACCTTCGTGTGGTTTACACTGTGTGCCATGATGCACAGAAGTAGGTTTCATTTCTGTTTTTAGGGAGAGAACTTCCTGTTTGTCCCCACTCTGAGCCCCTTGCAGCCGGACACACTGGTGACCAGCCTACACAACCCAATTTTTGCATATCTTTTCTTTTAAGCAGCCACAGCCCTTATTTATTTATTCTGGTAACAGTCCCCTTTCTATGGCAACTGAACCTCCTCCATTCCATGTGTGTCTGTTGTGGGTAATGATCACGGGTCCCACTTCTTCTGGCCAGGAACCCAGTGGTGGGTTCATGGAGTGGGAATATCACCCTAGTGAGAATCAATCAAACCTTCTGGGATTTCACGTCTGGCATTAGGAGAGAGGAGCTTACTTGTTACTGAGACTGGATGATGCCAATCTGAGCCTGTCTGTGATTATACTCACCCCCGCCCCTTGACTCCCCCCACCCCAAAGCCACAAGGAGAGAGCTCATCTTCTGCAACAAGGATGAGCCCAATGTCCCAAGAAAGACAGGAAAAGAAATGGACACAGAGAGACACACTCAGGGAAAATAATACTGAGTCTCGGCATCCAGTCATGCCTAAGATCAATTCCATTTCAGGAACTCCCAGATCCTGGAGTCAATAATAGTATTTTTGCTGAAATTGGCTGAACTTGAGTACCTGTTGCTTGCAACCTGAAGAGTTCTGGCTAAGACTTACTTCTACTCCCAGAGACTTTATTATCCACCACTTGTTTTTCTGGCTTTTCTCACTTCTGACTTTCACAAATAATAATAAGTCAAGAAAATGTGTGAAGATGTAACTACAAGGAGACTGATGGTGAAATTATTTATTATAGTAAAAATTTTGGAGGAAACTTAGATATTCTCTATAAATGGATTGTTCATCTGTACAATATCCTAGTGTTGCTACGTCTGATAAATGATGGGTAAAAAGCAATAATATTAGTGCCTTGACTATGATACTCATGCAGAGGCTCAGCTCCACCTAGAATTCCTCATGGTTATGTATGAGGGGTCCCCATGGTGGCCCCCACATAAGTTCAAGCAGAGGCTCACTTGTATTTTTCAGCTCTGGCTTCATCTTTGAGATTCCACCATTGCCCCAGGCTCTATGGGAAAACACTGCTCCTCTGTGTGCATCTGGGGTAGCTGCCCTGACCTTGGACATGAGCTGGGCTAGGTCTATGGGGGAGGGTGAAGCAGGGAAGGGAGCCACCCTACAGCGACTGTGGTGTTTATGTTTCTTTTTTCTCTGTTCAACAACAAGCTTCCCCATTTCCTTTCTTCTGCTGAGAGATCCCATGACTCAGGCCACAGGAGCAGAGCCACCACCCAGGCCTGCTCCATCAAAGCTCCTTCTCCCCCTGCCAACAGTGAGCTGTAGTGACATGGGAGTGAAGCAGGACCCATCCGGCACCTTCCCTAGGACTGATCCTGGGGAGAAAGATACTCTTTTATCTATCACTTGATTTTGCTGTTTTATTATAGAAGGATATGATTCAGGAAAAATCAGATGGAAGAAATGCATAAAGGAATGCTATAGAGAAAGAGTGCAGAGTTTCCATGCCCTCTCTGAGCGTACCACTCTCCCCACATCCCTGTGCACCCACCAACTCAGAAGCTCCCTACTCTTTCTTCATTGCAGTTTCCAAGCTGGAACTTGCGGGAGCTAAGCCTCTAATAAATATCCAGGGGCTCTGAGTAGCCTGTGTTTTACCAGGTGGATGGAGACACTAAGAAAGCTGGCTTACAGATGATAAAGTTAGAATACATGCACAGAGAGGACCATAGAGAAGAGACAGAATCTTGACAGTGTCCCATCTAGTTCCTGGTTCTAGATCTTTCCCGAAATTCCACTTCAGAGGACCTTGGACTTCAGAGGACACCTTGGAATCCACACAATCAACTCCCAATATTTGCTTAAGATCATTTTAAATGGTCTTTTCTTGGGAGCAACACAAAGGGTCGTAAGTAACGCATACACTGTTCTCCTTTCTTCAGATACTTGTACACAAAACTCCTTTTTTCCATAGTCACATAAAAATAACTACCCCTAAGCAAACCAACACACGCAAACCAATCCCTGACCCATCAGCACGAAGCCTGGCATCATACCTAGTCACAAGAAATCCCTTTAACTGCAGCCTAGAACCCACAATTCCTCTTACATTAAGTCTAAATATAATAAGTAATAGTTGAGAATGCTAACTTGTTCAAGGTTGTCACATATGGAGAAAAGAGGACAGCCAGTATTTAAGCCTATCTCCAGCTACATAGAATGGTGTTTAGACATTTCCTAGGCTGGGGTACCTGGGTGTCTCCATTAAGTGACTGACTTCAGCTCAGGTTATGATCTCGAGTTCCCATTCCTGAATTCGAGCCCTGCGTCAGTCTCTGGGCTGACAGCTCAAGTCTGGAGTCTGTTTCAGATTCTGTGTCTTCTTCTCTCTCTGCCCTTCCCCCACTCATGCTCAGTCTCTCTCTCTCAAAAGTAAATAAACATTAAAATTTTCTTAAATTAATAAATAAGCACTTCCTATATTACTAAACTTGTATATCAACTGATTTTTCAGAGCTTTATCTCAAAGAAGTAATCTGTGAAATGTTTATGGTCCTGGGGGTGAGGGGCTGAGTAGTCCCCTGACTCAAGTTCCAGCAGCCAGCACCCCTTTGGTTTGCCTGGCCCTTCCTACCACCTGCTGGGCTGGGGAGAGAGGCTGAGGTGACCCTACATCTGCCCCCTTCCCAGCTGCAGCAGAGGACCCGGCCTCACACTCACCAGCTGAGCTTTAAGGCCTTTCCAGGCACTAGGCTAAAGGAAGACAATTCAGGGGCGCCTGGGTGGCTCAGTCAGTTAAGCCTCTGACTTCGGCTCAGGTCATGATCTCACATTTGTGGGTTCAAGCCCTGCGTCAGGCTCTGTGCTGACCGCTCAGAGCCTGGAGCCTGCTTCGGATTCTGTGTCTCCCTCTCAATCTGCCCCTCCCCACTCATGCTATGTCTCTGTCTGAAAAATAAATAAAACATTAAAAAAAAAAAAAAGGAAGACAGCCCAGAAGTGAGGGGACATAGGCCTGGTGTGCAGCCCAGGAGACAAGCCCCCCCAGGGTGGAAGGTGAAGGGGACCTGGAGGAAAGGGACTCTCTCACACATCTGCTCCTTGGCTGAGGGCTGCCTCACAGGTCAAAGGAGCCAAGAATTGGGAAGCAAATGTCCTCGAATTGCTTAAATAGGCTGAATGCTGCCCAGTCACAAATTATCTCTGGGCAACTTTCTGTGTCACTCATGACCCTTCAGATTCAAACCCAGAAATTGGAACTCTGATTTCTGATCATACAGGCTTGGGACTCTCAAGGTCTGTGTCTTGGCCGTGAGACCTCTCTGGCCTTTGCCAGACTCTTCCAGCTCAAGCACTCTGAGCTTGTATGACTCCTTGGGTGTGTAACCTTGGAGGCAGTCACTCTGGCTCTTCACACCTCAGCTAGTGTGTTGACAACCTTCCTGGGTGGTGTGTGAGGGAAACAGCTGAGAAACACCTCGCCGATGCCAAAGACGACCAGTCGTCATCCCTCAGTGAGAATCCTCTGTCTGGTTCTCCTTCCAACCCAAGGAGCAGGCAGGCCTTCAGGAGGGCTCCGACAAGGAGGGCCGTGCTCCAGCCTCCGCCCTCTCACCAACCTTCCCTCCTCACTTGCTAACAGACACGCAGTTCCCTTTGCTGTAGAAATCAGCCCTCTGCTTAGGCTGTCCTATCTGCATACCAGGGTCCGTGTTCCACAGATGGGCACATCACAGATCGTGGTCTGTGACCTCAGCAGGCCTGGGTGCTTCCAGGGAGACTTCCCATGAGCCTCTACTAGCTGCTTACCCACCCTGCTCACTTCCCCTCCATCCCAGAGGTCTCTCTAGGGAGTTCCTCTGCTTGTCCAGGGCACTAGTGTGCTGACTCCTCAAGAAAGCCAGCTATTGTTTATGATTCTGCCTCTTCCACCATCTGTATTGTCAGAGTTCTCCCAAGAAGCGGAACCACCAATAGGATGTATATGTGTCTGTGTGTGTAAACATATATGGATACATATATCTATATATGATCTATATCTGTTTCTATCTTTCTGAGTCGACAGAGAAGTTTATGTTCAGGAACTGGCTCACATGACTGCGGGGGCTGGAATGTATGAAATGTGCAGGGTGGCCAGCAGGCTGGAAACCCAGGGAAGACCCGAGGTCGCTGCTCCAGTCTGAAGGCAGTCTTCCTTGGTGGGCCTGCGTCTCTTCCCCTTATGGCCTTTAACAAGGTAGATGAGTCATTTTATGGAGAGTAATCTTTACTCCAAGTCCACTCTTTCAAATATTTATTTTATGTAAAAAGTATCTTCTCAGTGCCATCTAGACGGATGTTTGACCAAATATCAGGGCATCAGGGACTAGACAAGTTGACACATAAAATAGGAGCCACCACACCACCAATCACAAGCGTGGTCCACAGTTACTACACGTTTATCCAGTGCCAGTCAGTGTACTGTGTTCAGCACATACACTCTCTTATTTAATCCCCTCAGTAACCCCATGACATAGATCCTATCATTATCCTCATTTTACAGAACTAGGACGTTAAGGACGGAGTGAGTGGCAGAGCTCTGATTCAAACCCAGGTCTCACTACTGTAGAAGATTATGCCCTTAATCTGAAGCCTACATCACCTCCCAACCTCTCCCCCTATTCCCCGTTTTTATACTGTCTATAGTTGTACACATTACAATCTGTCTGATCAAACAAAACAGAAACTTCTCATTATCTCTTTCTGCTCGTTCCCAAGGAAATGCCTTGGAAAGAGATGCCCATCGTTGGTGTCTCCAGTTCTTATCCTTCCTCAACCCACAGCATCTTGGTGTCAGCCTCTGGCATGATGAGGCTGACCAAGGTCCCAGATGGTGTTCATAGTTGTGGCCCTTTCATCTGTGTATTTGTTCTAACACAGTAGTAATTGTTCATTGTTTTAGAAAAAAATGAGAAAAGCACTGCTGGTCAAGACGGTGTTAATATAAACAACCATCTGTGGCACCCGTTCTGCTATAAACAGTAGCAGCTATAAAGCTTTTAAAAACTAAATCTGTAAAAAGGCATAACGGGGGGCACCTGGGGCGCTTAGTTGGTTGAGTCTCTGACTTCTGCTCAGGTCATGATCTTATGGTTCATGAGTTCGAGCCCCACATTGGGTTTGCTGCTGACAGCCTGTCTGCACAGAGTTCACTTCAGATCCTCTGTCCCTTTCTCTCTGCCCCTCGCCAGCTTGTGCTCTCCCAAAAATAAATAAATATTTAAAAAAACAAAAACAAAAAATAAAAAGGCCTAACTGAACTCACAAGTAAGAGAATCACTTTGGTAGACCAGAAGCAGAAGAGCAGTGCAGAGCAGTGAGCAAAGCTGGGCCCTGGTCCTGCTGGCCCCTGGGCGAAGGCAGGCGGAGACGGGCAGGCTCTGGCTCCTGTGTGTAACTAAGCTAGTTTGGCTCTCAGGAAACAGGGACTAACATAATCCAGGTGAGATAGCACAGGGCCAGACTTCAGGTTGAAGGTAGAACTTACAGTTTCTCCACTTAGACAAGAGGCTGATTAAGGCTCCCTGCAACCACTGCTTGGGTCTATATGTTAGGTGAAGCTCAATGACCTGTTGGGCAGTGGCCAGCACAACACATGAACCAGGACCTGAAGTGAGCCACAGTCTCGCTGAGAGAACCACCCCCGTCGTCCATGGGTAAGAGCTACACTCATCAGTACAAGGCTCAGTTAGAGACAGGGCTGATGGAGGAACTTGAAGAACTTTTAGATAAGGAAACAAAAAGAGTGGGGGGAAAAAGAAGAAAAGGGAGAAGAGAGAAACGTATCAAGCTTAAAATGACTTTGTCAACCAAAAGTCCAAAAGACACAAAGAAATCTGTCTTGAACACATACTAACCAATAAATCAACTATTGATTAAATTGATCACCTCAGGTGGAACGGAAATAATAAAACAGTCTGAAAAAGACTAAATATGTTTAAGGCATTTATTTAAGAAAGTGAAGGAATAATATGAAATAAATAAGGATTAGGGGCGCCTGGGTGGCTCAGTCAGTTGAGCATCTGACTTTGGCTCAGGTCATGATCTCGTAGTTCACTGCTGTCAGTGTGGAGCCTGGTTTGAATCCTCTGTTCTCTGTCTCTCTTCCCCCCTATCCTCCCGTTTGCTTTATCTGTCTCTCTCTCTGTCTCTCTCTCTCTGTATCTCACAAAAGTAAATAAAAACACTAAAATAAATAAATAAATAATTAAAAATTGTGAAACAAAAGTAGGAAGAAATAAACTTTAAAAAAGATGGACATGAAAATAATTGTAATTAATTATTAAAATTAACAACTTATAGTATATATTATATATTTATATTGTAAGACTTAATTAGGAATCTTTGAAATATAAATTACAATCCCTGAAAAAAAATCTAATGAATTGGATAAAATCTAAATTTGGTGCAGTATGAAAAGAATTGAATGAAAGATAATGCCAGGGAGTTTACTCAAGACATAACACAAAGGGACAAAAGTTTAAAAGTAGGTAAGAACACGGGTGTTTGGGTGGCTTGATTGGGTAAGTGTCTGACTTCAGCTCAGGTTGATCTCGCAGCCTTCTTTTTTTTTTTTTTTTAAATGTTTTATTTATTTTTGATACAGGAGAGAGGGAGGGGGAGGGTCAGAGAGAGAAGGAGACACAGAACTGCAAGCAGGCTCCAGGCTCTGAGCTGTCAACACCACACTGCGCAGTGTGGGTGTATTAATTAATTTTATCCTCACAAGAATTCTGTGAGATAAGATTCTTATTATGCCCTTTACACGTGAGGAAACTGAGCGAGGGGGAGTTAGTACTTCCTGCCCAAGGCCTTACAGGTAGTAAGATGGGAAGTTGGAACTCAAACTACAGTATCTGGCTCCAAACGCTTGTAACCACCACTCTGCACTACTCCTCACTGTAGAGAGGTATGTGGAAGGTACTGAGGGAAAATAACTAACCACCTCGATTTTATCCCCAGCTCAATTAACAAATGTTTTGGCACACAAAGATGAAAACTTAATGTCAGTTGCAGACATTTGCAAAAAGAAATATTACTGTATATTTCAACAAGAAGAAAAATGAACTCTAAAAGAAAGAATAGAACCAAGAAACAATGATGAATGGACCATCTGGGTTGGTAAGCCTAGTGTGAAATATAAAAACATCGAATTGTTAAAGGTGAGATGAAACAAATGTCAACATAACAAGATCGGTAGGAAAGGATAGTTACAATTGATTTTTTTTTTCATATTTTATAGGAGGAGAGAAATATTGGGGGGTTTATTTTTTTAAGTTCATTTATTTATTTTGAGATAGAAGTAGGGAGATGGGGTAGAGGGTAGAGGAGGGACAGAGGATCTGAAGTGGGCTGTGTGCTGCTGGCAGAGAGCCTTGTGTGGGGCTCAAACTCAGAAACAGTGAGATCATGACCTGAGCTTAACTGACTGAGTCACCCAGGTGCCCCAGGGTTGTTGTTGTTGTTGTTGTTTTAATTACAGCCGAAGATAATCATGATTCTGACTTTTAAGTGCCCACCAGTCTTACTAGTTGCAGCATTAATCCAGCCAGTAGGTCAGCACAAAAAGGTACAAGGAGAGGAAATGGACATTTAAAGAGCCAGATTGATGGCAATCTTTTTGGGCTCCTTCTAGAGTCTTCACTCAAGCCAACCTGCACCTTAACACCCCATTGTCTTCTCAGTGCCCATGTCCCTGGGAAGTCTTCCAGGCCCATCCTCTCTGGACTCAATCCCTACAGCACTGTCATGAATATCTGACTCTTTTTTCTGCCCCATGATTTTTCCTTGCAGGGAGGTCCCTTCCTCCCAGCACTTTGGGATTCTGATGGGCTGTCAATTAAAGGACAGCCTTCCTCCCCCCACATAAGTGACATAAAACTCAGGGAGGGAGCAAGCCAGAGTCCCGCATTTACAGGACACAGTGACTGGTCCAGGAGTGGGCCAAGGACCATCATGGGCCTGAGAGAGGAAGGTCTCCCTCCTTCTGAAGGACCTTGACTGGTGCCAATGGTCATCCCCTTCTCTGCAACATGGAAGAACAGTGTCAGAGAAAGAGGCCACGCAGGGGGAAGCAGAGCAGAGAGACGACCAGAGAAAGCCCTGATTAGATCACGAGAGTGCCCCAGATTTGAACTGCGCCTGATGTCAAATGACTCTAGCATTTGAGCGTGTACATTTCCTTCTTGTTTGAACTACTTTGAATTTGGGTTTCTGTCACTTAAACCAAGAGTCTTGATCAACTCAGCCTCTACATTTGAGGACAACTCATTTGACACACAATGTTGTTGCAACCCAAGGAAGCAGGTTCCTCTGAATGTCCCCCTTTTTCTGCAGAAAGCTTTGACTCAACTCTGCCATACATCAGGGCAATCAGGCCGGGCTCCTGGTTTCTTTCAAATACAAGCCTCTCCTCTTTTGACACCTTTTTCTTTCCATATGGTCGATAAGGCTTTGATGCCAAAATACTTTAGAGGCACATCAAATCGCTTAAGGTTGCTTATGCTGAATTTCTGCCACTTGCTGATGTTGTCTAAAGCCTCTCCCTCTGAAAGATAAATGTATACATACGACATGTGTGTACCAACACTCCCTTCCCTCTTCACCTCTCCATCTAGAGAATGGGTGTGCACAGCCTCACCACCCCACTCCTCAAATACCTCCTGAGCCCGGCACCTCACGTGAAGATAGATCTCGCAGGTTCAGGAGCCCTGCTGAGAAAGCCCTACTTAAGGCCTCAGGGGGCCTCAGCATTTAAGGCACCACAGGGTGTTTTCTGGTGTAGTCTCCCTTCCCAATTGGAGATATTAACTCTCATCTGAGATCATAACTCAAGGAACTGGGGAGCAGAAGTCACCACCTTACTTAATCACATGTTGTATCATATGACCGCTCACTCCAGAGCTCACGGTGGCTCACTAGTGCTCTGCATATCCAAGCCAAACTTTTGCCAGAAACTTCCCTGTTTAGGCTAATTACTTTCTGCACATTCTCTCTCCACACTGCCAGACTGGATGTCTGACCTGCTTCCCGCCTCATAAAAATACCAAGCTCATTCTCCTATCCAGGCTTTTGTTGCTGATGTTCTTTCTGTTCCAGAGCAGTCCCTCCTTCCTCCAGTCCTACAAAGCCCACTTCAAGTTCCACCTCTTCCAAACAGCCCTCCCTGAATCTTGCCTCTATCCTCTCGTCTACTATTTATTTATTTGCCCCTTTTCTGAATAAGTTGTTCCGGAATGAGGACCACACAGCTTATTATCCAATTGGGGCATTTTGTGGGATTTGAATCCATCTTGCCTCGTCACTGGAACACGTGCTTCTTGAAGGTAAGAACCATTACTCACCCATCTTTTATCCATGCTCCCCTCCCCCACCCATCTCAGCATCAGGGAGGACTAGGCATGCCGGGGAATTTGTCTTAGAAATGCAGATTCTCTGAGTCTCCTGGAAATTCTGACTTACAAATTTGGGGTAAGACGCTGGGATCTGTATTTCTGAAAGTGCCACGTTGCAGATTTTGCTGAGGCAAGCCTGGAAAACAAGGAGTTAGAGTCAGCATATTGCCAAAACCTAAATCAAGACACATATCTGACAAGCTCAAGTGTTGTTACGAGAACAAAGCACAGGATATTTTAAATATAGTTGGGCCTGGAAATTACAGGGTGTGAAGTTTTCCCGCCCTTGGTGATGTGGCCCCATTTTGGAGGTTATTCAGTGCCATGGCTAGGAGAATGGGCTTGGAGTCTGGCATGGGTTTGACTCTTGCCTCTGACACTCATTTAACATCTCTGAAATTCAGTTTCCGGGGCGCCTGGGTGGCTCAATCGGTTAAGCGCCAGCTTCGGCTTCGGCTCAGGTCATGATCTCACGGTTGTGGGTTTGAGCCCCGCATCGGGGTCTGTGCTGACAGCTAGCTCAGAGCCTGGAGGCTGCTTTGGATCTGTGTCTCCCTCTCTCTCTGTCCCTCCCCTCTTCACACTGTCTCTCTCTGTCTCTCAAAAATAAATAAACGTATAAAATTTTTTAAAAAATGAAATTCAGTTTCCTCGTCTGTGAGAAGAGAATAATAACAGGACCCACTTCCCAGAATTGCTCTGAGAATGAAATACATTCTTGTACACGAAGGACCCACTCCATGCCTGGCACAGGGCACATATTTGTTACATATTTGTAACAAGTGCCTGTGGATAGTAAGTTACTGAGGTGGGAGCCCTGCCAGGTCCTAGGAGGAGGTAGGCCAGTGGAAATACTTTCCTAGAGGGACACATTCTCCATTCCTTTTGAGAAGGACCTCTTGGGGGGAGATCTTAATCCTTATGTGAGTGCTTTCCCACCACTGAGGGGACAGGGAATCCAAAAAGCATGAAGTCACTGAAATCCAGACTAAAGTCTGCACTTAGACAAGTCACTAAATGCAGAATACTTAAATATTCTATTAGTGATCATCATTATTATCATCATCTATGCAATAATAATATTATGCTCCCAGTGTTGTATCCTTGCTGAGTCAGAAAACATTTTCTGGGATGCTGTGGGGGCCCAGTCAGTTAGGCATCCGACTTCGGCTCAGGTCATGGGTTTGAGCCCTGCATCAGGCTCTGTGCTGACACCTTAGAGCCTGGAGTCTGCTTCAGATTCTCTGTCTCTGTCTCTGTCTCTCTCTCTCTCTCTCTCTCTTTCTCTCTGCCCCTCCTGGCTCACTCTCTCTTAAAAATAAATAAACACTAAAAAAATAAAACCAAGAAAACTTTAAAAAAATGTTTTCCTTTGGCAATCCATATTTATGCAACATTGCAACTGAAAATTATTGCTTGTTTTGAGGGGCTGTGTGTCCGCTTACCTTACTTTTGGTCACAGGAGATTGAAAGCCTGATCTTCTCTGCTCCTAATGCCAAAGGGAAACTGTGACCAAGACCTGGCCTGGACAAGGACACTGTGGTGACCATGCAGTTCATTTCAGACAGAAAAAACCCAGGCTTTGGAAATGCGCTGGCTGTATCTTACATTAGGCAGGTGGTCAAGACCATAGTCCAAGGGAGAAATGGGCTTTTTCTTGCAGGCAGTAGGCCAATTGGTTGTTGGATTAATGGATCAGTGGGGTTTCTCTTACAGGCAATGAGACTCCCAATCATTTTGGATCAGAAAAACAACACGGTCTCAGTCTAGGCCGGAGGAAATTTTCCTTTTGCTTCAGAAGACCAAGAGCAGTTGGATCTGTATTGTCATGAGAGGAGATGGCTGGGACGTGCCTTTCTGGGGGAAGTTCATGGTCACAGGCACCACTTTGGGAACAGAGGTGCCACAGTCTCGTGTCACCTGGAGTTCTGTCAGGGAGGTGGGGGTACTGAGCTCAAACAGTAGTTATAAAGCCCCGTCTGTCTTGGCTTCTGTTGCCCTGAAATTCAATGAAACCTTGCAGGAAGAACTTAGCTGAGATTTGTCTTCTCTTGGACTAGGAGTCTCAGCAATAAACGCCAACAAAGAAGCTGGGGGGAGGGAATCAGAGAGTCCTTCTGGAAGGGGTAGTGCTGGGATGGATCCAGCTCATGTAACTGAGCCAAATGCTTGTGGCTGGCTTGCGGAGTTGTCATTGACCCCACAGTCCCTCTCATGGTTCTCAGAATTGACACTTCCCAGTGCCTTACAAGGATAATTTTGGGGTTCAGAAATTCTTACTTCCAACCCCCCTTCAGGTCCACTGTGGACTACGTCCCTTTTCCCTTCTTCATGTAGGGCCATCTCCCCGACCTCAGCTTCCCCTGTGGCCACACCACATTCTCCCTCCTCATACCCTGACACATGCTCAGAAATGACAGGCTTCTTGTGGGTCTAGTCTTCCAGGAGCACAGTTTGCCAGAGGCACCCTGGAGCCAAGTGATGGCCTCCGAGTGAGCAAGGGGTTATTGCAGGCTGGAAGGTGAGGGCAGCTTCCCAGCTTTTTCCTCCAACCTCAGGAGCAAGTCAGTGGCTGGCAGGTCACATGAGGTCCCTCTGACATCTCTGGTCAGGAATGCAGTTTACTGGGGATTCTGAAGCAAAGAGGTCATTGACAAGAGGAAAAGTCATTAGCAGGCAGGGCGATCAGCATGTACCCAGGAACCTCCATCTTCCTTAGCCAGTTATGGCTCTGCCTGTGTACCCAGGGCTCCTGTGTGGGCATCTGTTGGGCCTTTCAGGCCCCTGAGACCAGGCAAAGCAAGGCTGTGGCATCCTGGTCTTGTCTTCAAGTCCACAAATCCTTGAGTGTCACAAATGAGGGAGAGGAGAAGGTGGCTGGAGGCAGATCCATAGTTGCATTTTTGTTGACTGTGCCAACATTTATGGATTGCAAACATTCTTTGGTGAAAAGGTCCAAGAATGGAGGTCTACTCTTGAACTCAAAGTACACTTGTTCCTGATGCAAGCTCCTTGCTCATGACCCTGGGTTCTGCTCATACACATTGTTATGTTCTCTAATATATGCTATGTTCAGTTGTGGCAAGGCTGTCAATTTCTGCTGGCTGCCAGCCCCTCAATCAGGGCTATCTTGGCCCAACATGCAAAGGACACTTTGCATTCTAATACATGTACTGATTGGGAATATATTCATCCCCCTGGGACGAGAAGGTACTAGAACAGTGCTTCTTAAACTTGAATGTGTCTAGGAATTAGCTGGGGCTCTCGTTAAAATGCAGATTCTGATTCAGAAAGTTTGGATGGGTGTCAAGATTCTGCATTTTCAGGAAGCCCCCCGTTATGCTGATGACATTGGGACCAACAACTTTGGTTGTGCCTCCTGTGACTGCACGTTGAGAAGAAAAATTTCAGGAGGCTCAGCAGCTATTCCAATGGGGTCAGGACTTGGGATTTCCAGAAACAGAGGTCTAAATAGCACCTTCATTATAATGGCCAGCTGACTCCCTGCTGGAGCCACTTAGCCCCCCACCAGCAGGCCCAGCTTTGTCTGAAGCTTGGGTACACAGTCTCTTGAGAGATACATAAGATGGGTGCTTGGTTAGGGCCTCAGGGGTTGTTATTTCTCCTCTACGTGTCCTGTCCTCAGTGTAAGATTCTCCTCTGCATCCTCTCAGCTTCCAGGGCCAACTAGTCTCTGCTTCCCCACCTCTTGGAGTGGCCACACCTTCCTGGCAGCACCAATGAACAGAGATCTCCTCTTGACTTCCTGAAGATTCATTGCAGTGTCACCTTTCCTGGGACCCAGCTGAGAAGAGTAATTCTGGCTCTTCTAGGCTGCTGCTGTGACCTGGGGTACGTAAATACGGCATTTGTCACAGTGTGGTTGCGATTATGCACTTCTGTGTCATTTCTGCAGTCCTTGACGGTGGGGAATAAAAATGCAGTGGCTGGCCATACCGTATATTTGTTCCATCATTTATGCTATTCATCTGGTCCTTCTTCCTCAAGAGGCCCCACCCTCACTTCCTTGGAGACATTTCTAGGTTAAAGAGCTCCAATTTCTCCAGCCCCCACCAGACCTGTTTAGGAGTGTTGAAGATATGCACTCTCAGGCTTGGCCATGCATTTGAATTAAAGGGGAGTTTTGCGAGTATTGACTCTTAACCTCAGAGGCTCAGACTTACTTGGTCTGGCCCAGGAAATCTGGGTTTTAAAAAAACTCCTCGATGATTCTCATGTGCAGACAAGTTTGAAAACCATGAAGAGTCAGGAATTTTAGACTGATACCTAGCATTTCAGCCTCATGTCAGCACAGCGATCTGGCCTGTTCCAATCATGGGTCCCCAGGACTGGTGAGTGGCGCTTGCTCTGGGCTTCAAGCTAAGCTCCTTTGGATGAAGGGAGGCCATAGGACTACAGGGGTAAGGGACTAGAGGCTGGTGTAAGACCAAACTAGGTTCGAACTAGAACTGTTTAACTACAAGTTTGACTTGAGACAATTTTCTCCATCTCTCTGAGCCTTGGGTTTCCTAACCAACAAAATGCGATAATGGTTTATTTGCCAGTTTCTACCGGCTAATAAACCACTCCAAAATTTAGTGGCCGACAGCACAAACATGTCATCTTTCTTACAATTCTGGGGGATGGCTGGGCAGTTCTTCTGGTCTGGACTGACTTCGCTGGGGCTGAATGGCTGAGGATGGCCTCCGCAAAATGCCTGGCTATTGGCTTGATGTCCGCTAGAATGATAGAGTTGGCCTGGCTGATGTCCACATCTCCCATTATCCAGCAAGCTAGCCCAGGCCGGTTTACATGGCGGTGGTCACCGGTTCTGAGAGCTACAGAAACTGTGGCCATGATGCTTTTTCCATGGGTCTGTTTGCTAACGTCTCATTGGTCAATGTTAGTCAAGGCCAGTCCAGAGTCAGTGTGGGAAAAGATCACCAAAGGACATGACTCAACTATAACTATGTATAATTCAAAACTAAGCTTAAAGCCCTAGTGACATTCCAGCTCCAGAAACTAGGAACCCCGCCTGGGCTTCTCTTTAACACTCACATGCCTACTGATAATGATAGTAACGGTCACAGTATACATTAAGCCCCAGGAGTTTAGTCACTGACAACAGTTTATCTGATTCTCAGGCCATAATTTTTATTGCATATGTTTCCCTGCAAGTTAGGTCATTAATTCATCTGAGTGAAGGTTTTAAAATGAGCGAAAATGACCTCTTCCCTCCAGGAGCTCTGTCATCCACGGGGCCAACACGCAGGTAAATGGAACCCGGAAGTCAATTTGAACTTTGGATTTATGTCTGCCTGTGTTTTCTCTGTGTCCACCTGCACACAGAAGGCCCTCCCCTTCAGAGTTCCACATCAGACAAATTTGTTTGTGAGCAATGGAGGTGTGACTGGGGGCTTCGTAGGGGAAACAAAGAGAGGGGTACATGGTACCCATCACAGACGGCAGCGTAAACAACCCGCCCGGATGTTTCTGTTCTTCAAACTTCGTTCTCTGTTGCTCACTTCAGGGAACATCTGATACCCCTCACTTTCCTGGAGCAGCCCCTCGCCACCCCCCACACCTGGCTCCCTTCCTCTTCCCAGACTCTCTTGAATATGAGCCTCCTTCCCTCTTGTCATGCAAAGCACCACAGCTGTCTGAGCTCCCTCACATCAAAATATTTCTTCTATTTCCAAAACTAGCCCCACTCAGTATAGAAGTCAGGGTAGGGATCAGGTCTTGTGCTAGCTGACCATGTACTTGTAGATTGTATCCCTACAGCATCCCAAAGGGCTTACTGAATTATTTATTCTGGTGTTCTTTCCAGAAAGATTTTTGTCAGTAAAAACAACCTCTATCTTCTCACAACTACTTGCAATATCAAAGAGTTTTGAATTTTGTGAAAGGGCAGCAGAAAGGAGTGATCCTTTCCAATGGAAGAATGAAAGAAGGCTTCCTGGAGGAAGTGAGATTTGAACCAAGACCTGGTGGAACTCCTTTGAGAAGGATAGCTATTAATTTCCAAACTCATGACTTAAAAATATGTCTGCCTTTCTAGTCACTGAGCCCAGTTTCTCAGGCTGCTGTTCCACCCTGTCTGCCACTCCTTCACTCTATTCTAACATGGACTCTTGGGGCGCCTGGGTGGCTCAGTCGGTTAAGCCTCCGGTTTGGCTCAGGTCAGATCTCACGTCCCTGTGTCAGGTTCTGTGCTGACAGCTAGCTCAGAGCCTGGAGCCTGCTTCCGGTTCTGTGTCTCCTTCTCTCTCTGCCCCTCCCCTCTCATGCTCTGTCTCTCTCTGTATCAAAAATAAATAAAACATTAAAAAAAATAACATGGACTCTTAACCAGAGAATTGGAATAAACGAGTTAACATGAATCATTTTTCTGGTTAGTTATTAGGAAGAGTAAGAAGACAAGTCCCCACCTACCTATTCAGGGCATATAGAACAAGAGAAAAAAAAAAAAACTATTGGCCCTACAGGTTCAATTGTTCCCCAAATATTGTCTGTGCAGCATTGGTTATTATTTGGCAAATATTTTTGTTATTGTTTTTCACATGGATCTAGACTAATCTTGGCACTTAGATGTCCCCCTGGCCTCACAGAAGAGGTTGCCTGGAATTGATCATCAAAATAAGCCAAGAAGTGCAAAGAAATTCCTCAGCAATTACTACACTAGTTTGTTCTTTGTGTCAAATATGAGTTAGGAAAGACAAACTCATTCATCTCTTACTATGCTACAAGGGACAAAGGTAATTTTTCTCATAGGATTCAAGGCTAAAGTGGACTGTTTTCTGAACTTCCTTGTGACATTTAACTGAAAAAAAATTATCAGAAAAATCCTCCTTTTGAGAGATCATTCTCAGAAAGAAAAAAAAAAGAGAGAGAATACTGGTCCACTTGGAAGATGCAAAGATTTAATTTCAGGTGGCATGTTTAAGAAGTGTATGTATGCGTACGTGTGTGTTTTAGGACTCTTTCAGTTGTAAGATACAACAATCCAACTAACAGAGGCTTTGCAAGATGGGGTGGGTTTAGCTGTTTATATAACAGAAAAGTCCAAGGTAGTCAGTCTTCAGTCATGGCTAGATCCAGGTGCTCAGACGACGTGGTGTAAGTTTTTATTCCTCTTTAACACTCAGCTCTGCTCCTCTTGTCAGACAAGTTCTCCCCACCGGCAGCTTCAGACGTAATTCTGCTAGCTTGACAACCCTAAAGAAACAAGACAAGATGTAACAATGAAATACATAAAAGAGGGAAAAAGAAAGGCAGGTGGTAAGGGGCTGACCAAGAGCAGCGCAGAGGCCTATGGTAAGTGAATTTGGGTTGGCAGGCCTGATTTTCGAACCAGTTGCATTGACTACTGGTAGAAAAATAATGTCTTAAGACCCCAAACATTCCTTTCTTAAATTCATCCGGGTGTCCAGTAATTGCTGATGTTCATGAATGTTCCTGTCCACAGGGCTGCTGGCGGGCCACGGGCAGCCTGGTAAGCAGGCAGTTGTCCATCAAGACTGGAAGAAAGAAGTTTGAAAGCCAAGAGAGAAGTCAGGAACTTGGCTCCTGTGATGCATCGTGAAGGGAGGAGGGGAGGGGAGAAACCTCGGCAATTTGTTTTTAATATTTTGCTTGTTCTGGATACCATGAAAGCTGCGTATATTGGCTTCTGACTAACGAAAACAGAGGGGAAGCCAGGCTGGAAACCTGGCTGTGTTTCTGTGCACAATTAGGTTTGTTTGTTTAGGTCTCTTTTTATTTGTTTTCAGATGACTCAGATACGAGTACTGCAGGCATTTCAAAGAGAAGTGTTCTTATGTGTATTTTGGGTCTAGGGTTTCACCAAGTGCAGAAAGCCTTGGCTCCCTGAGGTTATTTTCCCATCCAAAGGTTTTTCGAACTTCCAAGTGGAGCTAGAAGAATGCCGTCGTGAGCCAGGTTATTTTTCTCCACAGACCCCAGCGTGGGGTTGCACAGGGGACAGAGATCACAAACATATCAACACAAAAGTCCCCAAACAAGGTGCAAGGGCACCCGTTGTGCTGACCTCTTGCGCCATCTCCCCTCGATGGCTTCACCAGCTGCGCTCTCCTGTCCTCTCTGGAAACCTCTTCATAAGTCATGAGTTGGCCTCCTCCTCTCCAGACAACCAAATCCAGAAATGGATTCTAGTTTCCAGTTTCTCTGTGTCGGTCTATAAACCGTCCAGCCCTGAAGAGCTCTTTCATTGCCACGGTTTAGTTGAGAGTCTGAAGCCTCCTGTGAAATGCAGGGAGGCTTACTTTCTGAGAACCTGCCAAACAAACCCTTGGCTGAATTCCTTTGCCTAAGGGGAGTGGCTCCCGGGGGGCTGGGTTGTTTGCTCCTGGTCAATTGACCCCAAATCCAGGAAGGGACTTGGGAAGGGCCTTGGGAGGGGCTGGGCAGTAATCTCCTTCCTAGATGAGCAAGATGCAAATCAGGCAATGATGAAGACCATTCCAGCCTCCCTTGTTGGAGGCTTTTTTCCAGTAGCCCCAACTTTATATGATGCATCAGAGGACAGGGATGCCCGAAGTGGTCCTGATTGTTTTCAAATAGTGAGGATTTCTGTAGTCAGCAGGAGCCAGCTTCCTAAACTCCCTGGAGGCTGGGTCCCAGTCTGAGTCTCCTACAGTCTCCCCTGCTCAGCTGCCCCTGTTAAATGAATCACATTGGCCAACATGCAGGTCGGAGAATTACTTGCATACGTCAGTGCTTTTCTCCCTCTGAAGGGAGCCATAAACTGCCCCTTTTAGGACTCTTCTCATTCAGGGGTGCCTAGGTGGCTCAGTCAGTTGAGTGTAAGACTCTTGATTTCCACTCAGGTCATAGTCTCAGCTTTTGTGAGATCGAGCTTGGTGTTGGGCTCTGTGCTGACCATGTGGAGCCTGCTTGGGATTCTCTGTCTCTCTCTCTCGCTGCCCCTCCCCTGCTCTCTCTCTCTCTCTCTCTCTCTCTCTCAAAAATAAACATTAAAAAAAAGAAAGACTTCTTTCAGCGTTTGAAGTTTGAAACCTCCTGCAACTCATAGCAGATAGATTCATTCTGTCAAAATGCACACATTTCAAGAATTTCTTTTCCAAACCACAGTCTTCCAGAGCTATATTGTGGGGTCAAACAAAATTCTACCTAGTCTCCTGCACCGGCTCTAGCTACACTACTGCACCCTGACAGGTGACAATGGGAACAAGTGCCCTGTGTCCTTGCAGACCCCGAGACAAGGGCTGCGTGCAAGCAGATGAGAATGCGAGCCCAAGAAGCAAAAGAGGGAGAGGGGAAATGACTCTGGGCATCTGGAACTCAGTCCTACTCAGGACTGTCTGAGAGACTGGGTGGCATATGCCTCAGATTGTCCCACTGACAGGCCAGGAAGCCATCCCTGGTGGTTAGAGTTTGCCCTGGAGTGGTAACCCCCCAACACTTCCAAGCACGCTCCCACAGCCAGAGAACATCCTCAGGCTGAGACAGACATGAAGCTCTAAGCCAGCGTGGAACTCTCTGGAAGCCACTTCCGGAATAGCTTGAAGGGATATGGGAGGGGCACCAACCATGGTGTCTATAGCGTCTACTGTACCCTAGGATGACAAAAGGAAGGGCACCATCCTCAGAAAGAGACTGGACTGTTTTCACTCAGTTCTTTTTACTAAGACAGGGAAGTGGACCATGATCGATACCGATTAACAATAGTTGAAATGATAAGAGCTGACAAGCAAAAGGTTTTGTTTTGATTCTCAGCTTATCTATTTATTTAGCAAATATTAACAGACTGCCTACTTGCCTCAGGGTCTGCACTAGGTGCTAAAGTCTTGCAAGGAAGGAACCAGGCTCTGTCTCTGCCTCAGGAGACCATAGGCTGGTGGGGGTTGCAGACAAGAAAAGAGATCAAGACAAAGGACTGTGACTGTATGGCTTAGCGGGAGGGGCCCCTCATCTAGGCTGCTAGGGTGGGGGTGTCTCTTCCTTAAGAAGGAAGAGGAAGAGTGTTCCAGTGGGAAGGAACAGAAGGTGAGAATGTCTGGAGGCAGCAGGGCAGATGTGCAAAGACTCAGGACTGTTTCCTAGGAAGTGGTGACAGGGAGTGGTGCCCGAGAAAACTGGATGCCAACGAACACCAGGCCGCTTAAGACCTTGTCACCTGCGTGACAGTGTTTATGTCATGTACCAGAGCGATGAGAAATGGCTTCCTCTTATTTTTACTATCATTTAATTAACACTTATTTGTTTCGTTGCTTCTTGAAACTCACCTCTTCCTTCTGAATTTCATTTCCTTCTTCCTGAAGATTATCTTTTAGCAGATTTTCACCGATGTTTGTGAGACTCTGTCAGTCAAGGGCAGACCCTGTTTTCAGAGGGCCTGAAGCTTATGCAACTTTGGTTCTTCTTTCGGAAAAAGCAATGCAAACTATGAATACAAAATTAAGAATGAAAGTTAGCATTGATGACAAGGAAAGAAACCTCAACAAATAAAACAAGCATTATAAGATTCCCCCCAAAATAATATTTAAAAAATCAATTCACTATAATTTCTTCCAGCTACTCCTCATGTCGGCGGCATTAGAATGACCATGGGCCCTTTGGAGATTTGACAGAAGGCACAAGACTTGGCCTACAGTTAGTATGGGTTTCATGGGATGTAGTAGGTGCTTTGCCGCCATTCCTTGTAGAGTTCAGTTATTGCTGGGTGTACAGATTCTGGAACAGCTTCCAGGAATACTCCTACCCTCCACATGCTGCCTTCCTGGGCACACAACAAAAAACCCTACAATGTTCAACACCAAAAATATGTGGATGGTAGAGACCCAAGGTTTAAGATGTATAAAGCCATCTACAATTTTCTCGCTTGCAGAAAGTTCTTCTAACATCAGAAATGTAAAAATATAAGTGGAGGATCTATTCTTATTTGAAATGGAAGCTTTCTTTCACCAGCAATGTACTTGAGAATACAGTGCACACCATTATAAACACGCTATGTATTTACAGCTCGTGTGTGAAAGAAATTTAATCAAGGTCTTTCCAAGGTTGATGACAATCCTAAATACTTACTTATGCACCATAATCAAAAAAAAAGAGAGAAAGCCGAAAGGAAGAGTTTTAATGATCAATAAGAGAAAATAAATTTGATCAACCATGCTAGAAAAAAAAGGGCTGTATTATCTTTCTCTTTTGTGTCTGGAAAATGATATTGCAAAATCATCACATGAAGAGGTGACTAAAGGGTATGTAGCTAAAAATGGGGTAAGTTTACATGCAATATGGTATCCTGGATCGAATCCTGGAGAAGAGAAAAGACATAAGTGGAAAAACTGGTGAAATCTGTGACTAAATCGGTGGATAGAATCACATGATTACTGAAGATGTACAAGTATACTAGAATACCACTGACACAGGTATTTGAATATTTGGATTTCCAAAGGTTAAAGCCAAAGTCAGAGCTGAAAAGCATATATTTGGCCGTATTGGCCAAATCTGGAGGCCAAACTTTAACTTAATTGCATTTCTTGAGAAAACCCAAGCCCTTCCCATTAGGGACCTGTCAGGGTTTAACGACCACTTCCAGGTCATATCATGTGCTAACCACTCAAGCCCTGACCACCCTCATTTCCGTGTAGTCTTCATTTTTGTGGCTGGGGCATTTGTCCTTCTTTCTTGCAAACTCAGTTACATATTTAAATTTCTAGGTGTTTCTACTCTGACAGTTTCCAGCTTCATCAGGTCACCAAGTCGCTGGGCTGGTTTTCAGTAGGAGTGGTGTGGCAAACCTGACGAGTTAGAAGGAATTCTGGCTTCATTGTGGAGAAAGGATTCAAGCTGTGGGGTAAAATAGAGACAGAACGAAGATGGGTCCTATGGAATTCAATTGCAGAGATGACAGAAGGCAACCTGAATGCGAAGAGTCGTAGAGAAGAGGGGGAAGCTGAAGTAGGAAAACTAGTAAGAGAGAGACAGTGTGACCATCTACGCAAGGAATAACACGATTCTGAAGTAATGATGCACAACAGTGCTAAACTCAAGGGCTCTGCTGTCAGAAAGACCCTTTTGGGGTCTTTGCCACTTATTAGCTATATGACCCTGAGCCAATGACTTCTCAATGCCTCAGTCCCTTCCTATTTCCACCAGATTGCTAAGAGAATTAGATGAGACCATGTGTGTACAATGCTTAGAGCAGTACCTGGCACGTAATAAGCACCCACTAAATTGTCACTGAGCCCACGGCAGTGAAAAAAGGATTCCGGGCAGTAAGGTGGAATAAGATAAAATCAACAGAATGCAGGGTCGGCTGGATGGTAGGAAGGGTGAACAAGAGAGAGAAAGGTGTTAAAAATGCCTCCTAGATTTCTCTCCAAGAGCCACTTCAGGGAGCATACAGTTTTGGGCTTGCAGGGTTGGTGGTATCTCTCCCCGTCCCCATGGAGACAACCAGGACTCACTTGCACAGACAGATATGGAGCCAGGGCAAGGATCTGAGAAGTTCCGGAATGGGGTGAGGTGGGGGGCGGGGTGTGCGAGCGAGAAGATCACAGCTCTCAGGTGAGTAGGTAAGAATGAAAAGAAAAGAAAACCAAGTTGAAGTCCTGCAGCTGGTGCTGGTGAACAAAATATAGCCAGCAAGGGAATTGAGGTAGACTGGGTTCAAGGCCATAGGAAAAGCAGAGGGAGTGTCCCAGGAATGTCGAGGGACAGAAATTTTGCAGAAAGCATGGTCAGTAGCACTCCATGCAGTGGAGTCCGAGAACCCTGCTTTGGGTTGTGGGGCAAGAAAGGAGGTCACCGGAGACCTCAGGGTGAACCCAAGGTCATCAGGGACGTCGGTTACCCAGGGTGGCAATGGGGGTGGCAAGCAGCATGCTCAGCCAAGACAGAAAGGAGAAACAGGGATCAGCAGGGATTTGTGTGAAGGAGAGGAGAGAGTGGCGCCGGAGTGGGAGCTAACGAGGAGAAACAACTGGAAGGAAATGAAGATGCTAGAAAGAGATCTGGGAAGAGAAGCACAGGCTTGATGCCCAGGAGAGAGGACCCAGAGCCTGGCAGGGACTTTGCCACGTGCCCAGAGCAGGAGAAAAGGCCCACGGTGGTGTTGCGAAGCCAGAGTGCCCGGCGGGGCTAAGCTGAACAATAGTGAGGGCGAATCTCCAGTCTGAGTGTCTGCGGACAGGACAGCGGAGGGCGGAGACGGAGAACAATAACGACTCGTATTTGGGGGCACCCACCCTTGTGCCAGTACGGAGCCAAGCCGGCACCAGTGTCCTCACTGTGGCCCTTTTCACCAGTGAGCACCTGAGGCCCTGGGAGCTTCACGACCCACAGAAACCGGCAGGGGGCGGGGGCCTTAACCTGCGGCTGGACCCACGGAGGCCGCCTCGATCCCCAGGCTCCACCGAGGGGCGGGCGAGACGGTGGACCCACTGGGAAGACACTGGGGGTGCGGCCCCAAGGCGGACGGCGGCCTCGAGCGGTTTCGAAAGCAACTGCGGGTCGAGGTCCAGCGCGGAGCCGTGGAGCCGGACCCCGAAGCGGGAGGGACCCCCGACTGCTCCCGCTCCCAGAGCCGCCGGGGCCTGCGGCGCGTCCCCAGGAGGGGGCAGCAGCGCCCCGCGCATGGACGCCCGGAATCGAGGGCCTGGGGCGCCGGGAGGTACTGGCGGCTTCCAGGGAAGGCGAGTCCCCGGGGAACCCACCCCCCTCCACGGCCACGCAGACAGAGCCCTGCCCCCTACTTCCCCGAGCTTCCCTCCTGGGCCTCCCCAGCCCTGCACCTGACTCTGTGCGGGACAGGTGCCCAGTAATAGAGAGCCTTAGTGATTCTCCTGCTCTGCCGCTCTCTTCCTCGGTCCTCCTCGGTTCCTAGACCCTCAGACTGCAGAATTGCCCCCACTGTTTTCAGCCTAGCCCCACCAGGCATTCTGGCTTCCTAGCACCCCCGCGCGCCATCCCCCTCACTCTGGGCACGTTGGGCAAAGGCCTGGCTAGGTACAGGGCCCTCTCCTGGAGGTCAGGTCCGCGCTTCGCTGCCCATGTCTCTTTTTATGTTTATGTTTTTAATTTTTAATGGTTTTTTAAATTTATTTTTGAGAGGCAGAGACAGTGTGAGCAGGGGAGGGTCAGAGAGAGAGGGAGACACAGAATCTGAAGTAGGCTTCGGGCTCTGAGCTAGCTGTCAGCACAGAGCCGGACGCGGGGCTTGAACCCACAAACTGTGAGATCACGACCTGAGCCGAAGCCGGACGCTTAACCGACTGAGCCACCCAGGCGCACCCCCCACCCCCCATGTCTCTTTTTAGCGTCTTAGGTTCATTCCAATGGCTTCTCCTTATTAGCTCCCACTACCACTTGACTCCTTCTCTCCACCCCTGGCCAGACCCACTCCAGGCTGGCTCTCTGCCAGAGACCCTTCCTCATGCTCAGGCCTCTCTCTACCCTGCAGGACAGGACTGGGGTGACTTTCAGATCCCCGGGAAGTCCCCCCCCCCCAGGAGCCCACGGGGTCAGAGCAGCCCCCGGGGTGGGGGGGAGTTCTCAGAGGTTCACCCACTGGGGCCCCCCCAGGTCACAGGAGTCCAGTTCAGGCCTGGCCCTGGTGTCCCAAGAACTCCAAGTAGCTGGTTGCACAAATATAACTAACCCACTACGGATCGGATGTGCAAGGAAAATAGAGTATCTTTATTTTGCTTAGAACTAATCTGGTCTTTCTCCTCCGAACCCACCCACTAGTTAGTGGGATGGGGAGGAAAAGCTAAATGTCCAATCCAGTTAAATTCTGAGCTGATAGTTAAAACCCTTCCGATAATGCTCAGTGTTTAGGAAAAACACTCAATGTCTCTGCTAGTCCCTGCCCACTCCGCTCCCCACCCTGGAAGCTTGGGAATATGGAGGGAGGAAGCTTTCTCCTCTCATGGCACCAGGGGCAGGGGGTTCTTTGGTCCCAGGAAAGCCCTTGGATATGTGCTGTGCAATGGTCTTCAGGAACAGTCTCTCCTCCTTCTCCTCCTCCTCTTTCTTCTCCTTTCTTCTTTTTTGCCTGGGTCATACTTGACCTCCTGACTCTAGTACTAAAAGTACGGCTTGTTGTTCCAGCCCAGGCAATGCTCCTGCTAATAGACTGGCCCCTCGGCCTCAGCGGGGCTGCAACCCTGAGCTCCTTCTGTTGGTTCTCCAGGCTCTTCCTCGGAAGGTCCACTCCTTAGACATGGTTGGGAGGTGACCTTGTATCACAACAGCAGCCCTGTCCGTGGGCCCGTTGTCTCCCACCTTATCATCTGCCCCCTCCACGGGACTGAGGATGCGCCCTTGAAGCCTCCCCAAGGCTGACCGCATGGAGCTCCTTTTCTGTGGCTTGTCCTGGGTTCTCATGGGGTGGCTCGGGAAGGGGCTTCCGCCCAGTCCCAAGGGTGATACCTCTCTAGCACCCCCTCCCTCGTCAGGCCCAGTGATGGGAACAGCAGGGCAATTGTGCTGACTGCCAGGCTATTCACACTCTGTCCCCTTCCTCCTCCTTTAAAAGGATTTTCAAGTACAGAAAAAGGGTAAGCTTTTCCTTTACTTCTAGTTCCTCCTTTCTAACTCTTGTAGGCCCTAACGAGTGGTTTTGATATCTTACTCTGCAAAGGGAAAGACTCTGAGCTCTAGGGCTTTGTCTTGATATACTGGGTGAGAAGGAAAAATTTGGAAAATCCCTTCTGAAGATAATAGTCTGGCTGCTGAAGGCTGGGACTTTCTGCATAATCCTATTTTGAATGACCCAAAGTCATCATTACCTAGGTCTCTCTCATGGAATTCCTCCCAAAGTCAGTGTGAATCTGCACAGCCAGATTATCACCCCCCACTACCCCCCATCCCAGCACAATCGTGCCTCCTCCCTACAGGCCGATGGATATCTAGGGTAGACCTGGGAGAGTGGGAACCAGAAGGGAAAAGCTTATGAGTGCTTTCAAGCAGGATCCCCCTTTCCCTCTCTTGCAGCCTAAAGAACCCCGTTCTAATCAGGTCCAAATTACTTAGCTTTTCTTTTTCTCATACTGTTCTATAAACCCCAGGTCTCTGTCCCATTAGCTCCTTTCCCCAGATGGGCTTGTCAGCATCTGTCTTCTGAGATTCCAGGGGAAGATGTTTTTGTTCTTACCTGCTCTCATCACCCCAAAGCATGCTCTGCCCCCCACCTCCTGCAGCCCCACCTCTGTCCCGCACCTTTAGGCAGAGCCTACACCTTGTGTAGATTCTTCTGATACACAGAACATGCTTTCCCACCTCCGTGCCAATGCATGCGCTATGCCCTGGCCTGATCTCTCCCACCATCCAGCCTCTCTGCAAGGCGCATCTCTGTGTAGCATCTCCCGTGGGAGGTTTTCCTGGCTCTACTCAGTCAATGTGAGCTCTCCCTTCTTCAAGGGCTTGAACCTCTTTGAATTTCTCACGTCCTACCCTGGGTTTATAGCTACGCTTGTATTTCCGTCCCGACTACACTGAAATCTCTCAGAAGGCAGGAACTGTGTAGCACTTGGCTATGTATCTTCCATGAGGCTGTGAGTTAAACTATGGGGCTCTTACATAAATTGATGCGTTGAATATCATCACCAACAGGAATAGCCCTGGCCCACATTCTAAAGTTGGCTCAAAGCACATCAATTCACACAAATGATTTCATTTCTTTCGCCTCAGTTTCCGTATTTGTTAAACAATTGAGTGGGTTTCCGTGACGTCTTAGATCATCTCCACCTCTGACACTCTGTAACTGTACCCATACTCTCTTGTGATGTGTGCACATGTGCAGGCATGTGTGCATGTGTTTGTGAGAGAGAGAGGGAAGGGTGGGCAGGGATCATAACTGCGGAGACCAGATGGAGTAGTGTATGGCAAAGACTTTAGATTATGACAAACCTGGGTTTAAATACAGGCTCAGGCACTTACTTGTTGGGTGATCTTGGGTGTGCTCCCTTCTCTGAGTTAAATAGAAAATGAGGATATTTACCAAGTGCCTACTGAGTGCACACACTGGATGGGTAGCTGGGAACATGTAGTAAATATGACGTGTCCCCTCTCTGTGGGAGGCCAGAGTCCATTAAAAGGAGATAAATCTGCAGACAAGTAAGTATAACCAAGTATCAAAGTTCTCCGTGAGAGAATGTCCGGGACACAGTGGGGCCACAAAGGAAGGAGAGGTAGACCAGCAGATGCCAGGGATGAGTTAGCTGGAAGCTGCCCAAGGAAAGGTTCGCTGAAGATGTGAGTCCAGACAGGAGCTCCCCTGGACGTTTTGGGTAGAGGGAGAGAAGCAAGAGGTGCCAGATCTGTTACTGCCGTCGCCAACCTTCTTTGGCCCAGGCTGGTGAGGCCTAGGAATCTTGGGTCCTGAACGCATTCCCCAAAGGGTGGTCTCAGCTGACATTTAGACCACTGGCCTGGGCCCCAACCCTGCTGGTCTTACTCCAAGCCCCGATCCTGTTCCTTGTGGCTGATGAGTCATTTCCAGTCCCTGAGGTGGCCTCTGGAGGTCCTGTTTCTCCTCAGGGGCCTCTGCCCACCTACTCTTCTTCCAGGGAAAAGCAGTGCTTGAGAAAATGTAACCAGTTTCATAAGAAGTGACCCCTCCTCAGCCCTCCCCCTCCCCGTACTGGATCCAGGGGGGATGTTTTCTGCTCCGAATCCATAAGAGTTTCTATCAAGGGATAGTCTGAAAAACAGCACTTAGCCAGAGGAAGCTGTTCAAACGCCATCCATTTTGACACTTGGCAGGATTAGCAAAGCACCTCTTCCCTCGAGAGTGGGAAGGTTTCCAGAATTAGTGTGCCGGCAGAAAGGGAGGTCGAGCAAACAGGCATATTGTTTTCTCATAGCTGTCTCTCTTGTTAATGTTTGGTCGGCCAGCCGTGCATTTTTGCAGTGTTACATAGGCTTACGTTCAGCTTTCATCAGAGAACAATTAGGACGAGTGTGGGGGGAGGCCAGAGGGTCAGGGACAACAGATGGGTCTCCACTTAAGCGGGTTAGAAGTTCATGGCTCCAGAGCACGAAGATCCATCTTTGGCTGGGGGCGCCGAGGGGTTGGGTAGAAAGAGGCAGAATGGAAAGAAGACGAGGGCCTCTCTTTTCTGAAATACCCCTTTGGGACAACTCTCTGTATCTTAGGCAATTGATTTAGTTTTCCATGAAGAAGCATCGGCAGCCCTGGCAGCATCAGGGAGCCAGAGGCCCAGTGCCATACTAAAATAGCAGCATTGCTGCGTTTTCCAGCAGAGGGATTACTCCTTGGTGAGCCAGAGAGCTTTGGAACATCATTTGGAAGCAAAACCACATTTTTTTCCAAAAAAAATTTTTTGAAAGGAAATTCTGCATGCAGTGAAGTTAGGGCTTAACTCTTGAGGGGAAGCAACACAGAGATGGTCATCGGTGGAGGATGTTTGACTTTGGTGAGCTGAGGTGCCTGTGAGGGGACAGAGGGTTCCAGAAGAGTTGCTTACCTGGAAGAAAGTGCTGGTATGTTCATAGAGAAGAACCAAAGGTAGAAAGGGGATTGCATGAGTTAGCCTCTGCTGCATAACATACCACCCTAACCTCAGTGGCTACAAACAACCACCATTTTATTTACTCATGGTTCTGGAGGTCAGCAGTTTGGTCTGGGCTCAGCTGAGTGATTCTTCTGCTCATCTCACCTGGGGGCATCTGGCTACAGTCATTTAGCAGCTCAAAATGGGGTTGGTAGTCTAAGATGGTCTTACTTTTCTAGCAATTGCTACTGGCTGTTAGCTGGGCCATGCATCCTTAGAGATGAGCCTCAGCTTTGTCACGTGGTGGCTGGATTCTGAAAACAGCAAGAGAGAGGAAAAGGTTCAATGCACAATCATTTTTCCAGATTCTGCTTATGTTACATTTGCTGTCCCATTAGCAAAAGCAAGTTGCATGGCCAAGCTCCAAGTCAGTGTGGGACGGGATGACACCAGGGTGTGGATGTAGGGAGGGAACCCTGGCTCCATTGGGAGCCATTACTTTAACTGTCTACCCACAGAAGGAAGTAAATCAGAACTGGAATCAATGCCCTAACCTCAGTAGGATGCACATCATGCAAGTCAGTCTATATGAGCTCAAGCTGAGGCAAGAAAGACCAGAGAATCATCTCTTTGGGTTTTTGGAACAAGCCTGCTATTTCCTGGGGATGTTGGGATAGAAAGACACTTGGATTAGTAAGACTCAGATAACTCAAGTGGGCGTCATTTTTGGCATCCCATAAAATTTTATAATGTCTTCTTCATATAAAAGATATATACTTTTCTATATCTTCAGGCCTCTGCAGCCTATGGGAAAGATGGTGGGGGTAGTCACAGCATTGAAACAGGAAAACAGGCACTGTGTCCAGATTCTACAGCAGAGGGAATTGGTTATACTGGTGATGGAGGAGGGGTGAACCAAACAGGGGACAATGAGGCAGCCCAGGGAAGAACAACCTCAAGGAGTCACTGCTACCTCAAGGCTGGAGAGGCAAGAGACAAGGCCAAGCCATGAAGCCCGGGAAGCAGGGTGACCTGGTTCAAGCCAGAGCTATGACAGTCTTGTTTGGTGTGAGCTGGAGCCAGAGAAAAGATAGAATCATTGCTAAAGAAGTTCCCTAGACATTACTTTTTTCTCTCCGCTCAACCCTCCATCTCCTGCTAATGCCTCTCATTGGCTGAACCTGGCCAGAAACTCACTGCTACAAGCAGATCTTCCTTGGTTTGGGCTGCTGTAACAAAAATACTTGTAACAAAAATAGACTGGGTGGCTTAAACAGCAAACGTTCATTTCTCACCGTTCTGGAGGCTGGGAAGTCTGAGATGAAGGTGCCAACAGATTTGGTGTTTGGTGAGAGCCCACTTCCTGGTTCATTGAAGTCTGTCTTCTCACTGTGTCCTCACATGCTGGCAGGGGCAAGAGAGCTCCCTGGGGTCTCTTTTGCAAGGGCCCTAGTCCCATTCATAAGGCTTCACCTCCAAATACCGTCACCTTGGAGGTTAGAACCCCAACATATAAATTTGAGAGGGACACAAACATTCAGTCCATAATAAGAGGCCTTACAAACAGAGTCTACTAGAGCAGAGCCTGGCAACACAGAGCAGAGCAGGAGGAAGACAAAGAATGAATCCAGGGTACAGAAGCCCAGGACCAGAACCCCATGGAACACATTTACAGTCATAGCCTGCCTATTACCCCTACTTAGTAAAGCAAGACTCCCTTGACATCCCATTGGCAATTTCTCTGCATCCCTGTGGGTATCTCAGGTGAATTCAAGAAAAACTGCCCACCCCTCCTCACTGATGTCCAAAAGCCATTGTGAAGGGGTGAATTCCTCCCTGAGAATGCTTCCCTGCCCCAGCAGCTGCCTTTGCCATCTCAAGTCTCCAGACCCTTGGTGTGCAACGGGGTGTTGAACACCTCTGAGATCTCCATGCGATGGCACCTCACAAACCCCCTCAGGAGTGGGACTTGTCCTGTCCACCCTGCACTTCTCCTTATCACACAGCCCTTTATAAAACACCTTGTTTGGTGTCTTCCTGGTGTCCTCCTCCAGCTCACATTTCTTTTTCTTTTTTTAAATTTTTTAAATGTTTATTTATTATAGACAGACAGAGAGAGACAGAGCCTGAGCATGGGAGAGACAGAGAGAAAGAGAGACACAGAATCCGAAGCGGGCTCCAGGCTCTGAGCTGTCAGCACAGAGCCCGATACGGGGCTCGAAGTCACAAATAGCATGATCATGACTGGAGCCGATGTCAGAAGCTTAACTGACTGAGCCACCCAGGCCCCCCTCCAGCTCACATTTCTAGGATCAGGTCAGAAAACTGTCTAAGGCTAATTCCCCCTTGGCCCATCTGGGGGCATCTGACTGAACTGTCCCTTCATTCTTTCACCCAAACACCTTTCAGCATACCTGTTCTTGAGTTCAAGTGGGGACCACACACTCAGCACACACATGCACAAGCATGTACTCAATGTTTCTACCGCAACACCTTAAGAGTACAAGAGAAATAAGCTAATAATCTTTGATTAAGTACCTCCAATATGTCACATACCTAATGCTTAATTCCTTTATTCCTGACAACAATGACATTATTCTCATTTACATGTTACCATGGAGCACGGAGGTTTTGTTTCAGATCCTAGCCAGCACAGCAAGAAAGCAGTTAGGTCAAGACGTCAAGACAGACCCATCTAACACCGGAGCCTATGTGCTTCCCTACCATGTCGCCTTTCAATGTATATGAATAGCATGTTATTCTCATCTTGGCACTATTTCTTATTTTCCACAAGAGACTTCAACAAGTGGTTTTTTTCCCAAGGTTTCTAGTACCTTTTCTAGTGCCTTTGAGTACCAAAGAGTGCCATCTCCCGTTGCGTCGTGCCAAGACTCAGTTTAGGCAGTATCTAAAAATCATCATGGCCAGTGTGCTATTTCGTGGTCCCATGTTGTCTTCCAAGGGCTGCTGTTGTTCTAAGACAGGAGTAGTGATGAATGGCGCCCGGAGATGATATAGCCTGGGGATCTGGAGGCGATTTAGCATTGTGGTTGAGTACGCAAACATTGGCACTGGGCACAGCCTTGGGAAAGGCATTTTCCATGTGCACACAAAGCTGCATTGTAGCTGCAAGTGTGGGTGATGCCAACCCAAGACTCCCAGCCAAGGCAGGCCAACCCTGCAGAGTCATCGCAGCAACATAGATCTGTACCATAGAGAGCAGCCAACAGGGCAGGGAGGCCAGTCATTGCAGTAGTCCCTGTCAGAGGTGGTGGGTGGTGACCCTTCAGTTCTGGGTCAAGGTTTCCTGTAACTGCAGGGCAAGTGTGAGCAGCGCAGGGGCCGAAAATAAGTATTTTTTTTCTGGGAGTGAATGTAGTCCTGGTTCTCCCACTCTCCCTCCTTCAAGCCTGACTGGGCTGTTCCCTTTGCCTTATGATAACTAGAGTGATCGGGTGGACTGGGACCTCAAGCTGCCTTTTTCATTGCTTTATCCCGGGTCTCTGAACATAGCAGATGTTTAATAAACACTCACTGAATGAACAGATCAAATGAATCAACTGAAAAATTCATTATAAATTTCATCCACACCATGTCTTCATTCCATCATCATGTTCATAAGATGCAACCTGTCGATCTCTCTGTCTGAGATGCTTTTTCCAGAGATATCTGACCTTCCCACTCATTCTAGAATTTATTCTAGTAGGAGGCCCTGGTGGATGGGAATTACAAGCCAGTCCCCTGCATCTCCTATTTCTCTTGCTTGCCCTTTGGTTCTCTGTATGCTCTGCCATGTAACATACTTAACTTTGTGTTGTGGGTCTCTCTCCTCTAGACTCTAAGACCCATGAAGACAGATTTTATCTATAATTTTTCTTTTCTTTCTTTTTCCCACTGCTATATACCCAATACCTAGAACAGTATGTGACACATCATACTTGCTGACTGAATGAATCTGGGATTCAGCATCTGAGAGTCAAGAGTCTCAGCTGTGTGACATGAGACAGCAGAGCATGATGGCAAAGAGCAGGAGCTCCTCTGTGCCTGCAATGTCCATTCGGTCACATGGCGATCCAGCTGTTCCCAGCTGTCCACATGACACAACTGTGAGCTACTTGAGGGGGAAGCCCGTGTTTTATCTTTCCTGCCTTCTTCCCTCCCTCCCCCAGCTCTATCAAGATAGAATAGACAGAATTATAATATTTAAACTTTACGATGTGACGATTTGATGTACGTAGACCATTCCTCCCTCTTACCACCCAGCACGAGCCTACAGCAAGGGAGCTGCTCATTCAATATCTGTTGAGTTTGTTAAAGTTTGCAACAAAAGCGCTCCTGAAAAGAGTCTGGAAGTAGCCATGACCAGCTTTATCTCTTTCCCCATTTTGCCTGGGGCCAGCTGTACACTAACTTTATTCACTTATTTACTTAATCAGTCAACAAATGCAGCTTCGCAAGGTCACGTGATTGTTATTATTATAGACAGTGTTTTTCCAAAAGAAAAGGCAAAAGCCGAGCCCTCTAATGCTTCCCCTTGAAGGGTTTTTGTTCCAAACAGAAACTTCAGTGTCTCCATGCAGTCAGCACGAATCCCAAATGCACTATGTCTGGCCAAGCACAGGGGCATTTTTAGCTCACCATTCCCTGCTCCAGAATGTTGGAGAACATTTCCCTGCTGAGAGCCCTCTGCCACCCCTTAAGCGCAATGACTGCTGCTCACCACACAGCAGATGTGTGGTCACACGCAATTAAGTGGGTGCAGGCTGTCAGTGGACAGACTGCATGAAGTATGCGCAGCTGAGCCAACAAGCCAACAGTGGAAACCAGAGTGGTAAGATGGCTGTGCCCGCCCGGCCACTGGCAGAAGACGGACTCTCCTTCCTCCTCCATGTCCTGGCACTCGCCTGGAGCGGCACCCACCGTCCTGCCAGTGTTGTCACCCCTGCTTTGTACATGAGACACCAAGAGATGGACTGAGAAGCTCACCCCACCCAGGAGGAGGGACACTGCCCCTCACGGACACTGGCCCTGCCACCTTCTCAGTGGTCCGCACCTGAGTGTGGCTACTTCAGTGGCCCTAAATATTTTGGCCAACACTTCTTTTTCAGATTGAAAGCAGTTAGTGCCATAACTGAAGTCTTCCTCTAGAGGAAGAAATGTCTTCTGAGGAAAATGAACCTGCCATCTTTATACCAGTTCATTCTTCATCCCAGGGAGGCCGGTTCCACCCAGGTTGTGGGTCTATGTCCATTCAGAGTTTTGGATTTGTTCTGCATGGTCGCATTTTGCACGGACCTTATGTGGTAGGAGGTATGACTGTGTAAGTAACAGGAATCACACTGAATCAGGGATGAGCATGTGTGATCTCAGACGCACTCTGCTAGGTTCGTGGTCCTCACCCAGGGGCAGTTCTGCCTCCCAAGGGACATTTGGCAATATCCCAAGACATTTTTGGTTGTGGCAGTTGGGGAGGGAGGTGCCACTGGATGAAGATGCCATCTAGTGGGCAGAGGCCTGGATGCTACTAAAAATGTACAGTCCACAGGGCAGACTCCACAACAAAGGAATCCAGCCCCGATGTCCAAGTGCTAAGGCTGAGAAACCCTGTGCCAAGCAAAAGAAGCCACCTCCGAAGGCTACATGCTGTATAATTCCATTTATATGACATTCTGGAAAAGGCAAAACTGTACAGGAAAAAACTACGACAGTGGTTTCCAGAAGCCGGCCAAGGGGAGTGGATTGACTTCCAAGGGGGCACAAGGGAATTTGGGAGGGATGGACATGTCTTCTATCTCGATTGGGGTAGCAGATCACATGTGTGTGTGTGTGTGTGTGTGTGTGTGTGTGTGTTTGTCAAAACACACAGGAATGTCCACTAAAAAGGGTAAATTCGCCCTGTGTAAATTATACCTGAAACACATCAACAAATGAATAGAATTGCTCTGTGTGACTCAAAACAGTTCTGGAGAAGATAAGAGGGGGAAAGTGGTAACTAAAAAAAGGGGGGGGAACAGGCTAAAGCAGGAGAAAAGAAATGAAAGAATACACAAAAAGACAGACTTTTGTCTGGTTTTCATAACAAAATTATGGATTTGTTTTCAGCCAATGACACCTTCTCAAAGTCACTTTATTGTTATTGACTCACACTTTTATAAAACAGCTTGATTGAGGTAATAATTATCAGACAATGAACTGCACACATTTAAAATGTACAGTTTGGTAAGTTTTGACTTATGTATATGCCAGTTACATAATCACGATCATAATGAACTTCACTCTCACCCTCAAAGTTTTCCTGCTATCTTTTTATCTCCTTCCCTCTGCAGAAAAGAATAGCAGTCAGGAGATCGCCTAGGGTGGTTCTGAGAATGAAAATCAATTTTTTAATGTTTATATATTTTTGAGAGATAGAGGGACTGAGTGAGGGCAGGGGAGGGGCAGAGAGAGAGGGAGACACGGAACCCAAAGCAGGCTCCGAGCTGTCAGCACGGAGCCAGATGCAGGGCTCAGACTCACGAATCTTGAGATCATGAACTGAGCTGAAGTCAAACACTGAACCAACAGAGCCATCCAGGCGCCCCTTGATGGTGGCGAGAATTTAAATGAAATACAAGCCTAGAGAGAGCCTTGTTACATGCCTGGCTCATTTTTTTGGGGGGAAGAAGTTATTGTAGAATGAAAAGCACCAGAAAAATGCCAGTGTTCCCTGCCGAGATCCACTGCTTGTTCTTCACATTGGGGTGGAGTTGAAGGTCACAGACGTGCTACAAGGGATGTGGATGGACAACACAAATGCTGGATGAATGAATGAATGAATGCACCAGAACTGTGTGTTTAAATATCTAGCTGTAGAGACAAGAACACAGTGAAAGAAATGGAGACAAATAAAAGACATTATATAATCACACATTGTCTAATCACACTACATACAAGTGAATTTTAAACTTAAATATGTCTTAAATCAAAACTGTACTCTTCCCCTTCCTAAAATCCTTAAGTTGGCGGCAGGTCCCACTGCCCTCTTTGTCTCAGACTAGAAGCCTCGGGAACACTCAGCTTCCCGTTCTCCTTCAGCCTCACACTCAGTTCCACAGATGTACGTTTTCGTCAGTTCGACTTCATCTTCTTAGCACCTCTTCATCTCCTTGGCAAGTTCCCACTCCCCTCTGATCCCATAGAGACTCCGCAGTGCCTCTTAGTTAGCCTTTCACCTCTGGTTTTTCTTCTGCAATGGCTAGAAATTTCCTGAAACACCGTCATACTTTCCTGCTTCCCAGCGCTGTGAACTTTCTGTCCCCTTGATGTGAAGTCCCACCTTCTCCGGTACAGAGCCTTCCATTACCTGGACTAAGCTTGGCTCATCAGTCTTTCATACCACCTGAGGCTTCAGCCACACCTGTGTGTCCCCTTTCTCCAAGTAATACACCATGATCACTCCTGTTCCCACATCTTTTTCTCTTGCCGATTAAAAAAAACTGTAGTAACACCTAGATAACATAGAAGCTACCATTTTAGCCATTTTAAAGTGTGCAGTTCAGTGGCATTAACTACATTTACGTTGTTGTAGAACCAGCATCACCATCCATCTCCAGAACTTTGCATCATCTCAAACTCAAACTCTGTCTTCATTAAATAATAATCCCCCATATCCCTCTCCTCCATGGTAACCACCATGTCACCTTCTGTCTTTATATACTGATTACATATTGATTATTCTTGGTACCTCATATTAGTGGAATCATGAAATTTGTGTTCTTCTGTGTCTGGCTTTTTTCATGTGGCATAACATCTTCAAGTCTCATCCATGTTGTAGCATGTGTCTGAATTTCCTTCCTTTTCTTAGTATTTTTATTTTGAGAGATGGGAAGGAGGGGCAGAGGGGGAGAGAGAGAGAGAGACAGAGAGAGAGAATCCCAAGCAGGCTCCATGCTGTCAGTGCAGAGCCCAGTACAGGGCTCAATCCCATGAACTGTGAAATCATGATCTGAGCCAAAATCAAGAGTCAGGTGCTTAACTGACTGAGCCACCCAGGTGCCTCAAAATTTCATTCCTTTTTAAGGCTAATTAATATTCTATCATATATGCATACAACATCTGGTTTATCCCTCCATCATTTAGTGGACACATGGGTAGTTTTCGTCTTTTGCCTGCTGTGAAGAGCACTGTTGTGAGCACTGGTGTGCAAATTATCCCTGCTTTCATTCCTTTTTTTTCCCCACATCTTTTTATACGACATACTCCGTCTGGCTGGAGAATCAACCCAGAGGTATCTTTTACACCCTCTTTCTGAAGAATTTCTATTCAACCATCAAGACTCATTTCAAAAGTTTCTCTCCAAAAATCAAGGAGAGGTGGCCACGCCCTCCTCTGTATTCCCTCAGCCCCATATACTATGCTTTCTCATAGTTCTTCCTTCACTGAATCACAATTATAAGTGTCATTGTCTTCCTGCCATCCTAAACTATAATGAAGAAGGGAGCTTATCTTGTCCATCTCTTTCCTCTACATATCATAGAGCCCACTGTCAGAACCCCATAAATATTCAAGGACAAATATTTTAAGGACTACCTTTGGGTTCTTCCAGCCCAGGCTCTGTGGGGACTCAAGGAATATTAGTCAATGTTGATTTTTATTGTCCATTTGTTCCAGAGAAAGATCCAACACCAAGATGTGACCTTAAAGTACTTTCTGGTGGCTAAAGGGTCTTTATGTCCTTGGGGTCCCTGTGGAGGTGACTCACCATGCTTAAACATTTGAGAGGCAAACCCTTTTAGCTTTGTTACATCTACCTAGATAGACTGAATGGGAAGTCTTAAGCCAGTTGAATTTTCCTTTACACTTTTAACCTGGCACACACCTTTCTACTTGTGCCCAAGGCTGAGGACCAGAGAAGCAGTGTTTTACCGTTGGAATGAACTCAGCTTCAGATAAAAGAAATTTTTTTTTCTCAGCTCTTTGAAGAGCTGCTCTTTTATAGGCCAAGAATTGAGTAATTATAGGAAAGCCATGGGAAATCTAAAACATGGGTCTTAGTTCCCCAGCCATCCACCTTTCCCCCCTATTTCTGGCTCTGCTCCCTCCTTGTTAGTTCTATCTTCCCTTCTCAAATATCCTATTGTTGTATACTCTTGACCTTTTCCTTGCCTATGAGCTTGACTCTCAGAAAGGAGGAAGTATCTCACCTGCCTTGAATGGTGGTATATTCCACAATGCCTAGCATTCATATGTTCATCCATTCTTTCACTACTTAGCCTTTCATCCACCATGCTGGAGGAATCCAGGTATCTGTTCACATCTGAGAAGGGGGAATGTTAGGGACATGTTCCCACCCTTTAACCAAGAAGCATATGCATGCAAGTGTGCACATACCTTTGGAGAAAGTTCATCTACTTCCTAATAAAGTTCAAGTGATATGGTCTGACCCATTTTGAGTCTGCAGTGTGTGAAGGAGTTTTGAGTGGGCTCCTTCAATAACTTAACTCCTCCCATGTCACACTATCCTCTAAAACATTGGGACTGTCGGGGAGGAAAAGTCATTTTCTCTCTACTCTTCTAGGGTCTTGGCTGAGACACCTCCAGTAATAAAAGATAGGGGAAAAGCAAACAGAAGTTTAGTAACATGTGTACATCCTATATACATGAGAGATAGCCAGGAAAACTGAGTAACTCCCTGAAATGGCCCAAGCCACCACCCTAAATAGCATCTCCAGATAAAGACAAAAGATGATGTGAAGGAGGAGGGAAAGCCAGTTGTGGGAGGTAATAAAGCAAAGTGCAAGAAACAAAGGTTTGGTTATTATGCAGACTTAAGTTCATGCTTTCTCCACTGATAAATTTCTAGAGATTTAGTTATCCTTCTTTTCCTAGTACAGAAAAGGAGACACTCTTCCAAAGAGAGAGTTGTACAATGCAGGTAGGGGTGCCAACCTCCGTGCAGGTAAGAATCCATATAGGCTTTTGACTCCCCCAAAACTTAACCATTAAAATTCTACCACTAACCTGACCAATAACATAAATAGTACATTAGCATATATTTCACATGTTATTTGTATCACATATTGTATTCTTATGACAAACAAGCTAGAAAGAAGAAAGTGTTATTAAGAAAATTGTAAGCAAGAAAATATACATTTATAGTATTGTACTTGATCAAAAAATCCTCCTTTAAGTAGGATATTCAAACTTGTGTCATTCAAGGGTCAACTGTAAATGTTTCTTACAAAAGGGTAACTTCTCCTCAGTTTTTAGGGCTTCTCCTATGTCTGTCTCCTATTATTTCTTGAAAATAATCTGTCTAAAATAATGCTTTTGCCAAAGAGGTGCATTTTGGCGTGGAAAACTTTGGTCCCCTTCAGGACTGATCCCATAGCTTCCCTTTGGCCAGCAAAGGGAACCAGAGAAACTCCTCCTGGAATCTTTCTTGACCCCTGCTACCCTATGAATTTTTAGTTTCCTCTTCCTGCCCTTCCCACCACAGTCCACAACAGGCGTCCCCTTGGGTGTCAGTCATTACTGTCACCAGTCCAACTGCCAGATGGGAGACAGAAGGGACCTGGGGTCTTGCGGGTTGAAGAGAAGGAATACAAAATGAAGATGGATATCTGTTCTGATATTGGAATTTCTCAAAAAAAAAAACTTTTCAGGTATGACTCCAGGTGTAAAAGTAAATCAACTAGCAGAGTTTCAGCACCTACACATGGCATAGGGGGCCTTCTAAGTTACATTGAGATATTTAATTCCTTTACTTTTGGTGTTGACAACTCCAGAAAGTCAGGGTGGAGAGGGGAAGAGAAGCAAGAGGGGCAGAGAAGTCCATCCCCTCCTCCACAATGATGACGAAGTAGACGGATCCAACCAGTAGGACAGCACTGCAACAATTGTGAGGCCCTGAATTAAGGTGGTGGCTCTTGACTTTGCATCCAGGTAATTATGTGGCTGGATGAGCAAAACTAGAGCTATGTTAGGAAAAGGTGCAGAGCAGTTTGGGATGATACCATCAGTTCTTGCCTGTCTCCTTCTTAGGCTTGTATATCAGCTCTTGTTCCCTGTGGTCTGTTTCCTGCATTGCGCTCTGAGTGATTGCTTGGAGAGCAAACTGCTCAGATCCAATCAGGTCCTCTGAGCTCTAGTCCTTGTCCTCATTATAACCTAATGTACCTCACATGCATAGCCCTGTCCACTCTGCAGCCTATTTGTTTAGAGTCGGTCCAGCTTCTACAGGAATGGTAAGGAACCCACTGAGGCTAGAGGAAAGTTTCAAGGAGGGTCATTGTAAGACCTTGGACTTGACTTGATCTTCAACATGCAAAGGTTGAAATGATTATTTGACATCCAAGTGGAGTTTTGTTGGCTAGGCTGTTGGGTACACAAGTCTGAAATTCAGGGGCAAAGCTAGGAAAGGAGATAAAAAATGTAGGCATCATCAGCATATGCAATACTTCCAAAGCCATGAAACTGAATGAGATCACCAAGGAAATGAGTGTAAAGAGAAGGTCCAAGGAGTGCACACTGGGGTGCTTGGAGGCAAGAGGTCATGAGAAAAGGAGGGACCAGCGAAGACAGTTCTGAAGGACTGGCCAGCATGGAAGAGATGTGATGGAGTGAAGCCAAGTGAGAACAGTGACCCCGGGGAGGAGGCATTGGCCCCCTGTGCCAGCAGGTCAAGGATGAGGCCTGAGACCCAATTTACCCACATGGAGGGACAGATGACTCTGACCTCAGCAGGCAGTTGGAGGGGAGGGTAAGTGAGGCAGGCAAGAGCCCCAGTACAGGGAATGCAGGAGAGATTAGAGAGTGAAGAACCAGACACTGGAGAACAGACAATTGAAACAGGAGCCGAGAGACGGGTTCACACCCAAAGGGGAAGTGAGGTCAAGAGAAGTTTTGGCTTTGGGGGTTTTTTTCTTGTCTTTGTTTTAAAATTGGAGAAAAGATAGCAAGTCCATGTACTGCTGGGACTGAGGGAATGAAGGAGTGAGTGAATAACCCAGCGCAGTTACCAAGGCAAGCCGGGGCTCTTTGCATGCGGGAAAGGTCTGGCCAGGTGGATAAATTGAGTCCCAGGAGATGGGTGACACCCCAGGGAGAAGACACAACAGACGGCTGGGGTGCTGGCCCCCAGCCAGCCTCCCTGCCTCCCATGGCTGTGTCCTACCCTCCTGTTGACACCAGAATCTGGCTTTCCCCATAGCCACTTTGCCTGGAGCCCAATTAAGGCAAAGATACGAATTTGCTCAGCCCGGCCCCATGAAGTCTGGCCTCAGGGCTGCAACCCATTTGGAAAACGTTTTAATTTCATTTGTGTGTTTTTTCAATTTGATTATTAAGTGTTGTTTGCACATGGATGGGGGGAAGGCCTGTTTTTATTCGCTGAACCCCCTTCCTCCCTGGCCTGCGTGCCTCCCCGGTGAGTAATGGGGAGGCTGCTTTTCTGGAACACAAGGGAAAACTTCCAGCAAATTGCAAAAGCATGTTCCTTCCTTGAAAAATCCTTTCACACTTGTTTTTTACTCCGTTCATAAAGTTCATGAAAAGCCTCCATAAAAGTATTTTAAAAGACCATAACTTTCTTTGTTCTCCATATCAGATTTTCTTTTTCTCTCTGAAAGGGGGGATGTAACCTAAAGGGATAATAAACAAAGCTTAAGGCCTGTGGAGGGCGTGGCGTGGTGAAGGGAAAGGGGCAAACTGGAAAAGTCAGGGGTTTGCAGGCTGGAGGCACAGGGAGGAGGAAACTCCATCTGCGTTTTCAGAAGATGACAACCTAGCCCTTCCCCATGACCTCTTAGATTTGCTTCTGAAGTTATAAACATTTCACACAGGACTGGGGCAAGAGGGCAGAGAGAAGGAGCAAATAAGAAAGGCTCAGCAAGAGCCACACAGCCTTGCTGCCTCCTGAAATATAAGGGAAGTGGGAGATGGGGAAATAGGAAACCAAGAATTTGCACAGAAGGTTCTCCCCCCCTGAAAGGTGTCTTTCATCCGAAAGAGATAGAGACAGTTCTTAAAGGGGTAGCACCGTATAAGGCATTGCCTCTGCGCAGAGAGGTATCATTCTGGTTTGGATTCTGATCAGCCTAGGAAGCTCTCTGAATACGGGCAGGGGGGCGAAGGAGCTGATGGTCCATGCAGGTGATAGCTGCTCCTGGGGAAGCACTGTGGGGGGCTCAGCACCAGTCTAATCCCTGTTACTGGGACCTGCCTGGCCCCAGTCCGTCTAGGGCTGCATGTCAGATGTGTTTGTAATTAGCTCTCTTGACCTCAAAGTTGGCAAAGTAACAATGGTTCTACCCCTCCCCCTTTCCCCTTCTATAGCACCTGCTTTCCTCCTGAAAGCTCTTTGCCTCCTTTCCTCTCTCACCCCCCAAAAAGGACTTCCAAGAAGAGATTAAGAGGAGTCAGGGAGGTACATTTTGACAAAGGCTCAAGATAGGAAAATACTATATTTCTCTGAGAGATTGAAGACTTGAAGCATGGGCAGAGCTGGGGAAGAATGGAGGGTCTTCTCTAGTCCCTGAAAGCCTGTGACATCCACTCTCCTCCAAACGCCGTCAGGCCCCTGTTCCTTCCTAATCCAATAACCGGTTCTTGGGGGACAGCAACCCAGTCTTAACTAGCAATGCCTGCTGGGGGTTCTGGGCTGTTCTGCTGGGGTTGGTGCTCAGTTACCCAAAATACCCAGCACTGGCCACAGAAGTGGCAGATGGAAAGAGCCTTAGCTCTCCCCTCGGGGGGACCAGCAGTGCTCCATCCCCTTCCCTGGGATCTGGGCCTGCAGGCCTGGCCGCTGCCCACCTCTTCCTCTCCCCGGAGTTGCCCCCTCTCTGTTCCGCCTTCTCCTCACCCCTCCTTCCTCTTTCTGCCCCTCTGAACCTCAGAGTCCCCCTCTCCTTCCTACTCCTGTTGACACAGGGCCATGGAGTACTCTGGAATTGGCTCTGGTGACCCCAAGCTCTGGACCGCTGCTTACTAAGCTGTGGTTGCCTCAAAGGCCCCACACCACAGTCCATGTCCGGGGCTTCCCATTTTCCTGGGAGCACACCCTGGGACACTTAGGGGAAGGCGCACAGTAACTGTGTCTTCCTTTGTGTCAGCCCCAGGGATAACCCAGCCAGACATCCTGTTTCCTCCAACACCTGCTCTTCTGTCTGTATCTTCATTTTGCTACTGGAGAAACCGAGGCTCGGAGACATGCATTTACCTGTTCTCCGGAGCTTCTGCTGCCGTAATGGTACCTAACTGAGGAAGCACTGATTCAATCTTCTTAGGAACGACCCAGTCAGCATGGTGGCATTAGGGTCTCAGCCTTCAGGTCTCTGAGGTTCACGCCTGCTTCTGCAACCTGTCATGGGAACCCCCAGCTGCTCCCTCATGCTTCCGTGGTCCCTGTCCCCACCCCAATTTGGCAGAAGCTTCCCGCATGCTCTGGCCCTTGTCATATCCCAGGCTCCCCCAGAACCATTGGGAGCGAGCAAGATTATGTTTTGACACAGCTCCCAGCTCCTCAAGGTTCCCCCATGAGCCACTTGAAGGTCCGACATGTTCGTGGATGCTGGCAGTGGAATTGTTTCAGCCTCGCCAACCCAGGACTGTCAGCCCTTTTGTATCGAATCTGTTCCCTCAATTAACTCGGGATTTGGGGAACCTCATAAAGAAGTTTTATTAAATGCAAAGAAGACCATCACTTTCACATGTCCTGGTGGAGAAGTGTGAGCCAGATCTCTGTGATTATTCATCTGAACCAACTGGTCCTTTACAGGGAGGTAAGTGAAAGCACTTC